>NC_058373.1:116172500-116475000 GCF_018350175.1 Felis catus
ATAGCTGTGAAGACATCTGCGTGACCATGTTCCCTCCTATACGTTCCTTCTGTCAGTACTGTCATCATTGGTATTTTCAATTATTTATTTTAAAAACACTTACTGAGTACCACCTGCTAGGCCCTGTGATCAGCTCTAGGAATTCAGGAGAGAAAAAACTAAGCTTGGTCTCTGGTCTCATGGAGCTCACATTCTAGGAGAGGAATCAGACACACTGATCAATTAGTCAGTCACACAAATTCATTCAGTCGTTCATTCAACAAATATTCATTAAGAGCCAGGTATGTGCCAGGCATTATACTGGGCACTGGGGATAATATAAGTCAACAAAACAGACCCAAATCTCCTTCACAGCATTTATGTTCTTTAGGGAAGGTAGAAAATAAATCAGATAACTATATGAACTATTTGGTGTGGTAGATACTTACTTATAAAGCCCAAGGAGAAAAAAAAATAAAGTAGGGAAGGGGGTTTTTAATGTTGGAGGAGTGGTAAATTTCAGGTAGAAAGGCTAGACAGCCTCCCTAAGAAGGTGACTTTTGAGTTAAGCCCTAAAAGAAGTGATGTTTCTAGCCCTATGGGTATCCAGAGGAAGAATGTTCCAGGCAGAGAAAACAGTCAGTGGAGAAACATTTGTGGCTGGTGTGGAGAGGAAATGCTAACAGTCTACAGCAGTCTAGTCTAGAGGGATGGGTGACAATTCTCCAAACGGTCTCTGGGCAGAGCTGGGGCACTGAAGGGACGGGACACAGGAGTAATCTTTTCTGTGGGCTGTCAACTGCTGTAGAGTCTATGGTTCAAACTGATTGGTCTTCTGTGACCTCTACAATGATGACGGCCTGTGTTCTCCTCGTGTGCAACCATCACCCAAAGCCGCCACTGTGGTAGCATGTGCTTTCAGTTGTGGTTGTGTTACTTTGTACCGAGATGATAGATCTGCACTGCTTTAATCAGACCCTTCCGAGGATCATCTTCTGAACAATGGATGTATTTACAGATGGCCGGCCAGAGTCAGGAGAGCAGTCTGCGGCCATAAAATAGATAAAGCAGGGTCACCACATTCTGGAAGAAAAGCCACAATCTTGGTTTCATCAGAAAGTGCTCTCCCCAGGTGAGCAAACTAGGCCTAGACAAAGCAGAAATGGTCAGCCGGGAGATTCTTACGCAGACTAGAACAGTCGTCTTCTCCTGCTCGCGTATGTAGCACATATGTGTTCTTTTCAACTGGTGTCGCACATTTTCATCTTTGCCTTAATTATATGCACATAGCACTCTTTAAATACCCTGATTATAATGAGGAGAAGAGACGGAAATGAAATGGTTCCATTCTATTCCTCCCCAGAAAGTGGATTCTGTAACTCTAACCAACTCTATTTCTGAACCATCTATTGCTCTGGGATATAACAGGGAAGAAGAGGATATAAAAATGTGGCACAATCAAAAGAGAACTAATGAACAAGAAAATGAAAATAGTTGATCTTTATTCCCATTTTCATGTGTATCATCCAAGGAGGTATAATCATTAGGCATGATTTACCAACGAAACACGGAAGCTTAGAGCAATGATGTAAATAGCTAGAAAGTCACAGCTCAGGCTCAAAGTCAGTGTGCCCACCCAGGAAGCCTAACTCCAGATTCTACACTCTTTTTTTTTTTTTTTTTAATGTTTATTTATTTTTGAGACAGAGAGAGACAGAGCATGAATGGGGGAGGGTCAGAGAGAGGGAGACACAGAATCTGAAGCAGGCCCCAGGCTCCGAGCTGTCAGCACAGAGCCTGACATGGGACTCGAACTCACAGACTATGAAATCATGACCTGAGCCGGAGTCGGATGCTTAACCGACTAAGCCACCCAGGTGCCCCCAGATTCTACACTCTTAATCTCTGCTATAGTGCTTTCCTGAAATTAGCAAAGAATTAGAGGAGAAAAGGAGTGACAAGAAAAGGGAGAGTTAAATGAGAGAGGAAAAAGAAAGGAGGAAGGGGCTTCAGTAATTTCTGTGTTCCGGAAGATAAATGAGGAGAATTAATGCTGCCCTTGAGAGAAGACTACTTCCTGGGGCGCCTGAGTGGCTCAGTCGGTTAAGTGACTGACTCTTGATTTCTGCTCAGGTCACGATCTCATGGTTTGTGGCTTTGAGCCCCCCAAGTCCAGCTCTGTGCTGACAGTGTGGAGGCTGCTTGGGATTCCCTCTGTCACCCTACCTCTCTGCCTACCCCTTCTCACTCTCTCTCTCTCAAAAATAAATAAACTTTCAAAAATAAATAAACATAAGCATTAGCTGTTCTTACTTCTAAAAGAACAACTTCCTCAACCCTTTCTATGTTTTTAAAAAGTCATTGCATTGTCTTCTTTTCTTTTTCTAACTTTGCACAGTGCTTAGAATGACACTATCCAGACAGCATGTGTTCAGTGAACCCTACTGAGTAACGATGGATTTGCACCAGAAGCTCTGAAGGACTCTTGGGCCAGCAGACACACTCTAAGATCTGAGGCAGTAAGATCTTTTAGATGACACATTGTCCATTGTTTACTGCTTGTCTAAAGCAATAAGGTCGCAAGAACCAACCTTTAATGGGAGTGGCACCCATAAAACTGCTGTGTGATGGGTCTTGTAGTGACTCTCCATTATGGGTCCCACCACAGCTGCAGGGTGGTGGGCCCTCAGTGGTCTGAGCCCCACCCGCATCCCCACTCCCAGCGAATGGGCCCGGACTAGGCCGGCCTAGGCCCATTTGGGCCAATGAGTCACCAAATGAGGTTTCTAGGCACTTCTGAAGAACATGCTTTCTTACCCTTACCTCACCTTTCTTTACCCTTCCTTACCCTGCTAACTAGCAGAATATAAAAAGGGAGGCGATTAGCCCAATAACTACTAGAAGACTACCAAAAACCAGGGAAGTTACTTTAGGATAAAGTTTAGGGTGAGGACAGGAGAGTGGAGAAATGGAGAGAGGCTTTGAAGCCGCCAATCCTGATCCCTCCCCTCATCTCTGACTTCCTTTATTCGTTCCAATACATTTACTTGCCATGGAAACTAGGGTGAAGTAGAGTTGGGTTTTCTGTTACTCGTATTTTAAATTATCCTACTGGTACAGCCTGGTAAAGATAAAAACAGTGAACGTGCATGGTCTGATGTTACCCCCAGCATGGTTCATCAGTTCGAGTTCTTCCTTTTGCATCACTGTGATGGCCCGCTCCCCTGACAGATACAGCCTTTCTCCTGTCATGACAGCCCAGTGAAAAACCCCAGCCAGAGCCCCAATCCCTGTAATCTCCCATCCATCCATCCATCCATCCATCCATCCATCCATCCATCTACCATCCAGCCGATGGGTCAATAGATTTACAGCAAGCACCCATCAAGGCATTTTGCTAGGCATCGTAAGGCTACCAAAAAGAAAAAATTCAGGTGCTCACTGTTCTCAGAGACCCAATAGTCTAAAAGGGGAGAAAAATTATGTGTATACCTGCCTACGGTGAAATGTAGAAAATTATCGTGTCACCAGAGAAGTGCAAATAAAGCCCCACAGCAGATCAACAAGAGGAAGGGATTGTTTGCAGCTGAGGGGATTAGAGCCATTTTTTGTGCTAGAGATGGACTTTGAGCTAGATCTTGGACAATACAGAAATGGTGCAAAAGAAAATGAGCATTCCTGGCAGAGAGGAGCAGGAGCAGAGGCCCAGCAGAAAATAACAGAGAATGCACAGGGAACAGTTGTCTGGAATAGTGTTGGTACTTGGAAGGATCATTGAGGCCAGACTGTGAAGGGATAGGATTCCAGATCAAGGAGTTATTCTGGGAGCAGTTGGGTAGATGTTGAATCAGGTGTGAACTGGGTAACAGAATGTGGTTTCGAAAGAAAGAGAGAATATTCAAGCCCGAGCAGAAAGGGACCAGAAAGCAGAACATCAGCAGAGTGGTTTCCCTGTGTTAAATGGTAAACGGAGGGGCGCCTGGGTGGCTCAGTCGGTTAAGCCTCCAGCTCTTGCTTTGGGCTCAGGTCATGATCCCGTGGCAGGATCGAGCCCCTGCGTCAGGCTCTGTGCTGACGGCACGGAGCCTGCTTGGGATTCTCTCCCTCTCTCTCTGCCCCTCCCCAACTTGCGTGCATGCACTCTTTCTCTCTCAAAATAAATAAACTTTAAAAAAGGTAAACTGAGGCATGTTAAAATTTTTTTTTTCAAGGGTTTATTTCAAACTGGAAACCAAACCAACAATGGTAAGGAGCACTCCACTGACAGAAGCTAGGGGAAAGGGTTTTATAGAGAGGATGAAGAAGCAAAACAGGGATCTTACTTGATTGACTATAGCTTAAGCAGTCGCCTTATTTGGGAGAGTCTGATCGGCTGTTCTCAAGTTTCATTCCCTCAGATTTGAGTGCTTCGACTCTGGCTTCGACTTTGGTTTCCTTACATAGGCTGCCAAGGCATTAGAGCCACCTCAGTCTAATGGCCTCCTTATATAATTGCTTTAACACCTGGAACATCCCGGGAGCACTCTTCTGTAACCATGAGCCGGGCTGGAGGGTATAGAAGACATCGCTTGTGAGGTGGGGTCTAGGGGGAGGGACAGTTATCCAGCGTCTAGGAATGTCACCCCGGTCCCTCACGGGGCAAGCCCAGCAAGCACACCTGTGAGCAGCAGGATGCGGAACCCCGTAGATCAGAACTACGTGGACAAGAAGAAATGGGTATGTGCCGTGTCTCTCCAGGGGGCCGGACAGGTGAGCATCTGAGCAGGATCGAGAAGAGGTGCATACCTGGGAAGGACAGGAGAAAGGCAATTCAGGAGCTGACTGGGCAGTAGCATCAAAGCCCCAAGGATGGGGTTCAGGCAAAGGGTCAAGAGCCTGTTCAAGGAGCCGGGGCAACAGCTATGTTGTGGAGACCAAGTGAAGAGAGCACAGAGTCCAGCAGACCCAGGTTTGAATCCAAGGGCAGCTACGTCTCTGCTGGGTAAACTTAGGCAAGCCATTTAACCTCTCTGAGCCGCTGTTTCCTTGACGGAAAAGAAACATAATAATGTCTTCTTCACAGAGTTGTTATAAAGAGTATGAATAATTCATGAGAAGTGCTTGGCACTGGGTGCACTCAATAAATGAGAGCTATTATTGTTATCAATACCATCATCATTATTTATATTGAACCACAGAGATTTCTTCAGCTCAGGCTCAGAAGACAAAGCAAGGGAGAGGAGCGTTTGCCAAGAGCAGAGAAACCAGGAGGGGGAGCCGGACCTCTCGGAGCAGATCACAGATGACTTCTCTCCCGTGCTGGTCATTTGTAACTGTTGGTCTGCTCATTTGTCCTTACGCTCGGGGCTGCTGTCATTGTCACCATTTCCTACAGCAGAAATGAAAAGAACCTTAGATTTCTGTCCAACCAGCCCTGTGGCTCGTGCTCTGCTGCTGGCATAGCCATTCATCTTTTCTGTGGCGTGAGCTGTCACCGATACCCAGGGACACCACCTGCTCGGAGGTTTCGGACAACTGTCTCCATGGTTTCTGGCCAGATCTCATTAGCTAAGTGAGGTGGAGCCCAGTGGGGTTCATAGGTTAACGCTGGTAGGGGAGACCTCGCGGTGGGGGCTAGGAGACACAGGTGGTTACAAGAGATAGTGCTTGTGATAGGAGGGTGTGACTGAGCCAGCTTGGGGCCGGAGGATGCTTACTGGGATAGAAAAGCAAGGTCACGACCTTCTGCAGCCTCCGAGGGGTCTGTGACAACATATTTCATCAGAGGAAGACGTTCACCACAGTGATCCCGCATGTTTCCAGTCGATGCAGTTTGCCCCCTTTATATTCGACTCACTACCTTCTTGGTGCCCAATCCAAGGATGGCCGACATTTATTAAGCCATAACTGTGTGCCAGGAGGTACTGGGCTAATACATTTTACAGACTGTCCCATTTAATTCTCACAACGACCCTATGAAGTTGGTACTATTGTTTGTTCCATTTTATAGATAAACAGAGGCTCAGAGAGGTTAAGCAACTTGTCGAAGGCCACACAGCCAGTAAAACTGTGGAGCCAGTTTGAGAATCCAGCTTTTGCCGATTTCAGATTTCCAGCCCTGAATTGGGATGCTAACCCGTGCCTCTCACACTTTAATATGCATATGAGTCACAGAGGATTTGTTAAAAGGAAGATTTTGAGTCAGAAAATCTGGATGGGGCCTGAGATGCTGCATTTCTAACCAGCTCCCAGGCTATGTGTATGTTGTTGGTCCATGGATCACACCTTGAGTAGCAAGGGACTTGCCTGATGGATTTGGTTCACAATGGTTGATAGGTTTCTCCCCAAAGGAGGTTGTATTTTGGTCTTGGGTAAAAATCTTTGTTTTTAGAATTTTTTTTAATGTTTATTTATTTATTTTTAACGTTTATTTATTTTTGAGACAGAGAGAGACAGAGCATGAACGGGGGAGGGGCAGAGAGAGAGGGAGACACAGAATCGGAAGCAGGCTCCAGGCTCTGAGCCATCAGCCCAGAGCCCGACGTGGGGCTCGAACTCACGGACCGCAAGTTCGTGACCTGAGCCGAAGTCGGATGCTCAACCGACTGAGCCACGCAGGCGCCCTAATGTTTATTTATTTTTGAGAGAAAGAGAGAGAGAAAGAGAGAGAGCAAGCAGGAGAGGGGCAGAGAGAGAGAGGGAGAGCAGAATCCAAAGCAGGCTCCAGGCTCTGAGCTGTCAGCACAGAGCCCGATGCGCGCCTCGAACCCACAAACCACGAGATCATGACCTGAGCAGAAGTCGGCCACCTAACTGATTCAGCCACCCAGGCGCCCCTTGGAGAAAAACCTTTTAAACCGTTTTGTATTTGTTTTCTGTTATGACAAATTATCACAGATTTAGCACCTTAAAACAACACCCACTATTGCCTCGCAGATTCCATGGGTCAGGTGTCTGGGAACAGCAGGACTTTCTGCTCAGATTCACACATGGCTTCATGAAGGCGTCATCCAGGCTGTGTTCTCACCTGGAGCTCAGAGTTCTTGTTCAAGTACGTTTGGGTTGTCCTGAAATTCAGTGTCTTGCGACTAGAGGACTGAGATCCCTGTTTCCCAGCTGGCTGTCAGGCAGGGGCCAGCTCTCAGCACCCCTAGAGACTGTTGCCTTGCTAGCTTCCTGGCCCTGCCATCTTCGAAGCCAGCAATGGAGGGTCTCCCTTTTGTTGAATCCTTCTCAGACTTCAAATATCTTGGACTTTTTCTGTCTCTGACCTCTAGATCCGGATGTAGAGGGCCGTGTGATGAGGTCAAGACCACCCAAACAATCTCCCTATCTTGAGGTTAATTGATTTAGGATCTTAATTACATCTACAGAATTTCTTCACAGCAGGGCCTAGGTTAGTGTTTGACCAACCCGCTAGAAGGCTTGAGCATACCAGGCACCAGACGTCTGGGCGACCATGTTAGAATTCTGCCCATAAAAAGTATATTGGTTTTCCTGCTTGAGCTGTGTCGTTGACTGATGCATGTTTGTAGAGTCATGGAAACTGAGGCTGCGTAAACGGCCTCATTTCTGCTTTCATTTCTACTTGTTTGTTGTAAGCCCCTTCTTTAGCATTAACATTTACCAACAGTTGTCTCAAAATAATGAACTGTCATGAGGGAGATTCCAGCAAATTGAGCTCAGCCCTTTTTCTTGTTTGTTATGTAAACTGAAAGGGCCGGCTGATACATAGATCATTTGGGGTTTTTCACTGACTCATAACCAATGTCCAGGAGTAAGACTTCAGATGCAGTGATGTTTACATGCAAGCAGCAGCTTCTACTTAAGGACGAGTGCTCCGTAGATGCCGTGAGCTGAAAAACATTTTTAAGAAGGAGGGTTTGTAATACGCTGACAGCAAAGATCTGACTGAGGTCCCGGGATTCCAGCTCATCCTTTGTGAGTCCTGTCCTGTTTCCCTTCAGTGGCACTGTCCTAGAGTTACGTGGCTCATAAAATGAGCCAGCGTCATTTTCCTTACTTGGGTCTGAAAAGAGAAGTCAAAGTAAGAAGTGGGAAAGAAGCTATAGAAACCTGCAGGGGGAGGAGAGTCCTAGGAGTTTTATACAGGGGGGACACTGAGAGTGATGTAACACACACACCCTGTGGATTCTGGGTTTGGAGAGTGTGGACAAATTCAGCTCGCTGTCAAGAGGCAGGGCTGGGCAAGGCGTAATCCTGGTGATGCTGCTTCCACGGCAATTCTCCTTAGTACCTCCAAAGCTATAGCAAGATCACCAGGTAGGAAATACCCCAGGTTTCTTAGCCAGCTTGCAGCATAGAGAACAGTGAGGGAACCGTTGCAGGAAATCTATTGTCCACTGGAACCTCGCAGTGAGGGGGGTGGGGGTGGGTATTGTAGGGATTGTAGGGATTGTAGGGGGTGGGGATTACTTCCTCTAGAGTGTGAAAGGTTCGACTGAGGTGACTGCCTTTAATACATTCTTGCCAACACAAAATGCTTTGCATTTTTGGTTTCATGGCATCATTTTTGAAATACGAATCATAAAAGCAGTGCATTTCTGCTGTGTCTGCTGAGACTTACTTTATCACTCTCCTATTTCAGTGTCAATAAAATGATGCTGTCATTCCAGCTGGGAGGTATTTTGATTGTTCCAGACAGAAAGCTGGCTGATCACATTGGGAAAGAGAGAGAGAGAGAGAGAGAAAGAGAGAGAACTTCTGTGTGTCTCCTTTCTGAGGTTGAGAAGAAAATTATCTCATTTTAGCAATGGATAAATGCATTTTGATGGTAACTGATTACCAAGTTGAGACCTCCTATAAAGTCTTCTAGCACCGTGGCGATTTACTAACCGACAAAGAGAATCCCTTGCTAAAGTCATCATTAGCAAAAATCTTATGCCACGGGCTTCTAAATAAGCATAAATGTAGAGTAGTAAAATAGAGACTGGGGATAAAATAAGAGGGTTGGAGTAAATGATCTCCTTTGATTTAAAGAAAATTCCAAGCTGGATGTTGGAAGACTCAGCAATGATGAGAAATGCCTGAAGAGAGAGAGAGTATTCATTTAGGAAGGTAGTGGAAATCTTCTCAAGTGATAAATGAACTTGTGGATATGGGTGTGTGTGTGTGTGTGTGTGTGTGTGTGTGTGTGTGTGTGTGTGTGTGTGTTTGTCTCCAACTCCGAGGTGAATATTTTTTTAAAGTCTTGGAATGGTGGCTCAGTTGATGGCAGAGTGGAAAGGACTCAGAGACCAGCCAGAAACCTTGGAGCAAGGCAGGCATTTCCAGAAGGTCTTGGCAGAAAGAGTCAGATGGAGAGACGGGCTAGCTGGTTAGTGCCAGGGAGGGTGAGAGAGGAGCCACAGGTGGGTGGGGCACAGCCCACATGGTAGAGAGGTCTGGGCAGTCTGAAACCCCAGTTAGCTGCCCTGGGTAGTGGGTAGGAGGGATTGTGCCTTAGAAAGCATGGTGGTGGGATTTGGGTTCTTGGGGGGATTGACAAAGAAGAGTACACACCCAGTCTAGAACAAATGGGATACAGCAAGGGTCCCAGAAAAGGGCCTTAATCTCCAGGCAGGTGACCAGCTACTAGAATCAGGGGAAAGTCTGGTATAGGCCCAACACAAGGCTGATCTGATGCTATTCTCTTAAGAAACCAGCCTAGGGCTCCTTAAATTCCCCAGACTAGAGACACTCAAGTGCCTCAGATGTTCCCAGCTGTACTAACTGCCAAATCCTAGAATCAGGCCCGTGATTTCAAGAAGTTTAAGATGTGGTTCTGTCCTCAAGGAGTTTATAATCTATTTGGGAACAAAAGGTCAGCACACATCAGACAGAGAAGAATATGTCTGTATGTCCATTAACTCTGTTGTGTACTAGTTGTAGGTATTATGAAAAGGGAAAAGTCAAGGACAGATTCATGGGAGAGGTGAGCTTTGGGGGATGGCTTGAATTTTTTCCAAGCAAGGAAGAACAGGTTCTGGGCATTGGGGGCTAGATGCTCATGAGGGTGGACAAAAGAAGGTAAGAACTCTCCTGAGATACCTTCCCCATCCTGCTCCAACCCAGGCAGGAATAGTTAAGCCCCTCATTCCTGTAAGAGAAGCCACTAGGGGAACAGCTAGAAAGTAGAACATAGAGAAAGGAAGTGGAGTTTGCTTGACAAGAGGAGAATGTGATCAGAATGGCTGGGGAGGGAGCTCCCAGCTTCTGTGTGTGGGACTAAGAGTCTGTTTCAGACTCCAAGCTAATTCAGCCTTGACTTGTACTAGTGCCATTCACAAGCCTATAGGGCATTTTCCTACATGCTTCCTGTCTATGCTCCCCACCCTTATCACCCTGACTCCTTATTTCCCTTCTATTAGTTTAGTGACTACAGCAGAATCAAATTTTCCTATTAACTAAAACCCTTGGGATCTTGGAGCCTTCATCCACTTTCCCCCTCACAGATGACATAATGATACACACTGTGATCCAGAAGCTCTGGATCCCGTGGCTGACAGAGTAGGCCACCTGTTCAGCATCGTCAGGATGAGTATCACCATCAAGATGACTACTCTGTATTGAGGGGTATGAGTCAACTCAGCATCTTTGTCTATCTTTGTGACTTTTACTGTAAAAAAAAAAAATGAGTTTTAACGTATTTCCTTAGCACTGGCAGTTGCCTTTCCCAGTCAGCTACCACTTAAGACATTCCTGATGGCTAATGTCAGATCTCAGGATACTGGCCTATGATGCTGGGAAAGGAGCTGGTGTCAGAGTCTTGGCTCTGAGCTGAGGTTTGACTCTGTGGGAGCAGCCACAAGCAGGAGCTGGGATAATCCTTTTCCTTTAGCAGCTGCTTAAGCAGACCTGACATTTGGGTTGGAAAAGGATTTCAACTCACCCCAAAGTAGAGAAATTACTTTTTCACCATCAGAAAGTCATGTACGTGCTGCAAGATGGAGGAAGCTTTTCCTGACCTGCAGCAGGAAAAAGCTGGACGCCTACAGGGCTACTGTGCAGGGAGTGGACGGCGACTGACACTTGTTTAGCAATTTACAGCAGATTGTTTTAAACTTCATTTAATCCCCCCAGCAAGCCCGAGATAAAGGGGTCATTTTATCATGTATTCCACAGACGAGGAAACAGATGCACTTTCTTAAGCAACCGTCAGTGAGTTGCAATCCAGAAATGAGCCCAGTCTCTTTGAATCCCCTTCCCACATCCTTCCCAATAAATTAGAGGTTCTGTTCTACCGTGTGGCAATCAGCTGTAGAACGTGTGACTTTTGATCTCAGGGTTGTGAGTTTGAGCCCCATGTCGGGTGTAGAAGTTACTTAAAAATAAAACTTAAAAAATTAGATTTAGTGGCAATAGGCCATTAGATTTGATGGAGTTAGACCATCTGGGATCTGAATCATGGCTCCACCAACGTTTATCCGTGTGACCTTGGGCAAGTTACTTAACCTCTCTGTCTCTTGTTTCCTCACTATTACAAGGGGGAACATAATAGTACCCACCTCATAGCACCGTTGTGTGCATTGAAAAAGGCAATGCAGGGGCGCCTGGGTGGCTCAGTCAGTTAGGGGTCCGAGTTCAGCTCAGGTCATGATCTCGCGGTCCGTGAGTTCGAGCCCCGCATCGGGCTCTGTGCTGACAGCTCGGAGCCTGGGGCTTGTTTCCGATTCTGTGTCTCCCTCTCTCTCTGACCCTCCCCCATTCACGCTCTGTCTCTCTCTGTCTCAAAAATAAATAAACGTTAAAAAAAAATTAAAAAAAAAAAAGAAAAAGAAAAAGGCAATGCACCAGGAGTTCTTTAGCTCAATGGCTGACACGTAGCTGTTGGGCGAATGGCAAGTATTGAAGTGTGGGATATATAAGCAGCGAAAGCATGCAATAAACACATTCCTATAGAGAGGGATGAGTGTAGTAAGCTATAGGGATTTGAAGGAGACCAAGAATTTCTGCCCTTAAAAAAAACCTCCCGGTCTCCTGGGAAAGATAGAGACATAAACAAATAACTATAATGCGATGTGACAGTGCTACAGCAGAAGTCTGTCTGGATTTGCCAAAGGAGTTTTACTCAGCAGTGACCATGACATTCTGTTGCTGTGGATAGATGTTAGTTTTTATTCCACCAGAGAATCACAATGCATGTTTCATCCTCCTTGAAGTAGAAGGGAGTTGAGTAAGTGTCCCTGGGTATCAGGGTTTGGCCAACCTCACTGCTAAAATCCATAGCTTAAGAAACAAAGATGTGTCTCCATTCTGTCTTTCCTGCTGAGCTCCCCTGTCCTTGGGTAGCCTGGGAAGGGGTTTCATACCCCGTGTTCTGCCTCTTGATTAAGACTCTGGGGGCTCAGCAGCATCTTATAATGCACCCAGGAGCAAGCTACCTGGCCTAATTCTACAGGAGGTTAATCATGCCACGTCTACAAAGAACCTAAATTAATAAAGAGAACATTAAACATGTCAGGTTTAAGTGACTGAAATCACTTAAGCTATACTTTGTTGTTTTCAATTGTTTATCCTGTGAGTTCATGTCCTGAGCAAGGACATTTGCAAATAGCCATCTGGATGAATATGCCACAAGCATTATTCCTTGTATGATTTCAAGACCTTTTTACCCCATTGTCTCCCCAACCTCCAACCCATATCATGGCCTAGGGTAAGTTACAGAAACCCTCTGAGTTATTGTTTTACTAATTAGAGTCAATGAAAACTGAGATGTTTTAAAACATTTACAGAGAATATTGGCAATACTTTCAGTGTCATAAAGCAAGAAGAGACATTATCATGTAACTGCATAAAATTAAAGTCAATCAAATGGGGAAAAAAAGTTGGATTATTCCAGGATAAATTCCAAGTGCACGTAATATTTAAATGTATAAAGATGAAGCCATCTTTTCTCTTAGAAGAAACGAAAACAGAGTTTTTCACCTCGGAATAGGGGAAGGCCTTTTTAATTATGACATGAAACTCAAAACCGTGGAAGAAAAGATTGGTATGTTGAATCCCATAACATTAACGTTTGCTGCAAGGAAAAAAACCATAAGCAAAGTCAAAAGGCAAATGACAAATTGGATGGAAACATTTGCAGCTGTATGACAGACCAAAGACTAATTTCCCTTAACGTATGAGCTCCCGCAAATCAGAAAGCGAAAGACTAATGGTGTAATACAAACATAGGCAAGGCATGTGAACTGGCTGGAAGAGGAAGAAATGGATCCTAGGCACACAGAAGTGGCTCGGCATCACTCACAATAGAAGAAATTAACTTAAATTAAAATCATACTGAGATGACAATTTTCATTCATCAGGTTAGCATAGATCCCTGAAATCTGATAACATGCCCTGTGGATAAGGGTATTCTGAAACGGGCACTTTCATACTGTGCCTGTGGGGGTATACATTGGCACAACAGCTGGTAGAGCAATTTGGCATCAGCTCCACTTTTATTTAATTTTTAAATGAAACTTTTTAAATGTTTATTTATGAGACAGAGAGGGCATGCAAGAGTGGTGGGGGTGGGGGAGCACACAGGGAGGGGGAGACAGAGGATCCGGGGTCAGTAATAGAAAGGATGTTTCACTGTATGTACTTTTTGTTTGGTGTTTGATATTTCCTACCTATTGAACTATGTGAAGGTATCACCTATTAAAACTTCAAAAATGAAATACAAAGTAATAATAGGCCAAAATTTGCTGATGGTAATTAATTAAACACAATTAATTTGATTCATAAATTAAATGATTAAATGGCCAAGTTTCTAAACCCATGTGTGATTGTCTACCTGTTCCATCCGTATTCCTTCTCCCTGATTTAAAAAAAAATTTTTTTTAACGTGTGTTTATTTTTGAGAGAGAGAGAGAGAGACAGAGTACAAGCAGGGGAGGGGCAGGGAGAGGGGGAGACACAGAATCTGAAGCAGGCTCCAGGCTCTGAGCTGTCAGCACAGAGCCCGACAAGGGTCTTGAACCCATGAACCGTGAGATCATGACCTGAGCTGAAGTTGGACACTTAACTGACTGAGCCACCCAGGCACCCCAGCCTTCTCCCTGATTCTTAACATAATCCAGTTTTATTTAGGCATCTACCACTCCCAACATACCCCCTGTGTCTCAGTCTACATCTGGGACTGGCTGGTCTAAGGGCAAGTCCTTTCCCATGGCCAGTAACTGGTTCAGGAACCGTGGCCAAAGTCAGTGTATATCACTGCCCTGAGAACAAGGCTTGACTCAAGAATGCCAGAGGCTCCTGGGAAAGACATGCCCTTGCTCTTAGGTGAACTGCGCCTCAATTGATGGCATTTCTAGGTGGAACCAGTCACCGCCACAGCCATTTTGCCTCCATGTAGGGAGCAGCTTTAGGTGAAAGCCAACCCATTGAGGAGGTCATGTCAGGAGACTGCAGAGAAACAGATCCAGAGCCACTACATTAAACTGCCCTTGAAGCCGCCCTACCTCCTGGGCTTGCAGCAGTATGAAGCAACACTTTTCCTCATCGTTTATGTGAGTTTGAATCCAATTTTCTGTTACTTGAAGCTGTAGGCTAATACCCATGTCACAGAGGAGTATTTCCAAGAATCTATGAAACACATGGGTAAGTCAGAAGGAAAAAACACCTCCTGAAGTTTCTCAGACTTAGCAAACTGCCAAGGCACATGGCATGTGTTGACATAGAAACTTTCCCAATCAGGCTCTGAACTCCGAGTAGAATATGGTACAGAAGTAGCCAGGGGGATGGAGTGGAGAGACAGAGAAGGATTCCAACATTTTCTGTGGTTGTGACTGGGTAGGGGGCCTACTGGGTGAGTTTTAGCTCCCTTTTCTATATTTCCTCTGATAAAAAAAAGTAAAAAAAATTTTTTTTTTATGATGAAAAACTAAATACCAGCCAAAAAGGCCACTTGGAAGCAGATTGGTAGAGAGGCTGGGCCAAGCAAATCCCAATAAGTTAAGGTCAGGTTTTCAAAGTACAAGCCTGAAGGCTAAATAAATAAATGCTTATAAAAAGCTCTTCATAAATTAGAGATTAGAAGTTTAAGAACTCCTAGTAGCCTGAGGCTATTAGGAGTGAAGGATTTAAAATGAAACCCCAAAAGCAAATATAGATCACAGCTGGAATACTTACAGCAGACCTTACTGTTCTGCTGCCGAGACACTAATTTGCACCAATAATTTGGAGGTGATGTGTTTCTAATCGCCCCTCATATGGACTCGGTTTTCACTTTCTGGTACTTTCCACAGGCTGAGGTCACTACAGGACTCAGAGTGGGAGGCTTTAGCGTCCCCTGGAAGTGGGGAATAGGACGTTTTTTTTCCCCTTCTTACTCCACTGACAACCTTTGAGGAATGCGAGGAGGACTCCATAGAGGAGACCGAGTCTAGGATAATCAGGGAGGGAGGTGACAGGAAACCAGGAAGAGAGTGCAATGACCCAGGAGCAAAAAGGTTAGATAAGACAGGGACCGAAAAGTGTCTGCTGGACTTGGCAACCAGGAAATCACTGGTGACTTGGGGCAAGAGCAGTGACCAGAGTTAAGTTCAAGGCAGGTGAGGAGCATCCTTCCAGTCTTAAGAAACGTGGCTGGGAAGCAGAGGAGAAGGAGGGTGGACGCTGGAGCAAGCAGAAGGCTTATGGAGGACAGTGCCTGTTGGTAGGCTGAAGGAAAGAATCAGTAGAATGAGAATGCTTTTTGGTGCCCAAGGAGTCAAGGTTAACAGGTTGAGTATGGTTCGGAGATTGTGGGAGGGGGATCCAGAGAGCCAGGTGGAGCGAGTTCCTCAGGCAGAAGGACTCCTGTTCCACTCAGAGAAGGAAAAAAAAAGAGGGAAGGGAAGATGGATGCATGTGTAGATAAATATAGAAGTAGGAGGGCAGGAAATTGAGAGATGCCAGTCTGATATCCTCTATTTTCTTTGTGCCTACGGGAGCGAGAGGGGTGTAGATGTCTTGAGAACATTGGCAAGCTTTTTTTTTTTTTTAATTTAATTTTTATTTTTTTAAAATATATGAAATTTATTGTCAAATTGGTTTCCATACAACACCCAGTGCTCATCCCAACAGGTTTGGCAAGCTTTTAAAAGTCATTACGAGGGGTGAAACAGCTAATGACTGGGAACCAAAGAACTGTCAGGAAGAATCCAGGTGGCAGCTGAGGTTAGAACCTGGGAGGTTAGCCTGTGTGCTGAAGGTAGAAGAGGCAGATCGTCCTGGGTTGTGGTGTGGTGGATGGTAAGAGGGGGAGGGAGAGGAGTGAAAAAAGCACCGGCCTTGGAATGATTGCACTGCAAACCCCTACACGAGATGAGGAACTGAGGGCAGGAGAGGTGGTGGTGGTGGTGGGAGGGGGGTCAGGAAAAAGAAAAGAAGGAAGGACTTAAAGAAAAAAAAAAAAGAACGGTTGGGGACAGTGGTTCTCAATACAGGTTTGCAGGATAGGGCCCTTAACATGCAGATCTCTGGGGCGCCTGTTAGAGATTTCAAGTTAGTGAGACGTAAGTGGAACCTAAGGATCTGCGTTATTTTCCAACTTATTATTTTTTAAAAATGAGTAACATGCATGTGACATGAAATTCATAAAGTACAAAAGACATGCAATGAAAAGTAAGTCTTTCTCTCACCCCTGTGGCAACTCCTGCTGCCATTGTCTCAGATGTTCTGTTAGGGACATTCAATACACAATCCCATATAAAATATGCTTTTTTTTTCCCTTTATGCAAACAACAGCATGTTATACACACTGTCCTACACTTCTTTTTTTCACTTAACCGTATATCTTAAAGATCAATCCATATCAGTTGTTAAAAGCTCCTTCAATGTTCTATTGACTGCTTGGAATTCTGTCTTTTGATAGCAAAAGATGGAAAACAATAGGTGCTCATATTAATTCTCTGCTTCAGGGATTGCCAACTCTGGAGGAGTTTTTCGATACCCTGCGTAGAGATGTACTAGAATTTGGAATGTTCTTAATAGATTGTGATTTGGGGGTGAGGGATTCATGGGTTACATGTTGAAAAACACTTGTCACGGGACGTGAGAGCAAAATGAGTTTAAACAATGGAAATACTGAGAGAAAGAGAAAACTGGATGGACTAGGAGCTTTTAGTTTGCATCATGATCTCTACTGATTTAATTGGGAGATTTCATCCTGAAGATATCATTCCCTGGGACATATATACAAAATACACTGTGCATAATTAGAAAATGGTGATGTATATTAACAGCTGCTGAATCCCAGTGACCATAGGCAAAGCAGAAACAAAAATAAAACCCAAAACCAAAACCAAAGCCAAAAGAACAAACAAAATTCATAAGAAATACATTCCTATGTGCTGTCGAGGTTTCCATAAAGAAAGCTATGGAAAATCTCCAAGGGACAGATCTTTTTATTACATCGTTGTTTATTTTTGCTGCTAGAAAAAGTAATTGAGAGGCGTCTGGCCGGCTCAGTCAGTGGAGTCGTGAGTTCAAGCCCCACAATGGGCATGGAGCCTACTTAAAAAAATAATAACGAAAAACTAAAAATAAATAAAAAACTATCGAAACTGAATGCAATGAGTCCGCCACATTGAATTTCCCAGAATTCTTCAATTCTGCTTGGATTTCTTGATGTGGGGCTAGGACAGACTTAGAAAGTAGATGACTGAATTGAAACACAGGTTGATCGCACACCCCATAATATTTCCACTACTGGCCACCACTTCCCACCAAGAAATGTTCTTGCCAGAAGAGCCAGACGTCCAGCCTCCAGAGGTGACAACTCTCGTTTTCTGCGTAACGACAGGCAGGTGTTCCAGATGACACTGACGGCTACCAATCAGGTGAGCTCTTCAGGGAATCACCCAGCGAGATCACTTGGTCCAACAGGTCCCACCAGCATTACGCTACTGTGGCTGAAACAGAAAGGTAAGCAAGACCTTTAATATGGAACAAACACATCAGACATCCGTTGAGATAGAAGAATCCTTAAATGTGAAAGATGGGAAATAATGCATGTGCCTATTGTTTCTAATTCAGGGATTACCAGCATCGGGGGAGTTTTACGATATCTTATACACTTCCCCTTTCCTTTCATTGCCCTGCCCTAAAAGTGTTGTGTGTGAGCTTAAGAATAGTGGATTGGGATTTTGAGATCTATCAGAAGATCCCCTCAAGATGACACAAAACCTCCTCACATGGAGTTGATATTTTAAAAAACCCAGTAGCGGGGCACCTGGCTGGTTCAGTTGGAAGATCATGCAACTCTTGATCTCAGAGTCGTGGCTTCGAGCACCATTGGGTGTAAAGGTTACTTAAATAAATGAATAAATAAAAATTTTTTAAAAAGTTAAAAAAAAAATCTTGAGATTTCCAAGAAGGATGAGGTGCTTTACTTTTTAGCTCTGTACCCAGATATTGATTGGTGTTTTATAATTATATAATGTAGGATTCACCTCCCCTGCTTTGACATTTATTTTCCCGATATGATATAAAATGGTATGTAGCATATAACTAAAAAGAGATTCAGGGAAGGATTCTAAGGCACTTCCTTTCTCTTCCAAATTATCCTAACCTTCATTCCATAGTTTTTCTAAGCTGGTGATAATGCCTTTGAATGTTGAAGAGTTACCAGGTGAAACCTAAGACAGGTGAAATCTTTAACTGAAAAGTCATTGCCTTCTGTGATGCTTTATTTTTTCTTTTTAAAAAAATTTTTTTTTAAAAATCTTTATTTATTTTTGACAGAGAGAGAGACAGAGTGCAAGTGGGGGAGGGTCAGAGAGAGAGGGAGACCCAGAATTAGGAGTAGGCTCCAGGCTCTGAGGTGTCAGCACAGAGCCTGATCGATGTGGGGCTCGAACTCACGAACCACAAGATCATGACCTAAGCTGAAGTCTGACGCTTAACCAACTGAGTCACTCAGGCGCCCCTGTAATGCTTTATTTTTTCAACTTACATGGATTGTCAATTGATCATAACAGCTTTCTGCTGGGCATTGTGGGACAGGCTGAGAAGTGCCTTGCCCTCAAGGAATGTACAATTTGGTTGGAGGGATACACAGTAGCACACAGTTGAGCGTTACATGAATGGAACAAAGGAGTGCTTTAGGCTATTCAAAAAATAGATGAATGGATTTGAAGTTAGTCACAGCAGACTTTAGTAGGCAGGTGGAGGAATAAGTTTTTCTAGGTAAGGCGAATGGTCTCAGTAAAAGCATAGAGGCAGGAATTAATAAACGGACGGGCGTGTAGATTAAATTAAATAAATGGATATACTGAAAGGGTTTACGATTGGGAGTAGTGGGAGCTACGTTAGAGAGGATAGTGGGATTCCGTTGTGGGGGACCTTGAAGGCCTGGCCAAGGAGTATACCTTTAGTACTGGAGGCACCAGGAGGGAATTGAAAGCTTCTGAGAAAAGGAGGGGCACAGAAAAAGTGGATTAGGGGCGTTGATTTGTTGGTGGAAGGTAGAATGATTTTGAAGAGAGATTGGAGGTGAGAGAGGCTGTTTGGTACGAGTTGATGAGGGTACCCACCAGGATGGTTAGATCGACCTTGCGAAGGAAGGGTGAGGCAGGAGACTAGACCACGGGGAAGGGTATGTGAGGTTTCAGGTTGGAGCTAGTTGGAAAATACCGGTTTCATGAAGAGAAACACATCAGAAGAAGGGCTGGTTTGGGTTGAGGGAGAAAACATGGATACCTGCTACATTCAGGTTGCTGGCGGGACACTTGGGCGATAACGTCCAAGGTATGTAATTGTTGCTGCATAAACGGACCAGAGCTGCGGTTTGTTTGCCTCTGCTCCGAGGCGGGCTCGCGTGGGGGTTATTAGAAGGTTTTGCACACTCAGCTTTGTTCCTGTCAGGCAGGAGAGGAGCACACGCTGGCAGAGCATCCCCAGTCCTCAAGGGGCCCATGAAGTCAGGAAGTATAATTTTAATAGAATTAGCTGAAAGATGAGCAGAAGTCAGGTGGTGGTTTGGTAGTATGTCACTGCCGCTAACTTTGACATGCTAAGTGTATCATTGTTAATAGCTTTTGTGCAGGGCTCAGAGGACTAACACTTAGCAAATTAGATTCCTCAGTTTTTGTCCTGCTCTTATAATTTAGGGCATATTACCTTGGGCAAACCATTTAACCTCTCTGTGCCTTGGCTCCCTGTCCATAAAATTGAAAGCTCATTGTGGCAGCATTCGCAAACATGTTGAAAGCTACAGATGAAAAGCATTGTAGGGTTCTGTCCTTCCACCCCCACTCCAAAGACTGAGTCAGTCTTTCAAAAAGGTCATCCATTTCATTGAATTCTTTCAATGGCTAACTTAGCTAATAAGCATTTTTCTAAAAGGCGTTTGCCAGTCCAGGGCTGAAAAATGTAGTCTATACTAACTGCCTTCCCTGCCTTCTGGGCCTGCTTGTTCTGCTGGCCCCCTTTCACTCAGTGGCTGGTTGTCAGTCGATTCTCATCTCTAGGCTCCTGGATCAATCCCAGCCGTATTGGAAGGGAATGAGAGCTCTGTATTAACATTCTGGGACCTCAGTACAAGGCAACCGTGATCAATGTGAAATTCAGTCTCAGTTCTAGGTATTAAGTTCCTGCTTTGTTTTTACGTCTCCCTTTGCCACATCTAGCCTTTGGATACCTGTCTTATCACCCTGAGCCCAAGTCCTTGCCCTGCAAGCTTGTCTAGTACATTATCTCAAAGCCCTGAATTCTATTTGTTTTCATCAATTCCTTATAAGGAGAGGAATCCAGACCTGGAAGACAGCACTGAAGCTGGGGCTTTGCTACAAGCAACATATTTTCTTAACGCCTGCCACAATTTCCCCATTTTTGTCTGCTCCTGGATTTCCCAAGGTTGTGTTCCAGCTGCCCACTGGCTTACAACACTTGCATTCTCTGTGTTGAACCAGCGTCATGCTGGCTGCTGCCTGTGCCCTACCCTTCAGATACCGTCTTCCGGTTGCCTGCTCATCACGCCAGCTGGGTCTGCCTCCAATTCCACGATGTATCTAGGTCTGGTCTCCGCTTCTTCCAGTCTACCTCACCCTTATTACAGTTAATCCTTTTACATTAAACGAAAGCAGATATTCGCTGGTGTGGAAACTGACGTGGTACTGGAATTTTATCCTTGTTTACATCTTTGTTTGTGTTGGAAGTGCTTGGGATCACTTCCAAAACCTGCTCAGAGAGCTTTCCTGTCTCTTTTAGGAGAAACAAATGAACAGTTGACAATACCTTATGTCTAAAACCAAGCCTCAAGACCACTAGTTTCATTGTCAAATTACGTTATTTAAACTTGATTGTGCTTTCAGACATAAACATTTTTATGTTTATTTATTTTTGAGAAAGACAGAGAGAGAGAGACTGAGACTGGGAGCGGGAGTGGGAGGGAGGGGTGTTGCAGAAAGAGAGAGGGAGAGAGAATCCCAAGCAGGCTCTGTGCTGTCCACATAGAGCCCAATGCAGGTCTTGAACCCACGAGCTGTGAGATCAGGACCTGAGCCAAAACCAAGAGTTGGACACTTAACTGACTGAGCCACCTGGGTGCCCCCAGACATACTAATATATGTTAAAGTATATTTTGGCCAGTGTTCATTTGTGTCTCACAATATGAAGGCATCTTATTGGAACTTGATGGCTTTGTGCTCACAAGGAAATAAACAAATCAAGGCTGGGGACAGTGTTCTACAATGGTAGTTTCAACCTCTAAGGTACATTGTAATCTCTTGGAGGGCTTGTTAAAACAGATTGTTGTGGGACGGGCCAGAGTGGCTCGGTCACACGGGCCAGAGTGGCTCGGTCACTTAAGCTTCCAACCCTTGATCTCAGTTCAGGTCACGACCTCATGGTTTGAGTTCGGGCCCCACACCAGGCTCTGCCATGATGGCGCGGGGACCTGCTTAAGATTGTCTCTCCTTCTCTCTGTCCCTCTCCCACCTGTGCTCTCTCTCTGAAAATAAACAAACAGATTGCTAGGTCCCACACCCAGAGTTTCTCTGGAGCGATGCCTGAGACTTTGCATTTCTAACAAAGTTCTCAGGTGTGGTGACACAACTGGTCCTGAGAATACACTTGAGAACCATTGGTCATATGTTTAAACTGGCCACAGGTAACCAAAAGCCGCCTAGCAGTACTGATCAGTTCAAATTCTTGTCTGAATGGATGAGGTGGAGTGCTGAGAAATAAACTTCTACATTAAATTTCAGTTGCAGCAGTTAGAATGACTGCTGGTTTCAGAGGTCTTCTCAAACCACCATTACTTACGAGGACACAGTTTTTTCACACTTCAGTTTCCTTATGCATAAAATAAGGATAGCGTCTGTGCTGTCCTTCCCCTAGCGTTGTGCAGGTCAGATGAAATGGGAATGAACATATTTGAACCGTAAAGTGGTATGGCCCCCGGAGGTATTGCAATGGTTTTTCAATACTTTTCTTAAAATAGCACTAGTTTCTTTTGGCTCTCTTGCATTTCTGATTAATTCCAGCAGCTTTAATGCAGGCATATAGAGTACTTTTATTGCTATAATAATTAAACTCAAACTTCAAACTTAAAAAATTTCATTCAATGAGATCAGAAATACCTTACAAACGTTCCAAAGAGGCAAGAATGATTCCCAGTCTCTACAGCAGTAAGAGAGCTATAAGACCCACAGTTTAGATTGGCCTATTAATAAAAATGGCTACAAGTTACAGCACGTGAAAATATAAAATCACCGTGTATAGAATGATAAACCTGTCTACCCTAGACTGTTACGTCTCTTGAAATTTCTATTAATTTATCTGTCTTTGTTAGTAGTAAATCCTCACAATCCTGGCGTGGCTGTTTTTCTCACCCGAGGGCCCCCAGCTCCCTCCAAGGGCCAACACAGTTCTTGCTCAAATTGAGCGCGTTTGTGACTTTTCATTAGTCACCAGCTGTATTGAATTCTGCTTGGCCTTCAACTAAGCATCGCAGATATTAGCCTCACTGTTCCCAGGTGTTAACTAAAATAAACATGATAAAACGTCAGCCAGGATGCTGACATGGTTCTAAAGACAAGGTTTGGGAGTATGACGGTCCCCGTTTGCCTGTCAAGGCACTTGGCAGGGTGGTTTGCCAGGGGCAGAAAGGAGTCTCCCAGAGCCCAGCACCACCCCAACTCCCCCCGCCCCGCCCCAGTCCCGGGCCCGGCCCGCGTCTGCGCGCGCTTCTCCCGGGCGCCGCCAGGAGGCGCCCGCCGCAGCCGAGGCGCTGCGCGCACCCGCGGAGAGCCGGCCCGGGGGGCGGAGGGAGAGGAGAGGAGGGGCTGGAGGGGGCGCGGCTTGCTCCCCGTCCCTCCCGGGCGCCGGGCCTCCCTCTCCGCCGGGCCCAGGGCTGGCGGCCGGCGGGGGTCGCGGCGGCGGCGGCGGCGGCGGCGCTGACGGGCCGCGGGCACGGGGGCCTGGCTCCGGCTCCGGGTGTTAGGAGACAAGATGGCGGCGGCGCTGTGGAGGCTGGTCTCCTCCTCTTCTCCGCTCTCCTCCGCCCCGCCGCTCGCCGCCTCCTCGGTCTCCTCCTCCTTCTCGTTCGCTGCCTCCTCCTCCTCCTCCTGCAGCAGCCCTAGCGACCGCCGGAGCGCCGGCCCGCTCTCCCGGAGCTCCGGAGGGGGATAGACGGGGCAGCTGCGGGCTCCGGCGACCGAGGCCGAGCTGGGGCCGGGGCGGGGACGGCGGCGGCGGCGGCGGCGGCGGCGCCGGGTGGGGATGGGGTCGCAGACGCTGCAGATCCTCCGGCAGGGGGTGTGGGCCGCGCTCAGCGGGGGCTGGTACTACGACCCGCACCAGGCCACCTTCGTGAACGCGCTGCACCTCTACCTGTGGCTCTTTCTGCTCGGCCTGCCCTTCACCCTCTACATGGTGAGTGTGGTGGGGGCGGGGAGGAGGGTGGCCCCTTTCCCGCTTCCCCTGGTCGCTGGCCGGGCAGCGCTGGCGTTCCGCAGTCCGGCGGCTGCTCGCGCCTCCCGGGCTCCGGGCCGGGGTCGCGCCTTCTCCTCGCCCCGGCGCGCGCGCGCCCGCCCGCCCGCCGCCCCCTCGGGCCCACTGCCCCGCTGGCTCTAGTGCTCCCCTCCCCCACCCGGCCCCCCCTCTCTGCTCTTTAGGGTGTCCCCTACGTCGGTGATGACAGGAGGGACGGAGCAGGAGCAGCAGCCCCTACCTGCGCCCCCGTGTGCCCCACCCTTTTACGGGGAAGTAGTAGCCTCCGGGGCCCCTTCTCAGGGGTCCTGAACCTGTAGCCCCTCCAGCCCGTTGCACCCGGGGAGGAAAGCCCGACTGGGGCTCCCTGCCCTCCGCGTTTTGTGGCAGGCGCCGAGCACTGTGCTCCTGAGGGACGCCGCATTCATCCTTGGCACGCGTGCTTATTTGCGCTCCGTTCCGCGGGCGCCCGGGCACCCCTTGGGCACTCCCTTCACCCGAGGCGGTTCTCTCTCCGCGCTCCACCTCGCCTCGAATCCGCGTGCGGGGCCCTCGGCGCGGGGGAGGAGTGCGTGCCGCTCGGTGGGGAATGTAATTGCGGGGCGGCCGGGCTCTAACTCGCGACTAGGTGGTGTTTGAAAACCAGGCTCCTGACCTTCCTGCCTCCAAAAATCATTGTTTGTGCTGGTTCTTTTCGGTTCAGCTCTGTGGTCAGCGGCTGCTGTGTTTCCAGGCCAGCTTTGGGGGGGGAGGGAGCGGGGGAGATACGGGGAATCTGGCTGGCATTTCAGATTTGTTTGGATTGGTTCAAGGCCGTTTACTGATAGGAAAAAGGAAGTGCTGCCTGTTGCTGAATTCAGTACGATCAGCCTCTCCGAACGATCTGGGCTTGTTTTTACGCTGTCTTTTCGCTGAAAGTTGTACGCCTGTTTTGTTTTGTTTTGTTTTGTTTGTTTGTGTTTTTAAACACATTAGGTTAGGGTGGGGCGTTAGGGTGACTAATGTGGAAGAGAGATGATACTTAAACTTCAGTTAATGTTTTTAAGCTTCGGTTAAATTTTTAAAGTAACCGGAAGGGAGGAAAGGATGATAACTTTTTTGTTTTAGGAGCGTTCCTTTTAATGTATTTCTGTTAACTTTGTGGTTCTTTATGGAGCTATATAGTAAAGGCGCTGGATTGGAAAATCTGGGAGTATGCCTGAGAAGTGCTGTAGAGAGTGAGAACACCCGATCCTTTCCTAAGTGAAGCTCCTTTTCACTGATTGGCAGGAAAGTGCCTGCTTGGGGGAAGACGTGCGAAATTTTACATTCCCAAGCAGATTTTAGTTTTACATCAAAATTGTTTTGAAGGGACTTCTTGCTGCAGATAAAAAGGACATTTAAAAAAATGCTGATGACTTCTTATTATTTTTTTTTTAGGGGACTTGTTCAGTCTTGTCCCATTCTGAAAATTTGTCGTGAAGTGTTATAATTTTCAATTAATTCTGCCCTAGGGGCTTCTATTTGCACTGCTCTACCTTCCAGGAATATGACATCATTAACGAACAGGTTAATTACTTTGGGTATAAGAATCCTCAGGCTGTCACAGAGCTTTCATGGCAGATTTCTCTTACATCCAAGAGAATTGTGAACTTAAAACTGAAACTGGTACTTCAGATGTAAGGATTAGTTGCTGTGTTGCAGTGTAAGGTTTCCGTGTGAGCACGTGAGCTGTGTTAGGGGCTGAGTCGCTGTGTAATCAGCAAACATTACTAAAGGAAATTAGCATAAATAGAGAGCAATACATTGAGTTTACTGTTTCATTTTGGGAGTTTATTCAGTTGAATTTAATTCACAAATATTTGAGCGTCTACTATGTCCTGGGCAATTTGCTAGATTCTGGGAAAACTGCTTCTCTGACTTTCTTGTCTTATTTAATGGTAATTCTGCTCTTCCTCATCTTTTAAAATCTCTCCTTGATTCATCTTTCTTTTCACATCCAGTTCATCGAATTTTGTGAGTTCTGTTTTGAAAACCTAAAATCCAGCTAGTCCTCATCATCGCCTACCTGGTTCAAGCCACCATTTATGGCTCCTCTGGATAATTCCAGGATTCTAATGAGGTTCACTGCTTCTGTGTTCTCTATTCTTGTTACAGGAGTCTGAGTGATTCTTCGAAACATAAATCAGATCATGGCACTCTTCTTCCCTCAGAGCCTGCCCTCTGTTATACTCCATCACTTTGCCTTCTTAGAATTTTCCCAACATAACAACTATGTTCCTGCCTCAGGGCTTTTGCACTTGCTCTTCTCCCTCTCTCTCTGGATGACTCCTGAAGATATCTGTGTGACTTGCTCCACCTGTTCAGATTTCAGTTATATGTGAGGCTTTCCCTGATAACCAATGTAACATAGCAACCGAGTAGCTCCTACAGTATTTCTAGTCCTCCTTTTCTCCTTTATTTAATAATGTTTATTACTAATTGATATATATTAGTATCTCTTTTTTTAGTGTTATTTATATATTTTTGAGAGACAGAGAGAGAGAGAGAGAGAGAGAGAGAGAGAGAGAGAACATGTATGTCAGCAGGGAAAAGGCAGAGAGAGGGAGAGAGAATCCCAAGCAGGCTCCTTGCTGTTAGCCCAGAGCCCGACATGGGGCTGGATCTCAACGATGATGAGATTGTGACCTGAGCCGAAATCAAGAGTCGGCCACTTAACCAACTGAGCCACCCAGGGGCCCCTATATTAATATTTCTTTATCTCTTTGGAGTATATGGTCTGAGGAGGGCAGAGACTATTTTGTTCACTGCTTTGTTGTCAGGACCTAGATCAGTGCAAGACACGTAATAACTGCTCAGGTGTCGAATGATTAGAAATGAACAAGACACAGCTTCTGCCTTCAAGGAACTTAAAGTCTAGCTTGGGGATAATGAACAGTTGACAAACGTTAGAACTGTTGTGAAAAGGTAAGTACAGAGTGGCCCTGAGTTTCGAGTCAGGCAATTGATTCTTGTCTAGGGGCAGTCAGCAAAGAGGATTTGCCAGCATTTGAAGAAACATTACTAGTTGTATAGTATTGAGATAGATGGAAGTATATACTTGAAGCAAAATTCAACATTTCACGTAAAAATAAAATCTCTTACGGGGGCGCCTGGGTGGCTCAGTCACTTAAGTGTCGGGCTTTGGCTCTGGTCATGATCTCACGGTCCATGGGTTTGAGCCTCGTGTCAGGCTCTGTGCTGACAGCTTGGAGCCTGGAGCCTGCTTCGGATTCTGTATCTCCTTCTCTCTCTGCCCCTTCCCCCATTTATGCTCAGTCTCTCTTTCAAAAATAAATAAACATGAAAAAAAAAAAGAATGGAAAAACATAAAATCTCTAACAGTTATAGATTATTATGTGTATGTTCTCCCAATAATAACTATAAATGATAGTGACTTTTAAGTGTATAGGTTCTTTTTTTTATATAAAAATTTTTAATGCTTATTTTTGACAGAGCATGAGTGGGGGAGGGGCAGAGAGAGAGGGAGATACAGAATCTGAAGTAGGCTCAAGGCCCCAGGTGTTAGCACAGAGCCTGACATGGGCTTGAACTCACAGACTGCGAGATCATGACCTGAGCTGAAGTCACACGCTCAACCGACTGAGCCACCCAGGCACCCCAAGTATATAGGTTCTTTATCCCAAACACTGTGTTCTCATTTAACTGATGAGGACACTTGAGGTTAGTCATGGATGACCTGTTTTGTGACCTGTTTTGTGACCTTTTAATCTAGCAATTAAAGGGCTAGATTTATACAGGGCCTTTGTAGCCATTGTATAGGTAGCTTTTTTTTTTTTTTCCTTTAAATTAAAGGCCCAAAGTCTATGAAGAGGTAGGTAGTAGGTTAAGTTAGGTAGAGTCTTAGTGCTTTTTGTATAGGAGTAAAACACTTTTGCTATTAGTAGCTTTTGTGGATGCTTTGAAAGGTAAGAGTTTATAGCTTCTGCAATTATAAAACTTTTCAGTAGTGAAAATGAAGAAGTAATTTTTTCCTTCTTACTTTCATTGTCCTTTCTTTTCCTCTTAAGGCACTCACCCCACTTTGTCTTGTTATACATTTGACCCTTGAACAACATGGGAGTTAAAGCCATCAACCCCTACTCCGTGGAAAATCCACGTATATCTTTTGACTCCCCCCAAACTTGCCTGCTAATAGCCTACTGTTGACCTTAAGCCCTACTGGTTATATAAACAGTCAAGTAACGTATTTTGTATGCTATATGTATTATATACTGTGTTATAAAGTAAGCTAGAGAAAAAATGTTAAGAAAACCATGAGAAAATATTTACAGTACTGCACTGTATTTATCAAGAAAAGTCCACATATTAGTGGACTCATGTACTTCAAACCCTTGTTCAAGGGTCAACTGTAACCATTTTTGCACATGACATGTGACAGATGGTGAATGTTATAGTCATGAGCTTTGTGGCATTTTTGTGTGGTGGAAAGCAGATTGGAATTGGTGTTATCTTGGTTTGTGAATTTTGGCTCTTCTTGATTGTGTGTCCTTTGGGAGAGACCCTACCTTTCTGGACCTTGATTTACTCGTGAGCCATTTCTTGTGTATTTTGTAAGGAAATATTTAGGAAATGAAATTATTCACTTTCAGAGTGGCCTTCAGTAAATGTCATTTGAAAGAATGGCTAATTAGAACAGTGTTTCCTCTATAATGTTGTATGTCTGGAGGAGATGAGATAACTCTCGATTAGTCAAACCATTATTGCTCAACGTATTGTTTTCTTCTGTAAAGACTTATATCCCTAGGTGATGAACTATAACATTAGAACCTATTTACACAGGTGCTTCTCAGACTCCAGTTGTCACCAGAATCCCTTGAACGTGTTAAAGTGTGCATGTACTCGTCATTCTGATGCATAAGATCTGGAGTGTGGCCCATGTGTTTGTATTTTATGGACATCCAGGTCAGTTTAAAGAACTTGATCGATATGCCCCTAAGTCCCATCCCCTGACCTAAATCCAGCTGCCTACTCATCATATCCTTTTGGCTGTCTTACAGGCATCTCGATGGTATCCTGTCTAAGTTGTTCTTGATTCCCTGCTAAACCTTCCCCTCACCGTCAGGACCAGACTTGTTTTCTTACTCTGTCAGCCTTGTTAATAGCACCATCGTGTGTGCAGTTGTTCATACGGTCTCCCTCCCCCTTGCCTTGTGAGCCAGTCTTACCAATTCTCTTGTCAGAAATCTCAGGCCTTCCTTTCCACTTCCTAGTTCGCCTGGTGTTTTGTTTTGTTTCCTTTTTTTTTTTTGGTCTGTACTACTACTTTAGCTTCTATTCTTTCTTTTACAACTCCTTCTCTACCAAGTAAAAGACTCTGTGTCATTCTCCCTTTCTAATATTCTTCACTGACTTTCTTTTACACCTAGAATCAAATCCGGCATTCTTACTAAGCCCTCCCTGAAACCAGTTCCACCTTTGTCTGCAGTTTGTGCCATAGTCACACTGGCCTTTCTGTTACTTCAACCTACTGAGCTCGTTCCTCATCCCGGGCCTTGGCACATGCTATGACTCCTGAAGGGATACTCTTCTCTCCTGCTCTTTGCAACAAAGCCTGCTGTTGCTTGGTCATCAGGACTTGGGCTTTAATATCATCTCCTCACAGAGGTCTGACCTGCTAACCATAAGCAGGTTCTCTCTCTTTTGAACATCATTGCATCCTGTAACTTTTTTTCACAGTTCTGTCCATAAACACATATATTTATCTTTGTTTACTTATTTGCTATCTCTCATTCCCCTCCGTCCCTACCTTGTAAGCTGGGGTCACGTGACTTATTTGTCATTGTACATCCCGTGTCAGTTCTCATGTTTGGCTTATATTAAGCTTTGAATAAATATTTGTTGAAGGAATCTTTTATAATATATGTGAACCTTCTTTAGACTTATCAGCATAACTGGTAGAGAATTTGGAGGGATGGGAAATTACTGTGGTAGGTTGTATTATATGGTGGAGTTACAGCGTATGTGGGGGTTAGGTTCAGTGTTTGTGTGCATGACAAAAATAAGATATAGAATTATTGAAAAACTAAATGCAGAATGACTGTTGAAAAACCTTTAAATCAAAGTGTAGCATATATAGTTTTTTTGTATGTGCAACTTCACAAATATATATACGCATGATATATAGTAACATATACTGTAAAATCAATAGATTATATTCAGAAACTAAAATATTCACAACTTTTATGAAGGTTTTAATTTTTTTCTTCCAGGTGATTTTATTATATCTTCTATAGCTGATGTTTATCATCTACAGAATGATAAGTCCTTTATTAGTAAGGATTTCTCTGAGGGCTTCATGTCATTCTTTTTTTTTTTTTTTTTTAATTTTTTTAACGTTTATTTATTTTTGAGACAGAGAGAGACAGAGCATGAACGGGGGAGGGTCAGAGAGAGAGGGAGACACAGAATCTGAAACAGGCTCCAGGCTCTGAACGGTTAGCACAGAGCCTGACGCGGGGCTCGAACTCACAGACCGCGAGATCATGACCTGAGCCAAAGTCGGATGCTTAACCGACTGAGCCACCCAGGCGCCCCCATGTCATTTTCTTTAGCAAAGATTTAAAAATATTTTAGGGGCGCCTGGGTGGCTCAATCAGTTGAGTGTTGGACTTCGGCTCAGGTCATAATCTCACAGTTCATGGGTTTGAGCCCCACTCAGGTTTTGCACTGACAGTAGGGAGCCTTCTTCAGATTACTCCAAGCTGTAAAATCATTTGGTAATTGAAAAACTAGGAAGGTTTCTTCTATTTCGTTTCCTGCTTTCAAATGCATACATTTAACTAGGTAGTTTGCCTTTGCTAGCTGACTTTATTGAAAGTTAAATTTTTCAGATTCTTTGTTTCCCTCGCCCTCTGCCCCTCCCCCCTCCCCCATTTGAGGGCACATGCTCTCCTTTCTCTCTCAAAAATAAACATTAAAAAATATTTTAAAGATCAATGTAAACAAGATTTTGTTATGATGACTGAAACTGAAATTGTCGTAGTTTATAATTTATATTTCCTAAAATGTTTAATTAGGAAAGTTATTGTATTATAAGTTAAATGCAAACATTTAACTAGGTAGTTTGCCTTTGCTAGCTGACTTTATTGAAAATTAAGTTAAATTTTTTCCAACATTTTTTTAATGAGAATAAAAAAGTTGGAAGAATTATACCCACCACCTGGTTTCTATAATTTTTTTAATTATATGTCTATGTATCCCTCTAGCTATTAAGACCTTGGTTTTGTTTTGTTTTATTTTATTTTTTTTTATTTTAGAGAACACAAGTGGGAGAGAGGGGCAGAAGGGGAGAGAGAGAGAGAGAATTATTAACCTTTTTTTTTTTTTAAGGGGGATGCTTGTGAAGTAACTTGCAGACATCAGTATAGATCACCCTGAAACATTTCTGCACGCGTACCATCTGCTAGAGTTATGATAGGCACAGATCCTAAGTGAACTGTTGGATGAGTTTGAATGTTGATAAATGCACACACCTGTGTAGTGCAACACCATCGTGTTGTTGAACATTAATGTCACCCCAGGAACTTCCTGCTTGCCCTTCCCAGTCAACCCTCTCACCCTTATTCTCATTTTTTCCCTTGGTAGAGTAGTTTATCTCATTCTAGAACTTCATTTTAATGAAGTCATGTAGCATATTTTTTGTGTAAGTCTTTCTCACTCAGCATAATGTTTTTGAGATTTATCCATATTGTATATATCAGTAACTTGTTCGCTCTCTTTTTTTTTTTTTAAGTTTATTATTTTTGAGAGAGGGAGGGAGAGAGAGAATTCTAAGCATGCTCTGCACTGACACAGCGCAGAGCCTGACAAGGGGCTTGAACACACGAACCATGAAATCATGACCTGGGTGGAGGAGATCAAGAGTAGGACCCTTAACCGACTAAGCCACCCAGGTGCCCCATTAACTTGCTCCTTTTTATTGATGAACAGTATTCCTTTGTATGAATATATTAAAGTTTGTTCATCTTTATCTAGTCTCCTGTAGATAAGGACCTCTTTTGGCTTTATGTAAAAGGTATCACTCCAGCATGAGGGTAATTTTTATCGGGACTCAGAAGACATTGGAAAACTTCATTAAATATCAAAAACGTTTTCTCTCCCCAAATAAGAACATGTTTTAATTTAAAATACATTAATGATAATTGCATACCTTATTCTCTTAGTTCAGTTTTTGTAGTCTTGTACTTGTATTTGCTTAGTATTTAGATTTTCTCTGTGAATTCAATAGAATCTTTATGTATATAGATGTTTTTGCTAAATTCAAAATTATATATAAGTAAAAAGGAGAAAGTAAAAACCTCTTGTAATCCCATTCACCCAGTCAGTTGAACATTTTAGTAACCAGAGTGTATTTGGAGCTTATAAATATGTATTATGCTTTCTTAAAAAAATGGGCTCATAAAATTTGTACTGTTGTGAAGCCTTCTATTTTTGTTTGACTATAAATTGTGAATGTTTCCATGTAAGGAAAGAAAAGTAACAGTTTTAATAGCTCTGTAGTAGGTCCTAGTATAGATGTGTTACGGTGTATCTAATCGTTTTCCTGCTATTTTACAGGTTGTATTTTTTAGCTATTTAGAAAACACTAGGGTGAATATTCTCGCAGTTAAATCTTTGTGCTAGCCTTTTGTATAAATCCCTAGAAGTAGACTTGGTGAATCAAGGGATATGCATATCTGTGTTTGATAATTGTTCAGTTTATGAGTGAATCCTTATATTGAGAGAGAGCATGAATGAGAGAATGATGGATAATAACGCAAGGTTCCTGAGAAGGCAAGATAACTGTGTGGTCTAAAGAGCACAGGCAGTAAGGGATCATCCTCAGAAAGGAGGGATGTGGGGAGAAGAAGTGATGAACAGTTGGTGGTCAAAGCTGAGGGAGATCTGTTTTTATTTTGATGATAATCTTGAAGTGTGGAGTGTTTTCTGTTGGGAGTGAGGGGAAAGGTCAGGAGGGTATTCAGGGTTTAAGGAGGATTTCCAGAAGGTGAGATGCTGTCCTAAGTTTTAGAGGGTGGGGAAGTGAACTGATGAGCAAGGGATGGTAGGGTTGCCAGGCAACTTTGAGGATGCCTTTGAAGTTGAGGAACATGAGTTCAGAGTGTTGCAGAGGAATGTTCAGGAGAGAAATTGGGGGTAAAATTTATTTAGAAGTTACCACCTTTGCATAGCTGTCACCTACAGTGGCTAACTCCAAGCCACAAGTAGACAAGATCTGGAGAGAAAGTATAATTCATTAAAAGGAAGGTGGTTCGGACAGAACTCCAAGGCCTAACAGCAGTTAAAATCAGTGAAGGAGACAAGAAGGCAAGAGGGAAACGGAAGAGAGGAACCTGTTACGCAAGCCAAAGAAAGAGAGTGTTTTGAAAAAGGAGAAAATGGTCAAAAATGCCAAATTGCCCTCTTAAAAGGATATACTAATTTTTCATCAACAGTGTTGAGAGTACCTCCCACCTCCGCTCAGCACTTTCCCAAACAGTGTTACTGTTGTAAATTTCTTATTCAGTGGAATGTCATATAAAACCATTTCAGTAATACTCTGGTTTGATAATTGCTACAGTTTCCCTTGAAGTACTTTTTAATTCAAACTTGGTACAAATTAAGGATGCTTACTGCACTAACATATATCACATAACATCTTTTATCTGATTTTTTTCTGTATTCTCACTTTCATAGCAGGCAGCTGATAAATAAGCAGAAATGCTTCCTTGAGAAGAGATCGGTTGCTTTTTTTCTGTTATTTGAGTTACATCAAATGGTTTTCCTGTGTCTCTGCATAACTGGGGAGTTCAGAGAGTTACTGTGTAGGTGGGCTATGACGCCCCGAGATACCCTGGAAGAGTAACAAGAATCGCATTGAGTAATGGAATGGGAAAGGGCAGATTACAATAAATATTTTCCTACTGCTCTTCGTTAATATAGAGGTGCATTTTGCTAAATCACAGTAAAATTAGTAGTTACTGATTCTGGTTCCTCTCCTTGGTTCCTGAAAAAGTTGGTGAAATGCTTTCTTTGGTAGGATTGTAAAACAGGTCAGACTTTTCTTACCTTCCTTTATCGCTAGAACCCGAGGGGTTGTATCTTTTTTAACTTGCACTGTTGGTGCCAGCTAGTGGAGACTAGCTTTGTGTTCTGTTATGTTGCTTTGTGTTATGATAAGAAAGAAAAAACCTAGGGAAAAGCAAGCCATTTCCGTTTGAGGTTTTTAGGGGCAAAAAAAAGTTCTCTTCCATAGAGCTTTGTACAAACCAAATAGAACCCTGAGTGCCAACTGCGCTGAGAATAGGCAGGAAGCTTAGTCACAGATTTGAGAAGCTTGAATTATGTATCTGGGTGTTTTCCTTTTCCTACCCCTCCTCACCCCCTGTGTGTTGTCTAGACATAAACTAAACAGATTTAACCACTAAAGTGATCTTTAAAACTTTATATTTTGAAATAATTTTAGATTTACAGAAAAGTTACAAAAGTAGCCTAGAGTTTTTGTATACCCTTTGCCCAGCTCCCTCTAATATAAAATCTTACATAACCATGGTGCATTTATTAAAACAAAGAAAGTAACATTAATACAGTACTATTAACAAACTCTAGAATTTATTTGGATTTCACTAGTTTTTCCACTAATGTTCCTATTCTGTTTCAGGATCCAATCCAGGATACTTAATTGCATTTAGTATCATCATCTTTAATATGGGTTTTTTACTGCTTTCCCTTACCATGCTGGGAGTCTATTTTTTAAGGAATTTACAATTCATAACAACTTATCAAATTGTATAAGAACAATTAGTAGAAGATTTTATGTCTGGGACCGATACATTTGAAATGGACAAAAGAGGAGTGTATCCTAAATGATTTTTGAATCTTGCATTGACCATTAGCCTATGTTAGGCTATTTTAAAGTTAAGATGTTTCAAATATGAAAAATTATATGAAATGAAATAATCCTAAAGACAAAAAAGACATCAGATATCATTCATGCAGAATGGATGACGGTCCATTCCTATATAATGCTGTTTTTCCTAATTTATAAATTAGAGCCCATGAGATAAATTCATACCCAGGTTACAAGGTATAAATATGACTAATTCCTTATGTGTCATACAGTGTTCAGGAATTGGAAGGAGGATGCAAATATTTACTGGAAGGCTTTATGCAAAGGATAATTCTTTATTTAAAACGTTTACAACATGCTGGGCACTGTGGTAGGTTTTATGGGGGGGGACCTTTATAAGTTTTGTTATTTGAGTTGGAACAGTGTTTCTCATAATCTTCCCACCAGGCAAATACATTTTTGTTTGGGGGAAGAAACTGTTCTTTAAAAGAAAATATGTTCTTAAATGTAGTGATTTGTTCAGCTACCAAGTACTTTATTATAACATATCCAATATATTAAGTCTTTCTCAGTGAATTATTATTTACAAATTTTTTTAAATATTTATTTATTTTTGAGAGGTGGGGAGGGGCAGAGAGAGAGAGAGAGGGAGACACAGAATCCAAAGCAGGCTCCAGGCTCTGAGCTGTCAGCACAGAGCCTGATGTGGGGCTTGCACTCATGAACCATGAAAACATGACCTAGGCCGAAGTCGGAAGCTTAACTGACTGAGCTGCCCAGGTGCCCCAGTGAATTACATTTTTAACTTCTCACAGTATCATTTATGCATATTACTGTCTCTCAATAAGTATCTGGAATGGTTAAACGAAAGGATATAAAAAGAAATAAAAACCCAAATGGGGTGCCTGGGTGACTCAGTTGGTTAAGCGTCTGACTCTTGGTTTCAGCTCAGGTCATGATCTCATGGTTTCTGAGTTCGAGCCCTGCATAGGGTTCCATGCTGGGAACCTGCTTGGGATTTTCTCTCTCCCTCTCTCTCTGTGCACCCCCCCGCCCCACTCATGCTCTCTCTCTGAAAATAAATAAACTTAAAAAAAAAAAACCCAAATAAACCAGTTATCATTTGTACTATTTCATTTATGCCACACCATACATCGCAGATGAAGCACTGCACATCATTTCCACAAGCATCACAGACCTTTAAGACAGAGCCCTAGTGAACTTTGCAAGGGAATAAAGAGAGCTTTTGGGTGCATTTTAGTAAGGAAATCCCCAACTTAAAGATTTTGAAAAAGTGAGAATAAATTTAGCTGATCTAAAAATATTATGCTGTATTATCAAAAAGTCTTACTTTTTTCCAGTCCCTGTGCCACAGGAATATTAAAAGATGCAGTATTGAGGGGCGCCTGGGTGGCTCAGTCGGTTGAGCGGCCGACTTCGGCTCAGGTCATGATCTCGTGGTCCGTGAGTTCGAGCCCCGCGTCGGGCTCTGTGCTGACAGCTCAGAGCCTGGAGCCCGTTTCAGATTCTGTGTCTCCCTCTCTCTGACCCTCCCCCATTCATGCTCTGTCTCTCTCTGTCTCAAAAATAAATAAACATTAAAAAAAAAAATTAAAAAAAAAAGATGCAGTATTGTGCTATGGAAGAATAAGTGTAATTTTTTAATATGAAGGATTTTCACATGAACAAGGAAGTTGGAAGAATAATACATGATCTCTGCTTAGATTTGAAGATATGAACCTTTTAAAAGATCATATTTGCTGTAGCTATGTACTGATGTAAGATATATATCTGCACATACACACGTTGATATACACATTCTGTCTTGCACATACACGCACACATGTATATCTGATTCATCATGACACCTCACCTCTAAGTGCTTCAGGCTTCACCCTCATAATTGTAACACCTTTATCACATTGAATATGATTAATAATTCTCTTATATCTCACACCTAGTTTATATTTAAATTTCCCTAGTTATCCCCAAAATATCATTTATAGCTAGTTTTTCCAAGCCAGGGATCCAGTTAGGGTTTAATCATTTCTCCATCCAACTGACTTTTTAAAAAGTCTGGGCTAATTATAGAATGTTCTATGTTATGGATTTGTCTAATTGTGGTGTCATGTTTTTTTTCCTGTCTAGTCTCTGTAGTTTCTGTAAAGTACATATTTTTTAATGTTTGTTTATTTTTGAGAGAGTGCGAGCGGGGGAGGGGCAGAGAGAGAGGGCCGTACAGAGGATCTGAAGCAGGCTCCCCACTGACAGCACAAAGCCTGATGTGAGTCTGGAACTCACAAACCGTGAGGTCATGACTTGAGCTGAAGTCAGACGCTCAACAGACTGAGTGACCCAGGGTGCCCCTGTAGTTCCTGTAAATTTAAACTTTATTTTATTGTCCCAAGTTAGAGTTTCTAGAATTTACATATTTCAGCATGATATTTAACATGAGTAGTGTTGTATTGCAAATTTTCTTTCATTGTTGCTTTGCCTTTGATTTGGGAATCTTTCATATTTACTGACAGATTTTACTGCCATAATTTTTGTTCATATCATTATGCAGTGTCATTGTTACTCAGGCTCTCATTATGTGTCTTTTGGCTTTCTTCCTTATTAAAGACATACCTGTGTGTCTTTAAGGAGTAAGGAAAAGAAGGAAATAAGGAAAGTCAAAGTAATTGTAAAATCACAGAATGCACCACATAGTTCTTCCCACTATTTTGGCATCCGGCTTTCAACTAATTATAACTTTATGTATTTTTGCTTACTAATAGGTTGAGGAGAATTAGAATTAGCCATTATCAAGCTGTGTCCCCAGTACTCTGCTCATTCTGAGTCACTGCTCATCTCTTCTTCTCCTGGAGCAAAAGGCGTATCACAGCATGGGCTGGAGTGAGGCCAACATATCTCTGCCTTTTATTTAATTTTTATAGGAAGTTATTGAGCAGCTTTGGGAGATTATTGGAAAGTCTTTTTATGTTTCTTAGTGGTATGCGTCTTGATGCTCCACTCGAGAATTGCTGGCCTGGAGCACAGGACACAGGCTTGGGGCAGAGCTGTCACTGCCTTTCTGCAACCCCAAACCCACCGTCTGATAATTGGGAATTAACTTGCTTGAGGTCCTGTTTTGCGTCATACGAATAAATCGGTACCCGGGGGGAGATTCTGGACATGTGTATTTTGAAAAGCAACTTCCCCTAAATGTACCAACAGAAAAGCCCATAGGTGATTCTGTTAGACACCTCAGGCTAACAGACGCTAGCTTGGGAGGTATTAGTCTCTGATTTGCGAATGTCTGAAAATACCTTATTGTTTCCTGATGAGGTTGTTGGTTTAGGTCATCTGCATTTTTCAGCAGGGAATAAATTACTGAATAATTTTGATTCGGGCTGTAGTGGGAACTTTTATACTACTGATAATACCAGTAGTAAGTACTGGTATGTAAGATAGCACTTTTTACTCAGTGTGAAATATTCCTCGAGCATTTCACCCTCCAGTTAAAAAAAACACTATTAGACTTTTATCATGAAAATAATATTATCTGTAGAAACTGTATGAGTATCTACAGTCTGTAATAAAAACATGTTCTAAAGTAAAAGACCAGAATAAGAACAAACAGTACTGTGGTGCACATTTGTGTGTGTAAGATCTTATTTGTGGGAGTATATAGCATGAGTTTCTAGAAAAGAAATTGCTAGGTCAGAGTTTACATATTTAAAATCCACCTAGTTGTTGCCAAACTACACCTCAAAAAAGCGATACCATTTTATATTTTCACCTTTGTGAGAGGATGTGTTTGCCTCTGTTCCCATCAACATTGGTTATTACAAATCTTTTTCAGTGTAATAGTGTAAAATGGTGTCTTGTTTTAATTTGTGTTTTCTTAATAAGTTCTTTGAGTATTTTTTCTTAAAATTTTTTTAATGTTTATTTATTAAAAAAAATTTTTTTAACGTTTATTTATTTTTGAGACAGAGAGAGACAGAGCATGAACGGGGGAGGGTCAGAGAGAGAGGGAGACACAGAATCTGAAACAGGCTCCAGGCTCTGAGCCATCAGCACAGAGCCTGATGCGGGGCTGGAACTCACGGACTGTGAGATCATGACCTGAGCTGAGTCGGACGCTCAACCGACTGAGCCACCCAGGCACCCCAATGTTTGTTTATTTTTGAGAGAGACAGAAAGCATGAGAGGCAGAGGGGCAGAGAGAGAAGGAGACACAGAATCTGAAACGGGCTCCAGGCTCTGAGCTGTCAGCACAGAGCCCAACATGGGGCGTGAACTCACGGAGTGCAGGATCATGACCTGAGCCAAAGTCAGCGGCTTAACTGAGCCACCCAGGCGCCCCACCAGTATCTTTTCATATGCTTGGTAGACATTTATATTTTTTAATTGCTTTTTATATGCTTTATCTTTTTCTGAAAGTCAGTCATGTTGTTGTGCTTAGTGATTTCTGAGAGACTTTTTACGTATAAAAATTAGTTTTGTGGGGCACCTGGGTGGTTCAGTCGGTTGGGTGTCTGACTTCTGCTCAGGTCATGATCTCATGGTTCATAGATTCAAGCCCTGCGTCGGGTTCTGTGCTGACAGTTCAGATCCTGGAGCCTGCTTCAGATTCTGTCTCTTCCTCTCTCTGCCCCTCCCCTGCTTGTGCTCTGTCTCTCTCTCAAAAATGAATAAACATTAAAAAAAATTTTTTTTTAAATTAGCTTTGTCGTATATTAAATCTGCCTACTTTGTCTTTTAACTTTATGTTTGGGTTTTTGAACATATAAATTTAACATTTTTAGTAGTCATGTTCACTAGTTTTCTTCATGCTTATGAAGATCTTCCCCGTAAAAGGTTTGTTAAAAAGAAAAAATCATGTTTTTATTTAACTTTTAAATTGGGAATAAATATGCATAGTTAGATTCTCTCTCTCTCTCTCTCTCTCTCATACACACACACACACACACACACACACACACACACACTTCTAAAAGCTGATGGGGTGCCTGGGTGGCCCAATTGGTTGAGCGTCCAACTCTTGATTTTGGCTCAGGTCATGATCTCGTGGTTTGTGAGTTCAAACCCCGCATTAGGCTCCGTACTGGCATTGTGGAGCCTGCTTGGGATTCTCTCTCTCTCCCTATCTCTGTGCCCCTCCTGTGCAGCCTCTTTCTCTCTCAAAATAAATAAATTAAAAAAAAAAAAGGTGGTTAAAAAATTGCCCTTTTTTACCTTCCCACCATCTTCCCAGTTTTGTACCTGCACTTCCTGTAAGAAACCACTGTGACTCTCACCACAACCTACAGATTCAGATTCCTCCACCACAATATTCTATATATTGTTCTTCACACTTAATACATATTAAACATACATGCATCAGAACCAAAAGGGCTTCTTCAGTTTGGGTGTTTTGTTTTGTTTTGTTTTGTTTTGTTTTGTTTTGTTTTGTTTTGAGATATACTTGACATATAGCATATTAGTTTCAGGTATAGGACATGGTTCAATATTTGTATATAGTGAGATGATTACAAGTCTAGTTAACATCTGTCACCATGCATAGTTAGATTTGTGTGTGTGTGTGTGTGAGTGTGAGTGATGGAATCTTTTAAGATTTATTCTCTTAGAAACTTCCAGATATCAATACTGTATTATTAACTGTAGTCACCATACTGTATATTATATCCCCATGACTTAATTATAAATGTTTATTTGTTTATTTTGAGAGAGAGTGGGAGAGAGAGAATCCTATGCAGGCTCCACGCTGGAAGCTCAGAGCCCATCACGGGGGTTGATTTCACAAACCGTGAGATCATGACCTGAGCCAAAATCAAGAGTTGGGTAACCACCAGAGCCACCCAGGCACCTCCCCCCTCCCCACTTATTTATAATTGGAAGTTTTTACCTTTTGACTCTGTTTCTTCATTTTGTCTGTCACCACCACCACCCCACTCACCTCTGGTAATCACCAGTTTTCTCTGTTTCAAGGTCAGTTGTTTTTTTTTCAGTTTCCACACATAAGGGAGATCATATGGTATTTTTTTTTTCCTTCTAATTTAATTCACTTACCATATATAATGCCCTCAAGGTCCATCCATGTTGTGGCATATAGCAAGATTTCCTTCTTTTTTATAGTTCAGTAATACTGTGTGTGTGTGTGTGTGTGTATACACACACACAGTATATATCAGTTCATCAATTTCTTTATCCATTCATCCATTGATGGACACTTAGATTGTTTCCATGTCTTGGCTATTGTAAATAATGCTGCGATGAATGAGGGGTGCCTGTATTTTTCAAAGTAGTGCTTTGTTTCCTTTGGATACCCAGAAGTAGAATTGCTACATTATATGTTCTATTTTTAATTTTTTGGGGAACCTCTGTACTGTTTTCCATAGTGGCTGTACCAGTTTACATTCCCATTAACAGTGCACAAGAGTTCCCTTTTTTCCCACATCCTTGCAACACTTGTTATTTCCTGTCTTTTTGATAATAATTTTAACAGGTATGAGGTGATATCTCCTTATGGGTTAGATTTGCATTTCCCTGATTGTAATGTTGAGCACCTTTTCATGTACCTATTGGCTATCTTTATGTCTTTGAAAAAATGTCTATTGAGATCCTCCACCCATTTAAAAAAAATATTTATTTTTAAGAGAGAGAAAGAGGGCCAGAGAGAGAGGGAGACACAGAATCCAAAATAGGCTCCAGGCTCTGTGCTGAGCTGTCAGCCCAGAGCCAACGCGGGGCTTGCATCCGTGAACCGTGAGATCATGACCTGAGCTGAAGTCGGACACTTAACCAGCTGAGCCACCCAAGCGCCCCACTCCACCCATTTTTCAACTGGATTAGTTTTTTGATATTAAGTTGTAAGAGTTCTCTATATATTTTGGATATTACCCCCTTATCGAATATAGGATTTGCAAGTATTGTCTCCCATTCAGGAGGTTGCCTTTTCATTTAATTGATGGTTTCCTTTGTTGTACAGAGTTTTTTAGTTTGATGTGGTTTCACTTGTTTATTTTTGCTTTTGTTGCTCTTGCCTTATGGTGTCAACCCCCTAAAAAACCTTGCAAGGACTAATGTCAGGGAGCTTACTTCCTGTGTTTTCTTTTAGGAGTTTTATGGTTTCAGGTCTTAGATTTAAGTCTTTAATCCATTTTGAGTTTACTTTTTGTATGGTGTAAGATAGTAGCCAAGTTTGATTCTTTTGCATGTGATTGTCCAGTTTTCTGAAAACCATGTATTGAAGAAACTGTCCTTTTCCCATTATGTATTTTGGCTCTTTTGTTGTAAGTTAATTGACCATGTATGTGTCAGTGTATTTCTGGGCTCCTTGTCCCACTGATCTTTGTTTCTGTTTTTATGCCAATACCATACTGTTTTAATTACTATAGCTTTGTAATGTAGTTTGGAACCAGGGAGCGTGATGCCTCCAGCTTTGTTCTTCCTTTTCATGATTGCTTTGGCTTTTTGGAGTCTTTTGTGGTCCCATGTAAATTTTAGGATTGTTGTTAGATTTCTGTGAAAATTACATTGAAATTTTGATAGAGATTGCATTGAGTCTTTAATTGCTTTAGGTAGTATGGACATTTGAACAATATTAACTATTTAAAACATGAGCATTTTATCCATTTGTGGTTTGCCTCCAGTTTCTTTCATCAGTGTTTAATAGTTTTCAGTGTACAGGTCTTTTACCTCCTTGGTTAAATTTCTTCTTAGGTATTTGATTATTTTTGATGCAATTGTAAATGGGATTGTTTTCTTAATTTCTCTGATAGTTTGTTATTGTGTATAAAAGCACGACAGATTTTTGTATACTGATTTTTAATCCTCAACTTACTGAATTCGTTTATTTGTTCCAACAGTTTTTTGGTGTTTTGGCTTAAACTGTCTTTGGGGTTTTCTTTATTATTATTTTTTAAGTTTTTATTATTTTTTTTTTTAATTTTTTTTCAACGTTTATTTATTTTTGGGACAGAGAGAGACAGAGCATGAACGGGGGAGGGGCAGAGAGAGAGGGAGACACAGAATCGGAAACAGGCTCCAGGCTCTGAGCCACCATCAGCCCAGAGCCTGACGCGGGGCTCAAACTCACAGACCGCGAGATCGTGACCTGGCTGAAGTCGGACGCTTAACCGACTGCGCCACCCAGGCGCCCCCCATGTTTTTAAATTTATTCAAGTGATCTCTGCACCCCACGTGGGACTTGAATGAGATCAAGAGTCACATGCTCTTCCAGCTGAGCCAGCCAGGAGCCCCTGGGTTTTCTAAATATACTATGTCATCTGCAAATGGTGAGTTATACTTCTTCCATTCCAATTTGGATGACTTTTATTTCTTTTTCTTTCTTTTTTTTAAATTTATTTTTTTAATTTATTTTTGAGACACAGAGCATGCGCAGGAGAGGGGCAGAGAGAGGGAGACACAGAATCCGAAGCAGCTCCAGGCTCTGAGCTGTCAGCACAGAGCCTGACGCGGGCTCGAACTCACGGATTGTGAGATCATGACCTGAGCTGAAATTGGATGCTCAACCGACTGAGCCACCCAGGTGCCCCATTGCTCTGGCTAGGACTTGAATAAAAGTGGCAAGAGTGGGCATCCTAGCCTTGTTTCTGATCTTAGAGGAGAAGCTTTCAGCTTTTCACTGGTAAGTCTGGTACTAACTGTGGGTTTCTTACATAAGGCCTTTGTTATGTTCAGGTATGTTCCTTCTATACCCACTTTATTGAGAGTTTTATAAACGGATGTTGACTTTGGTCAGATACTCTTTCTGCCTCTATTGAGCTGATCATATATGATTTTTATCCTTCATTTTGGTAATGGGGTCTGTCACATTGATTTGCAGGTGTTAAACCATTCTCGCATCCCTGGAATAAATCCTACTTGATCATAGTGTTGGATTCTTTTAATGTGATTGAATTTTGTTCGTTAATATCTTGTTAAGGATTTTTACCTGCATTCATCTGGGATATTGGTCTGCAGTTTTCTTGTGGTGTCCTTGTCTGGTTTTGGCAACAGGGCAATGCTGGCCTCATAAAATGAATTTGGAGCTGTTCCTTCTTTTTCTGTTGTTTGGAAGAGTTTGAGAAAGATTGTTATTAATTCTTCTTCAAATGTTTGGTAGAATTCAGTGAAGCAGTCTGGTCTTGGATTTTTGTTTGTTGGGCTCTGTTTTTTAAATAGTTGCATAGAAGTCCATTGTGTGGTTACCTGTTTCCTGCTGATAGACATTTAATTTGTTTGCCAACTTCTAACACAAACCATACTGGGGTAAATAATTTGTATAAACATCGTCTCCGGTGTGTTCAGGTATAGTAATAAGATAAATTCCTAGAAATGAGATTGCTTGTTCAGAGGATAAATGCTTTTGTAATTTTGAAAGATCTGCCAAATTGCCCTTCTGAGGTGTTGTGTTACTCACTTTACGTTTGGAAGCAATACATGAGAGTATCTGTGCTCACATGTTTTGCTCCTTTCATAGGTAACAAATAGTATCCTAGAGTGGTTTTGATTTGCATATCTCCTGCTTTGAGTGGGATCGAGCAGCTTTTCTTAAGTTTAAGGTGTCTTTTTTTTTTTTAGTTTCTCTGTGAAGAATTCATGTGCTTTATCCATTTTCTTCTAGGTTGTTTCTTACTAATTTCTAAGCACTGTTATATATTAAGGAGATTAGTCCTTTGTAATATAATTGCAGACATCTAATAGTTTTATAGTTTAGCCCATTTGGAATTTATTTTGCTGTAAGCAATGTGTGAGTATCAAGTTAAAAAATTTTTTTAGACAGGCAGTTGTCCCAATCAACCTAATTTATTAAACCATCTCCTATTTTTCTTAGTAGTTTAAATGCCATATTTTTTATAATTTAAGTTCCCACTGGGGTATTTGGTTCTGTTTTATCAGTGTCTACTCTTACATGTATACTAAATTTTGTTGGTAACCCTTGTTTTTTATATGTATAGATTTTTCTTTCATAGTAGTAGTCTTGTTAGTCTGTCTTACTAGTTTTTTTTATGGCTATTCTTGCATCTTTACCCATTTTGTTCAGTTTCTAAGGGATGTCATTGAGTTTGTGATTGAAAGAAATTGAATTTGTGGGTTATTTCAGGGAAGGAAGTTTGACATCTTTATTATATTGAATTAAGGTGATCTCTCCCTTTATGTCCCTAAAGAGAATTTTGTTTTTAAGTTTTTTTTTTTTTTTTTAATGTTAGCCTTGTATATTTTCCCTTAGGATTATTATTCTTAGATTTTAGTTTTTAACGTAGTGTAAATAGAACCATTTTTTTTTCACTGTTTCTAACTGGTCATTGCTGCCATGTAAGGAAACTATTGGTTTTTATAAAAAAAAAAAAAACTTATTTTAGAATAGTTGTAGATTTATAGAAAAGTTACAGAGATGGTGGTACAAGATATCCCACATAACCGCTCATTTTCTCCTGGTGATTGCATTTTGGGTTACTGTGGTACATTTGTCACAACCAGTGGACCAATATTTGATATTTCATTATTAACTTAAAGTCCATACTTTATTCAGATTTGTTTAGAGTTTTTACCTAATGTCCTTTTGCTGTTCCAAGATCCCATCTAAAACAATTGATTTTGATTTATTGATTTTGCAGTCACACACTTTATGGAATTAGCTCATTTTTTTCTAATAATTTTTGTTTTAAAAGGATTTTCATATATGCAATCATGTTTATAAAAAGTAATTTGAAGTTCTTTCCAATTCTTATACTTTTTTCTCTTGTATAATTGCCTGCGTGGTACTTTACATATCTGTATTAAATAATGCTGGCGATATAGACAGCCTTCCCTGCTTCCCTACTTTAATGGTCATTCCAGTGTTTTACCATTAAGCACAATATATTTTTTGTTTGAAGTATAGATTCTTTTTTTCTTTACTGTGATACAAAAATATTTCTCTATTTTAAAAAAAAATATGTATTTTTTAAAAATTATTTTTGAGAGAGAGAGAGAGCAAGCAGGCAAGGGGCAGAGAGAGAGGGTGACGCAGAATTGGAAGCAGGCTCCAGGCTCTGAGTGCTCAGGAGGAGCCCGACGCGGGGCTCGAACTCACAGACCACGAGATCATGACCTGAGCTATAGTCGGCCGCCCAACCAACTGAGCCACCCAGGCGCCCCGATATTTCTCTATATTTTTTAATGACTCTGGTTGTTCACTGTCAGACTAAATATTTACCACCGGGTATTCTGAGATCTCACAAGTCTTATCTAGCTCATCTTTTCTGTAGCTCGTCTTTGGTTCCTCTGAACTATTTCTATTCAGAGGTCTTTCTGTTTGTTTGCTTAGCTTAGTTTTGCCACCACGTTGCTTAAACATGATTAAAAACATCACGTGGTTAGTGTGCTATTACCTCATGCCCATGCACCATCCATTTTCAGATTTTCTCACTTAATCTTCATCATAGCCCTGCCCTGTGAAATAAAGACACTGTTATCCCGTTTTGCAGTTGAGGAAACTGCTTCAGGGTCATGCGTGTCGCCCTGCCCTTTTTCCCCTTTGACCCCAGGACCACTACCACATCACTGTTCAGCGTCCTCCTCACACAGACACACAAGATGCTTTTCTGATTAATCTCCTGAAAGCCAACCTGTGATGGATTTGAGACGAGTTTAGTGTCCCCTGATCTTTTTCAATGCGTATTCTGAATCTGGAGCTGCCCTTCCCATCATCAGCTAATTATATCCTTAATCTTGGCTGCTTTTGACCCGCATAGTGTATGACTACAATGGAAGCCCATTATAAAACACAATGTTCTCCTAGGGATTTTGTTATGGTTCTCATCTATACTTAAAGTGAGGTAATTTGTCTCACTCATCATTTTGGTGGGAGGGGTTACTTAGCCTTATTATGTGGCATCTATTATAAATGGATTTTATTAAAATTTAATGTCCTTTCACTTATTGGTCTAATGTGGGGTTCTCTCCCCGCTATGATTATATCAAATACTAGTTCCTTCTTGCCATGGCTGTTGTTACGTGTGCTCCTTCATGCCGGCTACAGAGATCCGGCATTTGCAGCCGGCTTATATCCCATCCATTCCAGGTTTTTTGTGAACAAAGTCAGGAGCTGTAATTCTTAAGACTGTGTAAAGAGCAGCAAGAGAAGCAGTTGCCGCCACTTACCTGCATTTCTAGGGCTGGAGGATTTTAACCCAGCTTTGTCACGGTTACCACTTGGTTTCTAGTGGGCAGAGGCCAGGGACGGTGCTAAACAACTTTTAAAGTACAGGGCAGTACCAACAACATAGGATTATCTGGCCCCAAATGCCGGCATTGCTGGGTTAAGAAGCTTTGCTCCAGATCATGCATTCTCAGTAAGAATGAGGTTGCTTGCCCTCAAGGAGGTGAAAATAACTTACTTGATAGGGGAGGGTGGGTGGTGGTGGTGGTGGTGGTAAAGAAATCTTTTTATGTGTAACGTCCACTTGTACATAGGGGACATACAGATGTAGTGTGTCTGTGGTGGTAAAATTTCATGAGGGGGAGTGTTATGGAAACCTACATTTCCGTGTGTTTTTGTTTAGTCTCATGCTGCTTCCCCACTCCTAACATTTCTGATACCAGGTGTGTATGGGTTTTCCCTTAACAAACAATCCTCTGAGTAACCAGCTGAATATCCTACAATTTAACTCAGCTCTGACACTACCTGGAGATAGCTTCAAATCCCACTGGTTAAGGGGCCAGTTCCACAAGACTGTCTCCTTCCCCCCAGGTCAGATGCCAGTAACAAGTACAGGTTGTCACCTATGCTTCTGTCCCATTGCCTACAAATTGGAAGTTTCCATGACCCCATTCTCAGGTTCAGTTAATTTGCTAGAGTGGCTCACAGAACTCAGGAAAACTTACTTACTGTTCACCAGTTTATCACAAAAGGGTGTGATAAAGGATACAGATGAACATCCAGCAAGAAGGGCTATGTAAGGCAGATGTGTGGGAAGGGGCACAGAGCTTTCATGTCTTCTCTGGGTGCACCATTCTCTGGCACCTCCACACGTTCACCAGCCTGGAAGCTCTCCAAACTCCATACTGTTGGGATTTCGTGAAGGCTTCATCACGTAGGCGTCATCAATTATTAACTCCATTTCCAGCCCCCTCTCCTCTGGAAATCCCAAGCTTCTAATCATGGCTTGGTCTTTCTGGTAACCAGCCCCCATCCAGGAGCCCACCAACAGTTACCTCGTTAGAACAAAGACACTCCTATCGCCCAGGAAATTCCAAGGGACTTAGATGTTACCACTAAGGAATTCCAAAGGTGTTTTAGGAGTTCTGTGCCAGGAACCAGGGACAGAAACCAATGTATATATTTTCTATTATTTCACAGGAGTGATTAGGAAAAAAATGTCTGGAAAGACTCCTTAGTACGATAATGAAAAAAAAAAGTTGTGAAACACTGCTTTGGGGGGAAGACTGCCTAGTGTTAGTGGTTGGAAACGCAGATTCTTAGGGCACCTGACTGGCTCACTTGGAAGAACATGCAACTCTTGACCTCGGGGTCATGAGTTCAAGCCCCATGTTACACGTAGAGATTACTAAAATAAATAAATAAACTTTAAAAAACCCTCTGATTCTTACCACTGGACTTAGACTGTTTTTACTGCTTGCTGCCTACAGATGACTTCATTGCCTCAGTTTTCTTATCTGTAAAATGGAGATTATAATAGTATTTTATTCAAAGGAGTGTTGTGAGATAATCCATTTAAAGTACCTGGCGCTGGGTTGAACAGGAAATTAGTCATTCTCCTGAGAAGCTCCAGAAGAGTAATGATATTGGGGCACCTGGGTGGCTCAGTCAGTTGAGCGTCTGACTTCAGCTCAGGTCATGATCTCACAGCTCTTGAGTTCGAGCCCCCCGTTGGGCTGTGTGCTGATGGCTTGGACCTGGAGCCTGCTTTGGATTCTGTGCCTCCCTCTCTCTCTGCCCCTAACCCACTTGCATTCTGTCTCTGTCTCTCTCAAAAATAAATAGACCTTAAAAAATTAAAAAAAAAAAAAAAAGATCTTGTTTATTGCAGTATTATCATTCGTTAGAAGAGTATCTGGGACTTACTAGGTATTTAGTAAATATATGTTGAATGAATTTATAAAGCTCATATTCAATGAGTTAAGTTATGTCAGAGTTGCCTTTATGGAAACTGAGTAAATGGTGGTATTAAGTATGCTGTATTCACTTCTTAATTCATTTTTTCTGTTAGGCATATTTACCTCACCTTAAATCTAGTGTGTTGATACTTTGCTTGATTTTCGCATTTACTTTATTTATTTATTTATTTATTTAAAGAACTAGGGCCATATCTTTTTTTTTTTTTTTTTAATTTTTATGTGTATTTACATTTGAGAGAGAGAGAGACAGAGACAGTGCATGAGCAGGGGAGGGGCAGAGAGACAGACAGAATCCGAAGCAGGCTCCAGGCTCCGAGCTGTCAGCGCGGAGCCCGATGTGGGGCTCGAACTCAAGATCGTGACCTGAGCAGAAGTGGGACGCTCCACCGACTGAGCCATCCAGGCACCTCTAGCGTTTACTTTTAAGGGTAGAGATGGATTATGTGACATGCAGTACCATCTTTCTGCTTCAAGGCAATTCAGCGAGCTAGGCCAAAGTGATATATGGCTTCTGTTAACATTCTTGAGAGCTAATCTGCTTTTAATTTATACGTCTTCCTGATTTGTATTATATTAGTATCTCAGCTTGCAGTTTGTGCCACTAAATTTTAGTGAAACAGGAAAGAACACAAATAACTTTCAATAACCCAATTTTTGGTGTGTATTAATTTTTTATTTAAACATATTTTTGGGGCACCTGGGTGGCTCAGTTGGTTAAGCGTCCAACTCTAGGTTCGACTCAGGTCATGATCTCATAGTTTGTGAGTTTGAGCCCCACATCAGGCTCCACACACATCAGGCTCCACGCTGGCAGTGTGGAGCCTGCTTGGGATTCTCTGTGTCTCTCCTCCTCTGCCCCTCCCCAGCTTGCATGCTCTCTCTGTCTGTCTCTCCATCTCTCTCTCAAAAACAAGTAAATGAACTTAAAAAAATAAGTAAAATAAAAACATTTACTTTTTCCTTCACAGTTTGATTTTTCCTTTTGCTTAATACTTTGGTTATTGATGGAGTTATTTTCATTTTTAAGCCTTACATTTGAACTCTTGTATTATTATTTATTTTGTGCTTGTACAGTGTACTTCATCTATAAGAATGTAGTAAATCAGTGCAAGAAGAATCCCGTTATTTTATATATATTGGCCTAAAGATAATCCTATTGAATATATCCTCAGCTGACATTTTGGGAGGTAATAACCTAGCTGCTACTTTTCAAAACTGCAAAGTCATGTTGACAGACCTTGTTAATGAATTCTTATTTTCACTTATTATGAATCCTGGAAAAATTGTTTCAGTAAAATATATCAGAAACAAATGGAATAAAGAAATAGGTCAAGCGATTGGTTAAACTGATAAAAGAATGATTTATACACCACAATGTCAAGTTACCAGTTTACAAAAAGAAATACGAATCAAAATTGTTCTCAGCATGAGATATCCTATTCTCTTTCTGGGATGGTTAGGTTTACTCAGAGAAAGGTTTGCAAATCAAAACATTATTGGTGCTTTTCAAGTTACGTTCTTACGTGATGATTCTTTCAGATTTCATTTGGGGAATCTTGGTGAAGAATGGAGTTCAGTCTCTAGATAATACTATCTGGGTAATGTTGAAAGATAAATCTGTGCCAGTCTCTTTCATGTAGAGGCGTAAATATCCCTACCTTTCCATTTTTATTTGCTGTTCTGACATAGTTTAATAGCCAGTTAAAATTTCCAGACATATCAGTTATTTTTCATTTTAGGTTGGCTGCTATTTGCTGGTTTGGGAATAGGTACCTTAATCTCATTAGAAAGCCATTTCAGGGGTGCCTAGGAGGCTTAGTCTGTTAGGTGTCCGACTCTTGATTTTGGCTCAGGTCATGATCTCAGGGTTGGTCTCCATGTTAACAGCATGGAGCCTGCTTCAGTCCCTGTGCACACTTTCTCTCTCTCTCTCTCAAGAAACGAATGAATGAATGAATGAATGAATGAATGAATAAATAAATAAAATAAAAAATAGATAAAAACCCATTTCAACACATAGGAGAGGATAAGAGGATGGATTGGTTTTGGAAAGGATTTTTGTGAGTCACTAATTACTAATTCCATCTATATAGTTTAGATTATTGGATAATCATATTTGGGAGTATATATTCCCAAATAGTAAATCTAAATATGTTTATTATAATTCTGTATATATTTATACATTGTTCTATATACATATATATATTTTTGTGGGGAAAAATGAAAGTATGGGAAAATTCCTATAAAATGTATATGGCTATTGTGGTCCATCGTTACGCATCCTTACTTTTGTTTCTCCTTTTCGTATCTGTGCCCTATTTTTTCATATGTATTTTAAGCTGCCCATCTCTAGCTCCTAGTACATATATGTTGATGATGAGTTTGTATGTCCTATATTACTCTGGTCCCTTTTCGTCTGGGTAGTATGCAATGCATTTTGAATGTTACCTCCTTAAGAATAGCATTCAACTGTAGCTAAAAATGTAAATACAAATATAGAGTGACAAATATAAAATACAAATATAAACAGATCTAAAAGATAGTATCTAGTATTTTTAATGATTCTATTCATATTAAAATATTTACAAATAAACTGTAAACTTCTGCAGAAATATGGGTTGGCTCAATTTCTGATTTTTCACTTGTAAGTCAGTTAGTTGCCTTTGGGGAAGGTGTATTCTGGGTTTGTTGCAGAGGTTCCCAGTTGGCCCTCTGAAGTCACTTCGACTTACTGTGTAGTTGGATTTACAGAAAATTCTATTTTTGTGTTTTTTTCTACGGGAAAGTGTGCTTGCCTCTCAGCCCTGGGAGTGCTTGTCCCTTCCCTCTTCAGCCCTCTCTTCGGAAATGAAATACCTGCCTGGAATGCTTTATTACCTCCATCCCTGAAGGAGGCTGTGGCAAGAGGCCTGAATTCCTAGAGCCATGATTGGGATATGAAGGCCTTTTTAAAGTTCCTTGGGGCAGCCTGTGTGTGAAAACTGGAAGGCTTAAACCCATTCATTTCCTCTCTGATCTGACCTCTCTCCTTACCCCTCATGGACACTCATTTTCTGCTGAGCCCTTCCTTCTTCCTCCCTCGTTGCCAGCATTTTCTCTGTTTGCCAGAAACGAAAGGTGGTACCGATGTGGAACGGTTCTGCACGTTGTAGGAATCAGCTTATCCATTGATACTCTTTTTGTCAGTAAGCCGAAAGGGATTTTCCACCAGGGTACATACGCAGAGGCAGGTTGCCCAGCTTCAGGTCTGTCAGTAGGAATGCTCGAACCCCGGGCCGAGTGGCTGTCTCATAGAGCTTTACAAAAAGTGCTTCTTGGTTCTTTGTCCCGTTGGTCATTTGGACCCAGCCGAAACAGCTGTGACACGGACTGATTTGGGGGCAGACTGTGGAAAGAAGGCAGCGCTCCTTATTGTTACAACTCTTTAGTTTTCCTTCGAAAAAGCGTGAAGAAAAGTTAGTTCAGGTGTTATTGATGGATGGAAGTTACGGTTTAGGACACGACTAGTGCCTGTGGGTTTGGGTTTTGTTTTGTTTTTTTCCTCTCTCCGCCTAGACCGTGAGGCGTACTGCTTTCAAATTATGCCAAACTTTTCATTTGCCAGATATTTTTTCTGTCATTTAATTTTCACTCCCGTTTCTACAGGAGATTGGCAGAGCGGACAACATTCAAGCTAGGAAAGATTTAGGTTCAGTTTTTCTCTAAATTTGTCAGTGATTGTCTCTGTTGTAACTTACTAGAAGCACCAGCTACTTTGGTAGTTGGCAACATTCAAAGATCTCAGACCACACGAGCAGAGAAGCATGTATTTAAAAAGAATAATCGGGGGGCGCCTGGGTGGCGCAGTCGGTCAAGCGTCCGACTTCAGCCAGGTCACGATCTCGCGGTCTGGGAGTTCGAGCCCCGCGTCAGGCTCCGGGCTGATGGCTCGGAGCCTGGAGCCTGTTTCCGATTCTGTGTCTCCCTCTCTCTCTGCCCCTCTCCCGTTCATGCTCTGTCTCTCTCTGTCCCAAAAATAAATAAACGTTGAAAAAAAAATTAAAAAAAAAAAAAGTTTTAAAAAGAATAATCGGAATGAATGTAGTGTTTTGAATTGGGAAACAAAACTGCTACTCAACTTTTTCTTATAGCTGGATATTCAGCTAAAGGTATCACAAGGCAGCAAAGAAAGGCCTCAGAGGAATGAGAGTTGTATTTATTACTTATGAATTTATAGTGAAAAAATTTTGAGGAAAATGTCTAATACAATGTCTTCACATTTATTTTCACATTTAATGTGAAATACATACCAAATTAGGAAGCGGTGTAAAGATGTGACCTGCATTTGTATTTTTATTTATTTTTATTTATTTATATTTATTTATTTATTAAATATAATTTATTGTCAAATTGGTTTCCATACATGTATTTGTATTTTTAAAGACTGACCAAAAAAAAAATAGTTTTTACTTTCAGTGATTCTCTACAGTTAACCTATGTTTTTAGAGAGATATAGTCTTCGTGTTTGTGTCTGTTCAAAATTTTTCTTAAAAAACAAACAAAATTTTCTCCCTTTCTTTCTTTCTTTCTTTTTTTTTTTTTTTAGTGTTTGTTTATATTTGAAAGAGAGAACACAAGCTAGGGAGTGACAGAAAGAGAGGGAGACAGAGGATGCCAAGTAGGCTCTGTGCTAACAGTAGAGCCTGATACAGGACCTGAACTTACAAGTTCTGAGATCATGACCTGAGCGGAAGCTGGATGCTTAATCAACTGAGCCACCCAGGCGCCCCTAAAAAGTTTCCTTTATTGTATTGATGGGCCCTCGGCCTCTAGTCCCTAGTGAGTTTTCTGTCACGTAACTTTGTCAAATAGTTATATAAGGCCACTGAAGGTTTTTTCTTTTTAATGTTTATTTATTTTGAGAGAGAGAGAAAACGTGAGCAGCAGAGGGGCAGAGAGAGTGAGAGAGAATTTCAAGTAGGCTCCATGTTGTCAGGTGGAATCTGATGGTGGGGCTCAATCCCACAAACTGTGAAATCATGACCTGAGCCAAAATCAAGAGTTGGACTCAGCCACCCAGGCACCCCCAGGCTGTTGAAGTTTTAATCATTTTTCCAGTGATTTCTATGGAACTAATGGAATTTTCCCACAATTGCCCCAAACCAGTGTTTTCTGCTACAAATTAATAAATTTTCTCATTGAAGAGAAGATACCAAAACCAGGCATTATTCAAAAATGTCATGTCTTCTAAAAAAACAGGTATACTATATGCTTAAAAACTTGTGACCTACTTTTTAACATTAAAAATAGTTGTTTTGCTTGGAGAGCAAGGAAGATGAGTGATTTCCAGAATTTTCTTATTAAATGACGCTGTTGAATGTGACTTGATTTTGGGGGCCTACATTGTGAAGAACAGTTGTGTTCTAGCAGCTACTTTGTTTCACAGTTGGATGAAACTGGTGATGTTGGAGATTGTAGGTTCATACTTCTCATATATGAGGGAGAAGTGCCTGATGATGTTTTATTTGGTTTAGTGGTTAAAGGAGAAAAGAGTATTTCATTCAGAGCAGATATTAGCAAAATGTGGCCCATGTAGTTTTTGTATGGCTCATGAATTAAGAATTTTTTTTTTTACATATTTAGTGGTTGAAAAAAAAACAAGAGTAATATTTCATTCTGTGTGAAAATTATATGAAATTCAAGTTTCAGTGTCTATAAAGAGTTTAATGGGAAAACACCATGCTCATGTGTTCATATATTGTCTGGAGCTGTTTTCAAGCAGCAGAGTTGAGCAGCTGCGACAGATTCTGTGACCTGTAAAGTATGAAATATTTTTTGTTTGGCTTTAAACAGAAAAAGTTTGCCAACCTTGATTTAGAGGCAGTTAGATGTCATGATTTAGAGCGAGGACTCTGGAGTCAAGCGGCTCCTTGATGTCTCATTTTGAGATCTTGGGCAAATTACTTATCTCTTTGTGTCTCACTTTCTCTGCCTGTAATATTAGAAGAATAACAGTGCTGACTTCATGAGGTGATCCTAAGGGGTAAATGAGTTAATATACATAAAGCACTTAGAAATGTGCCTGGCCCATGGTCATCACTAGCTATTAGATGTCAGTTGATATCTACGTATAAAACGTTAGTTGTCATTAAGTGTTATGTAGCTGATAATCACTTTGTAACATGAACTGGAAAATATGCATTGAAATTCTGATTGAAAATAGCTACAAATATATTAAGGAAATACTCGTTTGTTAACCATATGCTTCCAGATCTTGATTCAGTGGTGTTCAATGTAGTGAAAATTATGAATCTAACACAAAGCATAGATAGTGCATGTCTTTCTTTACATTGCTGCACATAAAGTGAGCATTGTATTAAAGATTGCTTTTCTACCATGCATTGTGCTAGCCTTAGGGGAGAATTACTCACTTGAGTTTTTGAAATAAAATGTAACATAAAATGTAATGTAAGATAAGTTTACTTCATGCCTGAAAATCTAGTATGACTATTTCTGTGATTCCAAGTGGCTTTCTCAAGAGTCCCATCAGAAATATGTTTGACATCTTGAATAGCTTGAACCTATCACTTGTGACTGAAATTAATCGTTTTTTTTTATGTTAAGCATAAACTATCAGAATTTAAGGGATTAAACTATGCACTTAACATAAAACTTACCACTTTAACACATTTTGAAAGTATATTTGGTAATGTTAAGTATATTCACATTGTTGTGCATTGGATGTTCACAACTTTTTCATACTATGAAACAAAGTCTATACCTATTAAATAACTCCCTCTTTCTTCCTCTTGCTAGTCTTTGGTAACCGCCATTCTGGTTTCTATCTCTAGGAATCTGACTACTTTAGATACCTTATATAAGCGGAATCATCCAGTATTTTGTCTTTTTGTGACTGACTTATTTCACGTGGCTTATTGGCCTCAAGGTTCATCTGTGTTGTAGCCTGTGACAGGATTTCCTTCCTTTTTTTTTTTTTTTTTAATTTTTTTAATGCTTGTTTATTTTTGAGAGAGAGAGAGACAGAGCATGAGCAGGGAGGGGCAGAGAGAGAGGGAGACACAGAATCCGAAGCAGGGTCCAGACTCTGAGCTGTCAGCGCAGAGCCTAATGCGGGGCTCGAACTCACAAGCCGTGAGATCATAACCTGAGCCGAAGTTGGACTCTGAACCAACTGAGCCACCCAGGAGCCCCGGATGAATACTATTCCATTATATGCATAGACCACATTTTGTTTATCTGTTCATCCGTGGATGGACATTTGTGTTGCTTTTACCTCTTGGCTATTGTGCATATTGTTGCTGTGAACATGGGTATACAAGTATCTCTTTGAGATCCTGCTTCTAATTGTTTTGGATAAGTACTCAGAAGTAGGATTGCTAGATCAAATATGATAATTATAGTTTTAAAATTTTACTTATTTTGAGAGCGAGGGTGTGCGTGCAGGGGAGGGGCAGAGAGAGAGGGAGAGAGAATCCCAAGCAGGCTCCATGCTGTCAGCGCAGAGCCCAATGTGGGACTCGAACCCATGAACCCTGAGACCATGACCTGAGCCCAAATCAAGAGTTGGCCACTTGACCGACTGAGCCCTCTAGCTGCCCCCATTGTAGTTTTTGGCATTTTTATCCATCCAGTTTTTAAGAGAGGTGATCTTATTAAAAGTATCTAACACAGTTCTCCGTAGGAGGCTTACCACAGCTTTTGGGTCTGTATTTGATTTGAATATCTAGAGCTATCTGACAGCCATTCATACTTTGTGCCATTATTCGGGATGTGTAATTGAGAGTTAAAATACTTTTTTACAGATAAAGAGTAAGGTAAAAAACTGCCTCGATTGGAACTTGATGTATTACTAAGTCATCCATTATTGAGATGAATATAGATCATGTCTGTGTAAAAGATGAAAGCTGATATATTCTTTTTCTAATATGAAAACTTTTTTTCACTATTAAAATTTTAGCTCTTCTAATTATAAAAGAAATATCATTACCAAAAAAATCAGGAAGATATGGCAAAGCACAAGTTTATATTTGGAATATAATACATACTGTATTTGTATAATTAATGTTGCTGCATTTGGCTGTAGTTTTCATTGTCCTGCTCCACACTGGTAACTAGTCTACAGCTTTCCATTTTCCTCTTGGTTTTCAGTTGAGGTTTTGCTCCATTTTGGGGATAAAAGTCTTCTAGGATTGCATGTACGAGAGTTCGTATCAGTTTTATACTTCAGAATTGCTAGATCTTCAGTGATTTATTTTTCAATTTGTATTTCTACCAGTAGTTTACTAGAGGTCTGGTTCTCCATACTTAATTTTTGTCTATACAGATGGATGTTAAATGACATACTGTGGTTTTTTTTTTTCTTTTTTTCTTAAGCTAGCTGTAGTCCCAACATGTGGCTTGAACTCACAACCCTGAGATCAAGAGTCCCATGCTCCACTGACTGAGCAACTGGTGTCCCTAAACTGTGGCTTAAAAATTTTTTTTAATGTTAGTTTATTTTTGAGAGAGAGAGAGGAAGTGAGATAGAATGTGAGTGGGGGAGGGGCAGAGAGAGAGAAGGAGACACAGAATCCGAAGCAGGCTCCAGGCTCTGGGCTGTCAGCATGGAGCCCCACATGGGGGTTGAACTCATGAACCACAAGATCATGACCTGAGCTGAAGTCAGCCACTTAACTGACTGAGCCACCCAGGTGCCCCCCTAAACTGTGGTTTTAAATTCTATTTTGCTTATTACTGATGGAGTTGAACATGTTTTCATGTGTTGTTTTTATCATATCTTTTTCTGTTAGGTCTGTCTGTTGTCCTTTATTTTCATTGGTTTGTTTGCCTCTTTGTTACTGATTTTATACATCTTTATTCTTTATATATTACATATGTACTTATACATAAATATACACATACGTATGCCTACATAATAATACATGTTCTAATGTATCTTCTAATTTGTAGGTTGTCTTTTCACTCAGTTTATAGTGTCTCTCAAACAGAAGTTCTTAATTTTAATTTATCAGTCCTTTATATTGTATACTTTGAGAATCATGCTTAAGAAATATCCTAAGGTCATAAAGGTTTTCTTTTATATTCTAAAATTTTTAAAGTTTTGCTCTTTATGTTAAAATCTTTAATCTGTCAGTTTAAGAACTTAAGATGTGATGAATCTCTATGTAAAACACATAGTTCATATGTTTGAATACCCATTAAGGCTGTGAAGCCAAAAGTTTGGTAAACATTGTCTTAAATAATAAGGTAGTTGCAATAGTGGAAAGAGAAAATAAACATAGAAAGTGTTTTTACATTAATGATAGCTATTCTAAGAGATTTGTTAAAATATTTTTTTTCACAGCCTTGGTTGACCTCCGTTGTGGGTGATGGTCTGCCATTCTGATAACCTTTTTAGTTATAGACCACTGATTTCCGACTGAACTGGTCAGAATACTTGAGTGCAACTACAAGAGTAAGCAAATCTCTCAAAACAAGAAGTTAATCATAACATAATAGAACTGAAAAACTACCCAGCTTGTCTGTTTGCATATTACAACTTTTCAATACATAAAATGTGTGAGCTGCAGAGACACTGAAGATGTATAAGAAGAGCACCTGAGGTCCGTGATGACTGTGCACGTCTTGATCGTGAGCTTGCAGTGCTGTGACTTTCTGGTAATTCAGTGAGGGCCTTGTTTATCCATCAGTGTTATGCCACCTGCTACCCCATCTTCATTTTCTGCTGTCCACTGTTTGTGGTATCTTAAGGAAGAAGTAAAACCAGCCTTCCCACGTAAGCAATTTATACTTGGAGATAGACCTTGGAGTGAACGTAAAATAGACTTTTATTATCAGAGAGCAGTTAATGGGCTTGGTTGCATCAGCATTAACTTGAAGATAACATCTGTGATAAAGTAGTCTAACTTAGGACAAAACATGACCTTTGAAAATATTAAAGTATTGTTTGTTATGAAACATAATTAACCTTAAGTCAATAAGTACCTGCCAGGAGTGCCTGGCTGGCTCATTCAGTAGAGCATGTGATTCTTGATCTCTGGGTGGTGAGTTCAAGCCCCATGTTGGGTGTGGAGCCTACTTTAAAAACTAAATAAATAAAGGGGCGCCTGTGTGGCTCAGTCGGTTAAGCATCCGACTTTGGTTCAGGTCACGATCTAGTGGTTCTTGAGTTCAAGCCCTACGTCGGGCTCTGTGCTGACAGCTTGGAGCCTGGAGCCTGCTTCGGATTCTGTCTCCTTGTCTTTCGGTCCCTCCCCCACTTGTGCTCTATCAAAAATAAATAAGTGTAAAAAAAATTTTTTTTAAACCTAAATAAATAAAAAATAAAATAAAAAGCAAACTTAAAATATTTAAAAAATATATTATGATACATTTATGATCATACTGATACTGTCCGCTGGGCTGGAGTCAGCAGAGAGCCCAGTGAAGTAATCTAAGTTAAGTAGAAGAACAAGTTTACATAAAGTCACACAACAGCCCAGTGTGTGTCCATGCATTTTTATCCCTCCTGGGAAAAGTGGAACTGATAGAACAGCTGTCCTCTGTCACCTAGAAGCCTCCAGCGTAACCATTGATGGGGCTTAAACATTGAAACCACGGGGTGTAAAATAAATGGATAACTTTTGTAGTTAGAGTAGAAAATACAAGTGTTCATTATCTGATACTGGTTTCTGGTATGAAATGGTCACTTAAATTTTTATTTCACTTTGTCTTTTCACTGTTCAGTGTTTTTTAAAAAGAAATTCTGTCCTTATCCTGTGCATTTAGTATGTTTCTTGGCATTTAGTCATGTGCTACTGCTAGCGGTATAACAGTAGGGAGAGAGTTTATTTCAATCTGTTTTAGCGGTCGTAATCTTTGACTCTTTGTAGAGGCAGACACAATAGACCATTCAGTATTAAGGTATCTCTTTTCTCTTTTCCCATTTGGAGGGGCCATTAACATTTCCACTGAATTTACTACTCTGAGTAACAATCGTGAACTTGTTCTCTTTCAATCCACTTAATTAATATAATCAATAATTTTTATCTTAATTTGGGCTATGATGAATAATGATGGAATTCTGACTTACTTTGCATTGACACTTTACATTTAAAATGGAATTGGTATTGGTGTATACTTAAACATGCAGTGACACAGGCATGAGAAGTCTTGGTTAATTTTGTTACTAAGATGAGTAATCTTGGCTAAGTCTTTCAAAGTTAGTAGGTCTCAGTTTTCTGTCTGAAAATGAAGGTGTTAAACTAAATGATTACCAAGAACTATAATTCTTATGTGAACATCTTGTATAGAAACCAGCATTATGCAGAACTTTTGTAAATACTGTAAGTAGTATATGTGTCTGTATGTGTTTCTCTGTTTGAAATTGTTTTGTCAGTTTAAGTATGTGTATTTTCTGCTCAGAAAAGGTTATTCGGGATTTTTTGTTTTTTGTCTTTTTACAAAAATTAAATTTATTAAAGTTATAAATTAAAACAGTTTCACACTCAAATTGAACCCATTTTTAACAACTATGTTTGGGAGTTTGGTTTTTGTTTTTTTTTTTTTTTTAATACAGCTTAAGACTCCTTTAATTTAAATTGTACTTAATGGGGGCATCTGGATGGCTCAGTAGGTTAAACTCTTGATTTCAACTCAGGTCATGATCTCACTCTTGATTTTGGCTCAGGTCCAATGTTTCTCACTGTTTGTGAGATCGAATCCTCAGTCAGGCTCTGTGCTGTCAGCATGGAGCTTGCTTGGGATTTTCTCTCTCCCTCTTTCTCTCTCCCTCTGCCACTTGTACGGGCTCACTGTCTCTAAATAAGCAAACAAACAAACATTAAATACATTTTTCAACTTAAAATCATAAGCCTAGGGGCATCTGGATGGCTCAGTTGGTTAAGTGTCCGATTCTTGGTTTTGGCTCAGGTCATGATCTCGCAGTTTGTGGGATCAAGCCCTGCATCACCCTCTTGGGATTCTGTCTCTCCTTCTCTCTCTGCCCCTCGCCTGCTCTCTTTCTCTCAAAATAAACAAACAAACAAACAAACAAACTTAAAAAAATCATAAGCCTAAATCAGTCATTCAGTGACATTTAAATTGGGATCACAGGTTCAATTTTTTTAGATAGATACGCTAAAATGAAGGCTTTCTTATTCCAAGTTTTAAAAATACCAAACTTATACCTATTATGCCCATTTACAACTCAAAAGTAGTATACTGTGGGCTTGATTTAATTTTATTTTCCTTTCCCAATTACATCCCACACTCTTTCCTTTTTTCTCCCCACCCCAAATAACTTTCTTTTTTTTTTTTTTTTTTTTTTTTTTTAACTTTTATTATGTTTGTATTGTAAACCTACCTGGTTCACCAGGACCTTTTTTAGTTTCACCATCTCAAGCAATTCGAAGTTATCTTTCTAAGCAAGTTTGGAACCATGTTGTCAGATGACTGAGGTTAAACCTTATAAAATCTAGAGCTACAGACACCGGAGTGATTTGTGTTTCATTTAAGTGGGCATAAGTAGAACCTCGTTATATAGTCTCTGCCAGCAGTGACTCTTGAGGCCATGCCTCCCAAGTGGGGTGGCCTCCACACCTGTCACCCCTGGAGACAGGTCCACACCAGTGGATCCTCAGGTCTGACAGGTCTGCAGTCTTCATGCCCAGGAAGCATTGGAGTTTTTTCAGTTAATCTGTTTTTTTGCTTGATTCTGTTCTGTATTCTTTTATTTGTCAGGCTACAGTTTGTAAGTGTATTAAAAGAAAACCTATTTGGATTTTGCACGTCTCCCATGTCTTATCTGTGTTTACAGTCCTAGTTCAAAGGTTTTTCTTCTAACAGTTCTAACTAGAACAGCTTTGTAGAGCCCAAAGAATGTTTATATCCTAAACAAAGTTACAGAGGGCACATAAACAGGGCTTCTATATCTGGACCACATTCCTGTCTTACTCGTGTATTATGTAATGTGATATTTAACTCTCCAATTGTATCATAAGCTTTTTGGCATGGACTTTATACTACGCTCTCCAGTGGAAATGTAACGCAGGCCACATATGTAATTTAAAATTTTCTAGTAGCCACATTAAAAATAAGTAAAAAGGAACAGATGAAAACAAGTTTAATAATGTACTTTATTTAACCTAGTATAATCTGAATGCTATTTCAACACGTAACCAATGTAAAAATTATTGAGATATTTTACATTCTTTTTTCTCATACTGAATCATCAAAGTCCATTGCTATTTTATTCTTAGTGCCCATCTCAGTTCAGACAAACCATATTTCAAATACTCAGTAGCTGCATGTAGCTGGTGGCTGTGGTTTTGGGCAGTGCTGTCTTATACTTTTGCAACTTAATTCTAGTAACATAATTGTTGCTTTGTGTGTGTCATTTTACTTACAGATTTCTCTAATTGAATAAAACATACGATATTTTTAAATGCCTATCTTTATTTTCTTTCTCTTCAAGGCTCTTCCTTCTTCAATGATTATAGTAGCAGTTTATTGTCCTGTGATAGCTGCTGTTTTCATTGTTCTGAAGATGGTCAACTATCGACTCCACAGAGCACTTGATGCTGGAGAAGTTATAGATAGGAGTGCGAATGAGTTCCCAGATCAGCGAGCCAAAGCTGAGCAAGGCAACTGTTCAACCAGGAGAAAAGACAGTAATGGACCGAGGTGAGGAAAACTCCTGCCACTCCGTTTTTACACTGCATGTGTACAGTGATGTGATGATTGTGTTGTGCCTCTGCTCTGATATGTGGTTTTAAGGCAGTGTTCGATCTTACCACCAGATCTTCCCGTTATATTAGAGGTATAATGACAGGTACAGATTGTCGCATTAGACCCCAGCAAAGCTAATTGGCATATCTGGGGGATTAAATATGGCCTTATTACTAATAGCATGCTATACCAGTTATAACTTAAAAATATTTTATTCACACCAAAGACCAAAACCAATGAAAAACAGTGTAAGGAAATAATAAAGCATGGCTTGTAAATCTTAGCATTTATATTGAATTTATATATATAAATTAAATGTATACATATCTTAAGCAAATTGTGACATTTTCCTTGACATTTATAATCTGCAACTTTTACTTAATCTATTGTAAATATTTTTCAATGATATATTCTCACTGTGGCAACTTAGCTGTTTCTTCCCTCCATCTTTTCGTAACTGACCTCTTAGGATTCAATTTTGTATAGCTGTCACCTTCTCCTGGGGGTTTTCTTTCTCCATCCCAGTTCAGTATTCCTCCTATGGCTCTCAGTCACATTCTCTTCAATACCTTGGCCTCATCCCCTTTCTCGTGTTGACTGAAGGATTTACTTTATCCACAGTCAAAAGTTTATTGTGACTTCATAGAAATGATAGGTACCACTAATATAGGTCTTCAAAAAACAGTGTATGAACACTTGACATATGTAATAGTCCTCAAAACAATTCTGTGAGGTAGGTGCTCTTATTACTCCTGATTTTTAGATGTAGAAACTAGGGTGTGAAAGATGAAATATTCCAGGGAATCAGATCTGAAGTCCATGTTTTTAACCAATCTGTCATGTTTCCACTCAGTATAATATGAAAAGTGAGTACTCATTTTTTAAGAAAGGTGATGCTTCTCTTTTCCAGTGCATCGAAAGCCTTTGTTTATTCCTTTAAAAAAAATGTTTTTTTAAATGTTTATTTTTGAGAGACTGAGAGACAGAGCGCAAGCGAGGGAGGGGCAGAGAGAGAGAGGGAGACACAGAATCCGAAGCAGGCTCCACTCTCCGAGCTGTCAGCACAGAGCCCGACGCGGGGCTCGAACCCACGAACCATGAGATCATGATCTGAGCCCAAGTCAGATGCTTAACCTACTGAGCCACCCAGGTGCCCCTGTTTATCCCTTTTCAGTTACATTTTCTCTACCCCAACGTGATTATCCTGTGTGTTCATTGAGCAGATATTTTACTTCTGTAATAATTTTGTTTATAGCACCAATCACTATCTGAAATTGCCTTACTTAATCATTTGTTTGCATTTGTAAGCTTCTTGAAGGTAGGGGCCTTGTTTTTCTTATGAACTTCAGGTTCTAAATCAGAGCCTGTCACTGTACTTAGAAAATATTTGAAGTAGTGAAAGCATTTCTTTTGCAATATTTTAAAAAAATTTTTTTAAATGTTTATTTTTGAACAAGAGACACAGGGTGAGCAGGGGAGGGGCAGAGAGAGGGAGACACAGAATCCGAAGCAGGCTCCAGGCTCTGAGCTGTCAGCACAGAGCCTGACATGGGTTCAAATTCACGAGCAATGAGATCATGACCTGAGCCAAAGTTGGACGCTCAACCAACTGAGCCATCCAGACGCCCTCCATTTTTAAGTTTTTCATTGTATATTGTCAAATTCCAAAGATTTTACTTTATAGTTACTGTGACCAGCAATTTGAGGGCTGCTTTCTCTGCATTTTTGACAACATTGAGTATTTAGTATTTAGACAAAACTGTGGTAGATACCTCATTGTTTAATTTTAAGTTTTTGGATTACTAGTTAAATGGAGGTATTTTTCCTATGTTATTATTGTCACTTATATTGTGTGACTGGTATACATTTCTATTAGTGGTTAGTTTCTTACTATTGATATGGAGAAAATATTTATGAAGGACATTCTTTACATTTTGTGTAAAATACTTTTTTCAGTTTATAGCATTTTTTTTTTTAATTTATATGTCACAGTTTATTTTTGTGTGTTCTCTTCTGTGAATGTTTATTAGTTCTGCCTTTGATTTCAAATTGTGGAACATTTTTTCTTCCTCCATATAACATAAGTGTGTACCTGTGTCTACTTTCAGCATTTTTTGTTTTTTAGTTTTTTTAATGTTAATGTTTTATTTATTTATTTTAAGACAGAGAGAAACAGAGCATGAGTAGGGATGGGGCAGAGAGAGAGGGAGACACAGAATCTGAAGCAGGTTCCAGGCTCTGAGCTGTCAGCACAGAGCCCAACGTGGGGCTCAAACTCACGAACTGTGAGATCATGACCTGAGCCAAAGTCAGATGCTCAACTGACTGAGCCACCTGGGCGCCCCCAGCATTTTTCTTTTTATAATGTTTATTTATTTTTGAGAGAGGCAGAGACAGAGTATGAGCGGGGGAGGGACAGAGAGGGAGACACAGAATCTGAAGCAGGCTCCAGGCTCTGAGCTGTCAGCACAGAGCCCGACGTGGGGCTTGAACTCATGAACCGCGAGATCATGATCTGAGCTGAAGTTGGACATGTAAATCGTCTGAGCCACCCAGGTGCCCTTCCTTTCAGCATTTTTATAATTTTATTTTTCATTCTTTTTTTTTTTTTTTCCTCAACATTTTTATTTATTTTTGGGACAGAGAGAGACAGAGCATGAACGGGGGAGGGGCAGAGAGAGAGGGAGACACAGAACCGGAAACAGGCTCCAGGCTCTGAGCCATCAGCCCAGAGCCTGACGCGGGGCTCAAACTCACGGAGTGCAAGATCGTGACCTGGCTGAAGTCGGACGCTTAACTGACTGCGCCACCCAGGCGCCCCTATTTTTCATTCTTAAATTGAAGTCAAGCTAAAAAAATTCTGGTGGTTTTTTTTGGTTTTGTTTTTTAGGTTAGTCCCAACACTATTGAGTGAATAATGCATTTTTCCCCCAGTAATTTTAAGTGTTTTCCTTTTCATTAGTATACTTATATATACTTATGTCAGATTCTGGGCTTTGTTTTCTGCCCCATTGCTCTCTTTCTGTTTTGTTTATGCCATAATGCTTTTATGACTTACTAATATGCTTAATATTTAGTGGCATGAATCCCTTTTCAGTATTTTTATTTTTTTTTAATTTTAATTTAATTTATTGTTTTGAGTGGGGAGTGCAGAAAGAGAGAGAGAGAGAGAATGAGAGAATCCCAGAATCCCAAGCAGGCTCTATGCTCAGTGCAGAGCCCAACATGGGGCTCAGATCCCACAACCAAGAGATCCTGACCTGAGCCAAAATTAAGAGTCGGACACTTAACTGACTGAGCCACCCAGGTGCCCCCTTGGTATTTTTCTACTTTAGTGTTATCTTGGTTCTTATGCATATACAGCTGACCCCTGAACAATGAGGGAGTTTAGGCGCTAAACACCCTGCCTCATGTAGTCAAAAATACATGTATAACTTTTGACGTCCCTCACACCCCCCCCACTCTCCCAGCCCCCCTGCAAATTTACTACTAATAGCCTACTTTCCCTGGAAGCCTTACCGAGAACATAAACAGTCAACTAAAACATATTCTGTATGTTGTATGTGCTATGTACTGTAGTCTTACAATAAAGTAAGCTAGAGAAAAAATATTATTAAAGTCATAAGAAAAATACAATTACAGTACTGTAAAATGTAAAAAATCCACATATAGGTGGACCTTCACAGTTCAAACCTGTGAAGTACAGGGTTCACCGGTACTTAGTTTTCTGTGAGATGTCCCTTGTGTGCTTAGCCTCCAGAAAATTCTATTAGAATTTTGTTAAGTGTATTTAATATAGGGAGAAGTCAGCCTTTAAAATATGAAGACTTATCAGGGACATGGTGTATACGTCCAATTTTTCATTTGCCTTTTATGTCTCATATATGAATTTTTTCTTTTGGGGTGTATGTATTTTTTAAGTCTATTCTATTAGGAAATGCGTAACCTTGTATTATGGATAAACAAACCTGCACTTAACCTGCCAGGGCTTGAATCACTGCATGATTGTATGACCTTCGGGACTGACTTAAGCTTTTTATGCCTTGGCTTTCTCATCTGAATGATGAGGCAAATAACAGTACTGTATCATAGGATTATTATAAGAATGAATGAAAGATAATATATGTAAAACATTTAGAACCATTCCTGATACAGTTAGCTCCTGATACAGTAATTGTTAGCTCCTATTTTTTCTGGATATATGTTTTTAATTCCTTTTGTTAATGAATTATTTTTCCTTTTTTTTAGTTTAAAAAATTTTATTGTGAAATGTATGTATTTCTAAACACGTTATCAATCATATTGTTCAATATAATTTAGGGAATAATATTAAGTGACTACTTGATTCCCCACCACACAACTTAAGAAATAGGATATTATACAAATACCATACAGGCCTTCATGCAGTTCTTTCCCATTTCGTTCTATTCTTATTCCTTTAAGAGTGACCATTATCTTGAATTTTGTGTTAATAACTCCCTTGACTTTCTTTATCATTGTGTAGTCTTTGTAGATATTATTAAACATATATTTTATCTGCCTTGGGGTATCCTTAAGTGAATAATACTGTATGTCTTTTCTCTGCAAGGGGCTTTTTTGTGCCAAATACTGTGTTTTATAGGCTTATTCATGTGGATGCTTATAGTCATCATTTATTCCTGCTTGCTTTTGCATACTCCAGTAAACAGGAATAGACTACAATTTGTCCATTTTACTTATCCATGTGTTCTGAAAACACATTGTTGTGTGTGTTTCTTGGTACACATGTATGTATCTAGTGAACATAAGCTGGTTTATAGGGTATTTTCATGTTCAGTTTTAGTAGATAATTCCAGCCTGTTAGCCAAAACGTTTGTACCAGTTTACACTCCCATCATTAGTATGTGAAAGTCCTACTTGTTGCATGTCCTCATCAATATTCGATATTAATTAGTAAGTTTTAAAACTTTGCCATTCCAGTAAGTGTGAAAGGTGTCTCATTGGGACTTTCTGATTACTAATGAGGTTGAACATCTTACCATATATATTTGGTCCGGGTAGCTTTTCTGTTCTTTTCCATTGTCCATTCGCATCTTGTTTCATTTTTCTTTGGAGTTGTCTTTTTCTTATTGAATAATAGGAGCTTTTGAAATATATTCACGGTACACTACTTTATTGGTTACATACATTACAGACATCTTCTCCCACTTTGTGGCTTGCTGTTTTGCTTTCCTTAAGGAGTCTTAAGATTATCATATATCCTTTAAGATTTATCATTTTTTTGGTAATCAGCACTTTTGTGTCTTAAGAACTTATTTCCTACAGGAAGATCAGAAATATATTCTCTTATATTCTCCTTTAAAAGTTTACATTTCTTTTGTTTTCTCATTTGAACAAATTATTTTAATTGGTAGTGTCAGGTAGGGATTCAAGACTTATTTATGAATAACTGGTTTAATCAGTATTTGTTAAGCAGACTGTCTTTTCCTTGGTGATCTGCAGTACTCTGTCATAAGTTAAATTTCCATATATGGTGGGTATGTTTCTGGCCTCTCTTTTCTGTCCTGTTGATCTGGTTCTCTATGCTGTGCCGTTACCACACTATCCCAGTTACTGTAGCTTCATAATATAACTTTTGATAATTGGTGGGGGGCAGACCTCCTCCTTTGTTCTTTTTCAGGAGTGACTTTTATTCTTGGCTCTTTGTTTTTGAAATAAAATGTATGGTCTGCTGGGCAAAGTCTACAAGAACTTAAGATTTTTATTCTTTTGCTGAGAATCATTATCTTTACAATAGCAAATCACCATTTATTTAATCTTCTTTAATATCTTTCAATAAAGATTTATCATTGCTCCATTAAAAGGCTTGCATAGCTTTTGTTAAATTTGCCAAATTATTTTACAGCTTTTCTATTATAAAACTCCTTTATAATTACCTTTTAGTTCCCTTTAAATATAGCAGTTTACTTTTTTTTCCCCAATGTTTATTTATTTTTAAGACAGAGCACGAGTGGGGTAAGGACAGAGAGAGAGGGAGACACAGAATCCTGTGCTGTCAGCACAGAAGTTCGATGCGGGGCTTGAACCCATGAACCGTGAGATCTTGACCTGAGCCAAAGTTAAGATGCTCAACCGACTGAGCCACTCCCTATTTAACTTTTTCATTGACTATGATTTCTAACACATTGTTAAAATGAAATAGTATTGGCTTACATCCTTGTCTTTTTCTAACCTTAAATAGTGTTTTTAAAGTTTCACCATTAAATGAGATCTTTGTTGTAGATTTTTGTTCTTGATATGTTTTCCCCACCCTCCCACTTGGGACTTTCACATTCTGTTCTGAAGAGAAGAAATGAACAGGAAAATACTTTATTTCCAGAGCCTGTCACTGTGCTTGATACAGTATAGTTGTCAATTTGTTGCATGACTGAATGACTATAGTAGGACTACTTGAGCCTTATGGTTTTCATTGGCTCTGGGATAGCAGTTCAAAATGCTTATTAAATCTTTATCTTAGAAAAAGAGTCAAAGTCATTAATGTTTGTATTACACTTCTAATGTTTCACATTGGATTCCAATACGATTTCAGGACTGGAATACAAGTATATTGGAGACCATATTTTCTGTTTCTCATGGCCGTAACGCTTGAAATATTGTAAATTAAGGATCCATTTAAACTGTAGGTAAATTTTAGGCTAAAGTGTTTGAAGATTTATTTTGTTTAAGGATTTTGTTTTTATTATATTTTTATGAACATCATTGTAATTTAGATTAGATTTGTAAATTTAGTACTGAAATGGTACTGTGAAGTTTTTGATTAAAGCCTGAGCAATTAATGATACTAATAACCAACAAATTAGTTTGTGAAGTCTCCTTTATAATTCAGATTAGACCCCTTCTGCTTTTCTGCCTCTCCGTGTACCTGGTATTTTTTTTTTTTAACAGATGGGGAAATTAAGGCATAAAGGTAGAGATTCCCTGAATTTGGTGTATTGCTTACTGCAGTAGACCACTTTGCCTCTGTGAGAATTGTAAACTACTATACTTTCCAGGTATGTGCTGAAATTGCCATTGCCGAAAATCTGCAAGTCTTGCTAATAAAGAAAACTCTTACTCAGCCGTTTTGTGTGTTTAGCTATATTTAGGACAGCGACAGCTGGCTAAAAAAAAGTTCTACTTCTGAATTTGTAGAGAAGAGAGGTATAGTAATTTTGCTAGAGGATTATTTTGTTATAAAAATTGCTGTCCGTTTTTTCATTCATCCTTTTTGCTCCCTTCAATTCCTGCTTCTCTCTCTGTTTTGGCCATTGGGCATTTGTTCTGGATCATTGTTTGTCAACTGGGGGCGATTTTACCCTTAAGGACAAAGGGTCACATTTGGCAATATCTGGAGACATTTTTTGTTTATCACAACTGGGGAAATGCTGCTGGCATTTAGTGGGTAGAGGCCAGGGATGCTGCTAACTGTCCTACAGTGCGCAAGATGGTCCCCCACAATCAAGAACCAAGTGGCCCAAAATGTCAGTAGTGCTGAGATTAAGAAATCTTTCTTTAGACAGTGGTGTTCATTTTTGGCTTTGAACTGGAAAGAGAACTTCAGTGCTTGTTTTTTGAAAGGCAAATATTGGTGTCTTAGAGTGGACTTCAAAGCTATACAGACAAGATGTTCAGATCTTGTCTTAATTCTCACTGGCCATGAGAACCTACATTAAGGTGTGTGGGGGAAAAAGAACAGATATAACACATTGTAGAGTACTGTGTAAATATTATTTGTATCCTCCTTTTCCACCTGAACTGCATATACCAGTGACTCAGCTTATGTCGTTTACTCCTCTGACAGGTTTTTACACCTTTTGGTTTTCAGTTTTTCATCTGTAAAACGAGGATAATTGTATTTATATTGTAGATTTTAGGAGGATATTCTGTGAGAAAATGCAAATAAAGCATGTGCCCCTGTGACTGGAATGTACTAAGTACTTAATAAATATTTGCTTTTATTTATTTATAACAACTTTACCTTCAGATTGTAATCTTTTGTACCTATTGTCAGAAGTGGTATATAAAACTAGGCAATATTGTCCATCAGCTGATGAATGAGGAAACAAAATGTGTCCTGTCCAAACAATGCAGTATTATTAGGCCGTAAAAATATGAAGTACTGATAGTTGCTACAACTTGGAGTAACCTTGAACACATTATGCTAGGTGAAATAAGCCAGTCACAAAGACCACACGTATTATGATTCCATGTATATAAAATGTGCAAAATAGGCAACTCTAGAAAGACAGAAAACAGATTCCTAGCTATGTAAGGCTGGGGGTGGATGGGAAGGGGGGTGGGGAGGTAACGGTGAAGAGGTTTGTTAATAAGGTGGTACAAATGTTCTAAAATTAATAGTGGTGATAGTTGTATAAGTTGATGAATGTATTAGAAACTATTGATTTGCAGAGTTTAAATGGATGAATTGAATGATAATGTGAATTGTTTACCGGTACAGTTGATGTATGTAAACTGGGCAAGATGAAGGCTCTCCATCCTTTCTCTGGGGTTGAATATTTGATTCCTTAATCCTCACCTTATGATTTCCATCTGCTCTCCATCTTCTGATTTCCGTGGGATGTGACTTAGAGAATGCATTCTGGTGGAGAGAACAGTGACATTGCTGGTTAGTCCTCCCCACTCATTCAGTGTGGTGATAGCGGTCTGTAAACCACTTACGATGTTGCCCAGTTAGCGGTTTCTCCTTCTGGCCTACATGTCTTGTATGGATTGACACCAAACAGCTAACAAAGCTGAGCACGTTTCACTTTTTCCATGTCTGGACGTTTGCATGCTGAATTGGCTGTCACCTTTGTACCTGCGTTCCAGTATGTTTTATTTCTATACACGGATAGCAAGTTAGCTAATTTTCTTTAGTGAACATGATAGAGTTAGGAACCCATTAAGTAACCAGGGACAGGATGGTTATGAGACCATTAATAAAAATTTGCTAGAGTTTAAACAGCTGTAGTGATAAATACTTATTAAATGAAAGGTATACTGGCTAGTGAATTCTGTTTTGCCTGTATCTTTTGATCGCAGCTGTCAGAATACCTCATTGAAGTAGGCTTATGGGGATTTATGGCACACGTTACTGAAAAGTCTACGTGTGAGGGGTGTCTTCAAATTGGCAAGGTGCAGTTTCAGTCACTTCATGACCTGACTTATCTTTACCAGGCTGGGCTCCTTTTGTTCACTTGGTTTCTTAGCGTCTCCCCTTATGGTTATAAAATGGCTGCAGCAGCCCCAGGCCTTAAATCATCTCAGCATTAACACTAGCAGGTATAGAGAAATATCCTCTCTTAACAGTAGAACCCCCCCACCCCTGGCCTGATTCATACTAGCCTGAGTTGGGTCCTGTGCTTATTCTGGAACTAAGTTCTGTGAGCAAAAGAACGGAACGTGCTGATTGACTTTGGCCAGTGGTGCTCCCCCCCAAACCTGAGAGTATGTGGTTAACATTACCCAAAACCATATGAGAGTTTGGGATGAGGTGGCTCACCAGAAGAATTTTGGGTTGTTTTTTGGTGTTATTGTTAACCAGATGATTGAACTAGATGGTGGATGGCAGGATGGTTTATATCTACTATAATTCTAGCTAATACTAGAACTTTCATCCCTGATAATAATAACTTAAAAGTTTATCGAGTGTTTCCTCTGTATGTACCAAGTAGAATGAGTAAAAAACTTTGGGCAAAAAATAGGATTATGGTAACTTTTAGGCCTGAGTTCTAAAAGTTATGTTCCTAAGGAACCTTATTATAAAACTTTCTAAGTTTTTTGAAATTTGGTGTGATGTTTTTTCCTAATTTGGGAATCCTCTTGTCTTTAAGTACCGTATGTAGACTTCTTCAGTTCTTTGAACTTAGTACTTTTCTCTCTTGTCTAATACCTGTTTTACCACATCACATCATTGTATTTTTATTTACTTATTAAAAAAAACTTTTTTAATGTTTATTTATTTTTGAGAGACTCAGTGACAGAGTGAGAGCAGGGGAGGGGCAGAGAGAGAGGGAGACACAGAAGTTGAAGCAAGCTCCAGGCCCTGGGCTATCAGCCCAGAGCCCGACACGGGGCTTGAACCCACAAACTGTGAGATCATGACCTGAGCCGAAGTCAGATGCTTAACTGACTGAGCCACCCAGGTGCCCCATCGTTTTACTTTTTAAACTTAAGCCTTCTAACTCTATACAAAACTTAAAATCTTAGCTTTCTACTTCTGTAAAACAAGTTAGTATTGCAGTTAAATGCTGTTAACTTAAAAACTACAGATAGAGGTAGTTTGACAAGGCTGACTGTTCTTTTGCGTGTTGATCAGTGTCTTGCAGCTCAGTGAGACTGTGCTCTTAGAGATTGGTCGTCTAAGATGTGATTACTTTCTGGGTTTGCCATGGCCGGTTTCTCCTTGCTCTTGGGGAGCAAAAGGCAAATCGTGTCTTTGCTAGAGTGGTTTTATGGCACATGTCATAAAATACGTGCTATATTTAGTGTCTATAATTGTCATTAAGGCTGCTTTCTAATATTGGATTGGGTGAGAGTTTTAAAGATTTTCAAGTAGTGATGTGGTTATAAAATAGTTCAGACTATAAGACTTAGGAGTGAAGAATGATCTTTTTTTAAATTGCTATATTCTCTGTTAGAAATTAGTATATTTTAGTTTTATAGAAAAAGGTGTAATAACTTAAAAATACTAAAAAACCGTTGCTGGCAGAATAATGACAGTTACTCTCTTTTTCTCAATGTTCCCCACAGCGATCCTGGTGGAGGGATTGAAATGTCTGAGTTCATTCGAGAGGCCACACCCCCAGTTGGTTGCAGTTCAAGAAATTCTTATGCTGGCCTAGATCCAAGTAACCAGGTGGGAACCTGCTGTTTTGTCTTTTTCCCTCCTCTCCTCCTGATGGTGGTCTCAAGCAATTCTGTCTGTAATAGTCCATTGGTGTTGGGATTTATCTTGCTGATTAATACATTTTTGATTGTTTATTAATATCTTTTGTTAGTATTCTTATTTTTAACTGAATTTTCACATTAATCAAGTCCATTTTTGCTGAGCATGCAGCATGCTCAGCAAAACTACTTAGGCAACTACCGTTGCCTGCAGTAGTTTTGATCACAACAGTTGTGCTGAGTGCCCTTCGGAAAATCAGGTCCTGGCTTTCACGGTCTCATTTACCTTCACTTTTTTTTTTTTTTTTTTTTTTTTGTATCGGAAGGGTATAGATGTCTGGGGCTATTCCTAGCTTAAACATGGCAAAAAAAAAAAAAAATTAAATTTTTAAAAATCTACACTTATTGTGGTGAGCACTGAGTAACGTGTAGAATTGTTGAATCAATGTGTCAATACACCTGAAAGAGATAGAATGTATGTTGATTATACTTAATAAAAAAACTTTCTCAAAATCTTGCTGTTCAAGGTGTTAGTGATAGAGTGAGATGTAGAGTACAGATCTGCTTTTGCCAGTTTTAATGTCTTTCCATTCTGTAACTTTTAACTTAAAATAGTAACTCTGAAAGTATGCTCTCAAAGGGTGACTGATGCCTGCTGTACTGTCATTGTGTGTAACCCCGGCCGGGTCTTTGCTGCTGCGTTTCTCTCTTTCATCCTAAACATCTCCCACACTAATCCAAGTCCTACTTATTCCTGCCTGCCCTCTCAGCAGACGAGCCTGCTAGCTAGAGTAACACTGCATAAGCATAAGAGGGGAAACTTAGCCAGAAGCTTCGAAGTCTTGTCATAGTAGAACTTTAGATAACTATGGGTTGTAGTAGGTTATTATTTTATGTCAGCCTTTTCATTATGGAGAAGAGGAGACCATGGGTTTGTATTAGGGTCTAGATCTCACTTCTTGATTTTCACCTCAGTCTTTCTGCTGTTCTACTACTCTACTTGTGGGTTGAAATCACTCTTCCTCCTTTCTGCTCCACAGACTTAGGTTTTTGTTTTGTTTGTTTGTTTGTTTGTTTGTTTGTTTTAACTTCCTGGCCTAACTCTAACTTTTGTTAGAGCCATCCCCTGTTTCTCAAGATTTTCAGAGACCTTGTGGTATTGCCTCTCTCTCTTGCATATGGAGCACTTACTGAGGTATTTATTTAGCACTTGGGATTTGGTATGTGATCATATGTGGCAGTCTGTAAGCCTCTACAGAGCAGACTGTCTTCTTTCCTCCCCTGGCTAATCGACCGCCTTGTGCAGAGGTGCTAATTATCTTTATCTACATAGATAGTAGAACTTTAGAGGTAGAATCAGACCTGGTTCTTCATTTAAGAAAGGAACAAGTAGCAGACCTAATTATCCTGACTGCCCCACAGTATTCTGCTGTTCCACATTGTTTAACCCTACATTATCTCAGAACAGTATTAGGAAAAACACCATGTTCTGTGAATCAAAAAAATCTTGAATAGGGTCTTGTATAGAAGATTTGCCTCTATTTGAATTGTATTTCATCATTTAAACTTCCAAGTGGGTGAATTTTTGGTTGCAGTTTTAGTTGTGATTGAATGTAGTGTAGTATTGAATTCTTTCCATAACAAGCAGATGGGAAATGTCAGAGTTAAACACACACACAGAACATTATGGAAAAGGACTGTGACATTTTAATTAGGTTCATACCTTTCAAGTTTCGGTTTTTACAATACCAGTTTTAAAGAAAAACGTTGCTATCCTTAACCCTCTTTTGGTTAGCCTGGCTTTCTGTGTCTCTTTACGAAATGAAATGACTTAGCCCTTAAATATGGCTGCATGTTTTCTATGCTTAACTAACTCTGGCCTTTGTTCATACTAACACGTGTTGGCAATGTAAGATTACTAGGGAGTGAGCCTGTGTTTTCCCCACAATCTTTTGGAGAGCCAAACTTTTTATCATTTTTTTCAGCAGGACAGTTGAAAGGGTGCAGCCGTCTTCAGTAACTCTACCATGTTTTATGCAGGGACTCCCATCCTGAGTGTTATTAAAGCTTGTCTGCACACAAATGCATGGCATGCCTGATTTGGTTTTCCTTACAATATTAACTCTTGAATAAAAATTGGCAAATATTGGAAGTTATTGTGCTACATGGATTTTGGTGTTTTAGTATTATCCTAACAAAAGGAATGGTTGGCATAATTATTTTTACCGCCTTTTTGTATACTGGTAGCCATATTACCAGAAGACATACTATATTTCTTGTACATATTTTATTATGTAGCATTTATTACACCTGATCTTAGTTATTTGTGTGAATGTCCTCAGTACTAGGTAGTGAACTGGAGCGTAGTGGCTCTGTCTCAGTTGTTATTATCATTGTTTCCTTCTTGCCACGTCTATCTTTGTCTCCCTTCCATCATCTACCCTCTGTTTCCCTTCCCTTTCTTTTTTCTTGTTTTTTTTACTGCTCCCTACCTCCCTCTCCCTCTCTTTCCTTTTGTCACTGGTCTTCCTTCATATATTTTAGTGCCAGATACCTTTCAAGTCAGTTTACTTGAATGGAGTGGGGGGGGGGGGGTCTTACCCTCAGAGACTTGACAGTTTCGTAGTAGATTTGCCATAAATAACCAAAGTCAGAAACATGACATATGTTACCAAGGAAATACAAATATAAGATACAAAGTAATAATTGTCATAGGAATGGTACAGAAAAGGGGATAATGATTTTAGAGGAGAAAATAATTTGTTTCCAGCTAGAAGAAGGGGCAAAGTGCACGGAGGAGGTGGCCTTGCCTGATTGTTCTTTAATTGGAAGAAAATTTTTTCTCAGACACCCATAATCCTTCCTGACCTTTCCTATGGCACTTACAAAAGAGAAGAAACAACTGGACCCTTTTGGTTTGTGCAGACTACTTTTTTTCCCTTAAATTTTTCATTTTCTAAATGTGTTCATTTTTACAAAAATAGCTAGTGAGGGAAAGCAAACAGAAGAAAATAAAAATCATCCATAATGTCATAATCAAAAACCATTTTTATTTTTTTTTATTTTTTTTTCAATGTTTATTTATTTTTTGAGACAGAGAGAGACAGAGCACGAATGGGGGAGGGTCAGAGAGAGAGGGAGACACAGAATCAGAAATAGGCTCCAGGCTCTGAGCCATCAGCCCAGAGCCCGACGCGGGGCTCGACCTCACGGACCGCAAGATCGTGACCTGGTTGAAGTCGACGCTTAACCGACTGCGCCACCCAGGCGCCCCCAAAAACCATTTTTAAAAAAGGTGGGATTATAGTATGCATGCTGTTTGGAACTTGATTTTCTTTATTGACTGTATCATGAATATTAATGTCATTGTTCTTCTACAGTGACATTTTGGGGAATGCATTCTCCTATTTGGATGTACTGTAGTTCATTTTCTCAATCCCCTGTTTCATATGTAAATAGTCCCAATTCTTATATTTTGGGGGGATAAATTTAAATAATGCAGGAAAACATGAAGAATAAAATATAATCATCCATTCTGTCCATTAAGCCAGCAAGTAATAGAACTCACCTAGTTAAGTGACTTAAATAAGAGTTTATGTTTGTCATCCAGGTATGGAGGGGGCTGTGTGGCATTTGTTCAGCTCAGTAATGTTAGGACTTGGGCTGGCTTTTCCCTCAGAGTTGCAGAATGAGCACAGCAGCTTTAGTTATGACCCTGCTGGAAAGTAAGAAGCAGGGGGCACTGTGCGCAGAGTTGTCCTCGATTGTCTCCTCAGACACGCAGAGATCTTTCCCTGAAGCCCTCCCGCAGACTCTTGCCTGTGTTCATTGACCAGGAACCAAGGCGTACCCCTAGACTGGAGACTGGGCCCCCTTCTCAGACATCAAAAGATAGATACTCAGCATCTGAGCAAAGTGGGAATCTTGTTAAGAAAACAAAAGGGAACACTTCTGTGGTTGTGACCAAATGACTACCATAATCATATTCAAGTTTTGTTTTTTTTAATAGAGGTGATGTGAACCTTGACTTGGCTTTTTTTTTTTTTTTTTTTTTTTTTTTTTTTGAGAGAGAGAGAGAGCGAGAGAGCGAGAGAGCATGTGCGTGAGTGGGAGAGAGGGACGGGGAAGAGAGAATCCTAAGCAGCCTCCTGACATGGGGCTGGGATCATGATCTGAGCCAAAATCAAGAGTTGGATGCTCAAGGTGACTGAGCCACCAGGTGCCCCCAAAAGTTTTTTTTTAAGTTTAAATTTGTAGAAGGGTGTGCATAAAGTGGGGTTTTTGTTTATTACTTGTTTTTCTATCTAGGGAATAATGTGTTTGTTATTCTAGTTGAAAATAACATACGAATTCTATAACTTATCTAGCCGGTGTGGTAAGAATGAAACTTTGTTTTGCAGTAGAATGCTTTTACATCTTTTTCTAACTGCAGAGCTTTTTATGGCTAATTGAAAACAAAGATAAGGAAAAATCAGGAGACTCAAGCTTAATAAATTGTTTAAAAATGTTGCAAAACTTATTTTTTTTTATTGGCCACATCAAGAATTAGTAGTTCTAACCTGTTTGTATTTGCTTTTTTTTTTTTACTTACTTTTTCACTGACATATAACTATTATGCAGCATAGTATACACTTCTTAAGTGTACAGGACAGTGGGTTTTTACATACGTATACACCATTTAATTGCCATCCTCATGCCTTTCAAACTCAATATTGACTTACATTTTGAGCAAATTTCTTATTTTATACGCCTAGTCGGTTGATTCATTGAAAGGAAGGATTTGGTAAAATGCAAAGTATTATATGAATATTCTTAATTTTATTCTAAAATATTAAATTTGCTTGACTATGTTCTTTTAATATCTCTTAAAAACAGGTTATAGAAAGTTGCTAGGACTTGCGGATTTAGTAACTGTCATGTTGTTATGTTTGGTTTCCCTAATGTGTTTATGGAATTTTTGGTATTTGTTTATATGATTTTTATGGTAGTGTAATGAATGATGACTGAGATTTTAGAGGAGTGTTCTATCATCTGGAATATAAGCGTTAAAAACTCAATAGATTTTAGTTTTCTGTTTATAACTAGTGCTAAAAAGTCATTTTTCATGGATTCCTTAGTTTTTTTCTTTTTAAAGATGTTAGTAGCAGTCTACAAAGAAGTACTACTTACTTTTTGTCTAGCACTCAGGAAACTTCATATTGATACACTAACAAGTTGACAAGATTTACGTTGCTCTTTGTAGCATATGTGAATGCTTTGTCCAGAACCTTCCTTTTATATACCCTGATAAGGGCGTTTGTTTCAGGTAGACTCAACACCCAGTTTTGCTTTTGTTTATAATATGAACATGTCATGATGAGATATAAAAAATGGTAGTAATTGTATGACATAGATTGCTTGATGTTGGAGGCATCCTGCTCTGTGGGTCCATCAATTCTAAGCATGCAGAGGGAGTCAATCAGTGCCCTGGCACATCTGTAATATATATGCAGAATGTGCTACAACAAACAGGTTATGTGGCTCTGATAGAACATGCCCAAAGGGGATCTTTTAATATTGATAAAGTAACTGATAGCATGTTTTTTTTTTTTTTAATTTTTTTTCAACGTTTTTTATTTATTTTTGGGACAGAGAGAGACAGAGCATGAACCGGGGGAGGGGCAGAGAGAGAGGGAGACACAGAATCGGAAACAGGCTCCAGGCTCCGAGCCATCAGCCCAGAGCCTGACGCGGGGCTCGAACTCACGGACCGTGAGATCGTGACCTGGCTGAAGTCGGACGCTTAACCGACTGCGCCACCCAGGCGCCCCGTGATAGCATGTTTTAATAATATGAAAGTTTTACTTGATAATTTGCTAGTCTATATTGATAATGATATATAGCATTTTAATTAGTTTTAATATCATTTTCAGATTGGATCTGGTTCCTCTCGTCTTGGAACAGCAGCAACTATTAAAGGTAGACATTATCTAAGTTGAAAGTTGCCTGTGACTTTCCATTTCATTTTTGGATGTAGTAAAGATAACAGTACTGTGTATTCACATGTCATGAAAAATCATTCTTGAAATTATTTTGTAGATACAGTTATGTATCTTGTATTAAAGGTTACTTGATTTAAATTTGGTTCTCCTTTCATCATCCAAATCTCACAAACATATTTGAACATTTGCATTACATTGCATGAATTGTAAGTTTTGCTCTATAAGAAACTTCCTTGCCTTGAAGGACAATACTTTCATGGGTTTTGGTGAGGTGTGGAAAACTAAGTAATTTTATGTGAAACCTTTAAATTGGGCACAAATGAGGCAGTAAAAAAGAGGGAGAGTCTTTTATATATACCTATTACATACCTCTATTTCAGGTAAATTCATATTTTTTCCCTATACTTTTTTAGGGGACTTTTTATAATTATCTCTGGGGAGGAAATTTATATTGTTTCAAGTTGTTATTACAAACTTTACATTTCTTTTAGAAAATTGCTTCTTTTTATTTAAAAAAAAATTTTTTTAACGTTTATTTATTTTTGAGACAGAGAGAGACAGAGCATGAATGGGGGAGGGTCAGAGAGAGGGAGACACAGAATCTGAAACAGGCTCCAGGCTCTGAGCAGTCAGCACAGAGCCTGACGTGGGGCTCGAACTCACAGACCGCGAGATCATGACCTGAGCCGAAGTCGGACGCCCAACCAACTGAGCCACCCAGGCGCCCCGAAAATTGCTTCTTTTTAAAGGAAGTTTTATTAGCAGTGTGAAGGTTTCCTTATTACTTGCCTTATAGTGCTGTGAGAATAAAGATGTGGTTTGATAGTCTGTGATGCTTCCTGTTCAGTGATCTTCCATTATTGTAACCCATACAAACAAAAACTGCTCTAGTAGCTATCGTGTACTGGTACAGTACATAGGAAATTAGCGTAGTTGACATCCTTTCTGCTTATGCCACACCGTACAGCCTTTGCTTTTAATATAATGCGCTTACACGTTTCTCTTAATTTTGTAGGAGACACAGACACTGCTAAGACTTCTGATGATATTAGTTTAAGTCTGGGCCAGAGCTCTAGTCTTTGTAAGGAAGGAAGTGAAGAACAAGGTAAGAACATTATACTTTACACTGATACCATATATTATGGGGTCCAGGATGACTTTGTAGAATATATTTGATTGATACTAGTATGATTCCATACTAACAGTATGGAAGCCACATAAGGGTAGAATTTTTTGTCTGTTCACTGATTTATTTACGGTACTTAGAATGGTACTCAGAACATGTAATAAGTTTATAACAAATTAATATATTTTGAAGAAGAATTAAAATAAAATTCTTAACTTGAATAATAGTAAAACAGTGCTGTAAGTACTTTTATTTTTTTAATTTTTGTAAAGGTTTTTTAAAAAAATCATTTATTTTTTGAGAGAACAAGTGCGCATGCATGCACTGGGGACAGGCAGAGAGAGAAGGAGAGAGAGAGAGAGAGAGAGAGAGAGAGAGAGAGAGAGACTGAGAGAGAGAATCCTAAGCAGGTTCTACACAGCGCAGAGCTCGATGAAGGCTCAAACTCATGAACTGTGAGATCATGACCTGGATGCATAATAGACCAAGATCAAGAGTTGGACACATAACCGACTGAGCCACCCAGGCACCCGTATAAGTACTTTTTGCTTTCTGGAATTCCCTGACCCGTGTTCTGCCAAGTAGACATGGAGAGAAAACTTTCCTGAGCATGTGCCCTGGAGTGAGTATGAGATGGGAGATAATCTGCTAGTCTAGTGGGTCAGAGCTTCTTGCCTGGTTTAGTGACCTACTTGTGAAACTGTTGTTTTCCATCTAGTGTGACCCCTAAATGTCAATTGCTTCAGGTCTTGCCTAACAGTATGTTTTGGTAGAGAAATAATTTGCTGTTGGACTTACAGAGAAACTATGTCTGCCTCCAACATGGTGCCTCCTGTAGCAGATTTTTAATAGAAATTTGGGGTTTAAGTGATTTCTCCCTGCCTTTGTTCAATTTCATTATAAATGAGTATTTCGGATTTAATGGAGTTTTGTTTTTTTTTTTTTAAGAACTGCCACATTTTTATGTTTCATTATTAATTTTCAAACATGAAAGGATGGATATGTTATCCCGTTTTCAAATGGAGATTATCCCAAGTTACATAATCAGACACAAACCTGTTTTCCTATTTCCAGCCTTTTGTTTTTATTAGCCTATGAGTGATTTTCAGAAGGCAGGCAAGCTGATAAATTTCCTGTTCTTAATTATGATGGGGCATCTGGGTGGTCAGTTGGTTAAGAGTCTGACTTTAGCTCAGGTCATGATCTTGCAGGTTGCGAGTTTGAGCCCCGTGTTGGGCTCTGTGCTGACAGCCTGGAGCCTGCTTCGGATTCTGTGTCCCCCTCTCTCTCTGCCCTCCCCTGCTCCTGCTCTGTCTCTCTCTCTCTCAAAAATAAATAAACATTAGAAAATATATTTTAAATTATGAAAATTATGTAGCTACAAATTGATCACCAAATTATGACATTTTCCTCTCAATTTAGTGTTTTACCCAGGTCTGGTTCTTACAAGTGTGTTTTGTTCCTGTACTTGGAACATAAGTTTATCATGCTGTCACTCTGCTTTTTGGAATTGCAGTACCCCATCATTTATTTGCTTTTGTGGACTATCCCTCCCAACATACCCCTCCCCTCTAAACTTTGTAAACATACTGTATAATAAAGAAACTATCTTCTTATAAAAGGTGAAGGCGAATTGATCAGTTTGAGAATTACAGTATCCCTTTCTGTGATATGTAATCAGAATGTCTCAAAAATTAGGTAATGATCTTAGAGGGGCTAGTGCTGCTGCATTTATGGGTCATATTTCTTTGTTTTGTATCTGGGAAGTACCATGCATGAGCAAGAATTTTGTAATCTGTTGGGTTGGGAATTATATGCACACAAACCTACTCTGCAGATAACATACTGACATAGATAGTGATGTCTAATGTTCACTGAGCGCACACTATTAATATATGCTAGGAGTCAGCAGACTTCCCGTAAATGGTCAGATAGCTCCATAGGCCATATGGTCTCTCTTGCAACTACTCAACTGCCATTGTAGAGCTCAAGGAGCCATAAACAACACATAACTGAGTGAGCATGGCTGTATTACACTAAAACCTTGTTCAAAGTAGGCAGAGGGCCAAATTGGCTCCATGGGTCTTAGTTTGTCAACTTCTGGTTTAGGTCTTCTTTTAAGCATTTCATACGCATTCACACAGTTAATCTTCACTGTAAGCGTTCGATGTTAATGTGATTCTCACATTACAGATGGACATATCATGGCTAAAAGAGAAGTTATAAAAAACCTGACCAAAGTCACACAGCTACAAAGTGGCAGTCCTAGAATTGAAATCTAGTTTTGAATCATGCTTTTAATTGTTGTTACACCACTTTTATATAGTTTTGTAACATCTATCGTGTAACATTTTAATATGACAACATTGAGAATTTGACAGATAACACACATAGATAACATTTAACAGATACTGTTCAGTGCTTATTACACGCTCTGAGCACCATTCTAAGTACCGTAAATAAATCAGTGAACAGCCAAAAAATTCTACTCTTATGTGGCTTCCATACTTACTAGTATGGAATCATACTAGTATCAATCAAATATATATGGAGTGGTGGGGGTTGGGGGGATTTAAGTGTAAATAGAGTGGTCAAAGAAAAGCCTCGCTGAGAGCAAAGACCTGAAGGAGGTGAAGGAGTGAGCTATCAGGATATTGGGGGGGAAATGAGCTGTCTCTACGCAAGAGTAACAGCACAGGCAAAAGTCTTAAAGTAACAACATGCCTGTCAGGTTTGAGAAATAGTGGGGCTGGTGTGAAGTAAGTGAGGCTACAAACTGTATAGTCTTGTAAGATATTTTAAAGATTGTGTTTTAGGGGCACCTGGGTGGCTCAGTTGGTTGAACGTCCTACTTCGGCTCGGGTCATGATCTCACAGCTCCTGAGTTCGAGCCCCGTGTCGGGCTCTGTGCTGACAGCTCGGGGCCTGCTTCAGATTCTGTGTCTCCCTCTCTCTCTGCCCCTCCCCCACTTGCATTCTGTCTCTGTCTCTCTCAAAAATAAACATTAAAAAAAAATTGTGGTTTTAATTCCCAGTGAGATTAGGAACTGCTAAAGGGTACTGAGCAGAGGGAGTGTCATGATCTGAATTACATTTTAACAGAATCACTGTGGCTATGATTAAAAGGGGCAGAGGCTGGAGCAGAAGCTCAGCTACCAGATGATTGCAGTAATCCAAGGCACGGAGCAGGACAGTGAGAAGTAGTCTGATTGGGTGTGTAGAAGATATTAGGGACAGGATATGTTGATGTTGATGGATTAGGATATATCCTGTAAGAGAAATAGTACTCATGGAAGACTGTAAGGTTTTTGGGTTAAGTGACAGGGAGGATGGAAAGGGAGAAGGCTGAGAAGGAACAGATTTAGGAGGAGGGAGAGCAGGAGGAGGGTAAGATGGGGAGTTCAGTTTTGGGCGTATCAGGTATGAGATGCTGTTAGCCCTCTAAGTGGCAACAATTAGTAGTTAATTAGGGTAGGTCTGGATTTCAGGTATGAAGTCCGGGTTGAGGTTTTAAATTCATGAGTTTTCAGTGTATAAATTAAAAAAAAAAAAAAAGAGCGGGGGGCGGGGGTGTCATGTTAACTGTGGGTTGGGTTATCATGAAGTTCATAAGGTAACTGGCAAGCCTGCATGGAGTTCAAGCTCCCTGATCCAATTTTGTTGGTCATGGCTACGATTTGGCACCACCTAGTGGCAGTTGCTTACTCTGGCTTAATTATCACTTGGGGCTCTTCCAGCTCTCTGGCTGGTTTGGGTTTACAGGGCAGCAGCATTTAGTTGGTTAGCAGTTATTGATTAGTTGGCACTCATTTTATGGACGTGACTGAGAGTGAACTAGGATGAGGGGTCGTGTGCTCTCATGTTTTGCTTTTAAGAAGGGCTTATCTCTAATTTCCGTCTCCAGCCGCTCCCATTTTTTCCCTACCCAAGATCAGTACTTTACCCTAATCCCATCTGAATGTGGGCGCTGGGTAGAAGATGGAGGAAGCTAATTACAAGTATTTCTGAATTTTAGTTATCGTGGGACCAGAACACTGGATGAGATGTAGAAAAGAGGGAGTGTATATGGAAAAACGAAAAGTTCCAGGGATTGAGCTTTGAGCCAGTCCGGTGTAATAGGTGCAGGAGACCCTGTAGGAACAGCGGGTGAGGTGCAAGGAAGGCCTAGAGTGCTGTATCCCGGATTTTCAAGGAGACTGGAGTGCTCAGCTTTGTCCAACAGTGCCCATGGGTCAGGTGATACGAGGCTGAGACTTGGCCATTGGATTGTTGGTGACCTTGATAAGCACATTCATGGAGGGGGATCAGAGTACCTGTAGGAGAGAATTAGAGGAGGAGAACTGAAAAGAGTGAATACAGACTACTCTTGGTGAATTTGTGTAAAGGGGATCAGTGACTCAGGGTGAAAGCCAGCAGGGGAAGGTAAGGATAAAGGAGAGATTTGGATTTTCTAAGAACATGTAAGAGAAATAACAGCTTGTTTCTTATAACTGATGGAGATGATCCAGAAGAAAGGAGGAAAATGTGGTTTTTGTTTATAAAAGTGACATATGTTAATTTTAGAAAAGACAGTTAATATGAAGAAAATAATTCACATTTTTGGCACTGACATAACTTTATTTTTTGGTGTATCACTTTTTAAAATTATTTTTGTATTGTAATATAATTCATGTACTTTAAAATTCACTCTTCTAAAGTGTACAATTCAGTGAGTTTTAGTATTTAGTAGTTAGTGTGCACTTATCACCACTGTCCAATTCTAGAACATTCTTGTCACCCCAAAAAAAAAAAAAAAAATACCCATGATACTCCCATTTCCTCCTTCAACCAGCCCCTGGCAACCACTGATCTATTTTCTGTCTCTATTGCCTCTTCTGGACATTCATATAGATGGAATTATGTAATAGGTGGCTTTTTGTGTCTGGCTTCCTTGACTTAGCATGTTGTAGCATATATCAGGACTTTATTCCTTTTTATGGCTAAATATGGTATATTACTTTTAATATTCCTACACATATATGCAAATATACTCTTAATATTCTTTTTAACTGTTACAGATTGGAACCATACTTTTTATATAGTGCCATCATTTTCACTCAAGTATTTTCTCACTTTATTATGTCATCTTTGAAAACATTTTTAGTGCCTGTGTGATGTTTTAATAGACAATCCAATTTATTTGACCTTTTTTTATTGGACATTTTCATACTTTTTATGTTTTAAGAAGTTTTGTTAACAACCTGAAATGAACAATTTTTTGCTAAAACCTTATATACATAGGTGATTTTATCCTTTGGCAGCAATTTCTAGAAATAGATTACTGATCATGGGTGGGTATGTACACTCTTGTGAGGCTTTTGGCCACATTGCTAGATTGTTTCATAGGAGGTTACTCCAGTGCATCCCCATGAGCAGTATGTGGGTGTGCCTTTCTTATCCTAAATGCCACTGGTAGAAATTATTGGTAAAAAGGTTGATTAGATGAAAATAGTACCTCTTTGTGTTGATTTGAACCTTAGACCATATTGCTACCAGTGAGAAAAATATCTAAGAAAGCGTATTTACTCGAAAGTCTCCTAAAACTATCTAAGATTTCCTGACAAGATTTGATTTTTTATGGTATATTTAGCAACATTGGAAAAAGTACACGTAAAGTACTTTTAAAGTAAGTTTGCGTGCGTCTTTTTAAATGAAAAATATGTTTCTGGTTTGTTAATGTCTTGGAATTGGTTTTGATAGCATTTTTTAAGTCTTTTCTCATATTTTAGATTTTCAGTAACTTGTTAAGTTTTCGTTCTATAAAATTCATAACTTTGAAATGTGAATATCCTATTTCATAATCGCTTATTATAGAGTTTTTAGAAATAACTTTACAGTTTAATACTACAAAAAAGTAAATACAATGCTAACTTTTAAATTTTGATATTTAGAGATATCAGAACCCCAAATACAGTGACAGCTGTTTTGGACAAATGATAAAGAACATGAATTTTATACTTACGTTGAAGACTTTAAAACATAAGATAAAGCCTAATAGGTCATTTATAAATCAATTTATATGGTAGATTCTAGAGGCTGTTTCTAAGTTTTTAATTTAAATCTAGTCTAGGTTTAGATTTCTAAAATTTTTTTTTAATGTTTATTTTTGAGAGAGCGAGCATGAGCAGGGGAGGGGCAAAGAGAGAGGGAGATACAGAGTCCAAAGCAGGCTCCAGGCTCTGAGCTGTAAGCACAGAGCCCGATATGGGGCTGGAACCCGTGAGCTGTGAGATCATGACCCGAAGTTGGATGCTTAACCGAATGAGCCACCGAGGCCCCCCTAGCTTTAGATTTTTTAAAAGTACATACACATTTCTAGTAATTCATTTTTATTTTATATTAATCTTAGAGGCGAAGGTATGCTTTTATTATTGAGCTTGCCTGGGAAGAGTGTGAGTCAACTACAGAATCTACTAATTGTATTTTTTCTATGCGGTTATAACAAATAAGATAATTTTTATTGAGCTAATAGCAGATTCAGTCATCCTTGTCTGTCAAAAAGTATATAAAAAGTCAGCTATTGTACTCTTCAATTGCCAAACTGTATTTCAAGATAAATTACAGTGTAGTTGGGTAGGTGGATTTATTTATATCTGTATACATAGTACATATGGTAATTCCAGTCACTAATAACTGCCCTAAGTGGAGTGTTAAAGGAATGGTCTTACAGATATACAGGAATATGTAGTTTTTCATGAGGCATTTTGTAATTGTTGCATGAATGATGAAAGAGAAAACACAGTATTTTGTTCTACAACTGTTTTAATTTTTTTGGTCATTGTGAACAGCAAGACATCTTACATCATTATATTGCATCTTCTTTATGGATTGGTCAGCCTTTTGATTTTTTTTTTTCCTCAAATTACTCTAGGTTTTTTTTGATTTGTAAGATAATCACATTGGTTTTTCAAAAATTTTTGCATTGTATTAGAGAGGTAAAATAATGATAGCTGCAGTTCATTGTGCCAGGCATTGTGCTAAGAAATGCTTGTGCTAAGCACATTAACTCCATTATTTCATGGTACTACTTAGTGAGATCTCATTTTACAGATGAGGAAACCAGGGCCCTGGAAGCCAGAGCTATCCAGTTAGTAAGCTAGAGACAGACTTCACATAAAAGTCCAGGGCCATTTTGCTGGTTCAGTCAGTACAGTATGTGACTCTTGATCTTGGGGTGGTAAGTTCAAGCCCCAGGTTGGGTGTAGAGATTACTTCAAATAAAATCTTCAAAAAAAAAAAATCCAGGGCTGTTTTAAATATAATCCTATGTTGCCCCTTATTGTTGATAGTGTATGGAACCTTTTCTCAGGCCATTCGAGGATTTGGAAGTTCAGTTCATTCTGTAAATAGAATGCTTTCTTTGTCCAGCTGTGAAATAAAAACCAACTCTTTGGAATGACTTGCCAACTTGTATTCAGTGAACTACTTGGGAAATTGTTTTTCCTCAAGTTACTGTATGCTGTGAGTTCTTTCCATTGTTAAACAGTATATAAGCAGATCATAGATTTGTGTTCACATTTCCAAATATGTGTTTGAAACAGATTTGGCAACTGATCGGAAGCTCTTCCGTCTGGTCTCCAATGATTCCTTCATCTCCATTCAGCCTTCCTTATCCTCCTGTGGACAGGACTTGCCAAGGGACTTTAGTGACAAAGTGAGCTTGCCGAGTCATGGCCACCACCACCACATCGATCAGTCTCTGTCCAACACCTGTGACACAGAAGTGGCTTCTCTCGTCCCTTTACATTCACACTCTTACAGGAAAGATCACCGGCCACGAGGGGTACCACGGACTTCTAGCTCTGCTGTGGCTTTTCCAGACACTTCACTGAATGACTTCCCTCTCTATCAGCAAAGACGGGGGTTAGATCCGGTTAGCGAGTTAGAATCTTCCAAGCCTCATTCTGGATCCAAAGAATCCTTGGTGGAAAATTCTTGTTTATCTGGGGAATTTCAGCTCGTTGGTGAGCTGAAAAACAGTAATTCTCAGCCACCTACAAAAAGTGGGAGGAGCAAACCTTTGAAAGCAGACAAAAGCGTGGACAGCCTGAGGAGCCTGAGCACGCGGAGCAGTGGGTCGACAGAGAGCTACTGCAGTGGAACGGATCGTGACACCAACAGTACCGTCAGCAGCTACAAAAGTGAGCAGACCAGCTCGACTCATATAGAGAGCATCTTGTCGGAGCATGAGGAGTCCCCTCAAGTAGGAAAGAAAAGCGGTAGGAAGAAAGAGGAGTGCTGTGCTGACCCAGAGGACCAGAGTAGCTGTACCAGTGACAAAAGGACTAACAGTGAGAAGACTGCCTTGGAAGTGAGTACAAACAGTGGGGTTCAAGAGGCCAAGGATCCCAGTACCTCTGATGATATGCACAATCAGAAAGGTCTCAGCACCTCTGCATCTGAAGAAGCCAACAAGAATCCCCACGCAAACGAATTTACTTCCCAGGGGGACAGACCGCTTGGGAAAACCGCTGACCCCAAAGACGAGCAGAGTGAAAAGTCAGCTGTCTCAGCGGACTCAAAAGTTGGTAAAGACGGTGGTGGAAAGCAAAAGGAAGGGGATGTACGACCTAAATCCTCTAGCTTGATCCACCGGACAGCCTCTGCCCATAAGTCAGGCCGGAGACGGACAGGAAAAAAACGGGCCAGCAGTTTTGATTCAAGTCGGCATAGGGACTATGTGTCCTTCCGAGGTGTTGCTGGCACAAAGCCACATAGTGCTATATTCTGTCACGACGAGGACTCTAGCGACCAAAGTGACTTGAGCAGAGCATCAAGTGTGCAGTCTGCTCACCAGGTCAGCAGCGATAGCTCTTCCAGCACCACTTCTCATTCATGTCAGTCTCCGGAGGGCAGATGCAGTGCTCTAAAGACCAAACACGTCCCGAAAGAAAGGGGCACTGACTCCGAGCACACACACAAAGCCCATCTGGGTCCCGAAGGAACTTGCAAAAAGCGGACGACACGTCGGACTTCCAGCACAAATAGTGCCAAGACGCGGGCCCGAGTGTTGAGCCTGGACAGTGGCACAGTAGCGTGTTTGAATGACTCCAATAGGCTGATGGCACCCGAAAGTATAAAACCCTTAACCACTTCAAAATCTGATCTCGAGGCCAAAGAGGGAGAGGTGCTAGATGAGCTATCTTTATTGGGCCGGGCTTCCCAGTTAGAGACGGTCACTCGGTCTAGGAATAGCTTGCCAAGCCAGGTTGCGTTTCCTGAAGGCGAAGAGCAAGATGCGGGCAGTGGAGGTAAGTAAATGACTGGAGGAGAGTTCCCTGAGAGTCACTGCGGTCGTGGGTACTATCGATTAGAGTGGTATTTACTAAAATATATAAAATAGGCTTTGTGTTACTGTCCCTCCTTCTGCTGTGTTGGTAAACTTTCTTCTGTGTAGGAGATGCTTATGTCAGAAAAGGTTTCAATTTTTTCTTGGCCTTGGGTTTTTCAAAGTCAGTTGCCACCTCTTAATGTTTTACCAGGACTGACCAAAATTGGTTGTCTTCTTTCATTGTACAGTAGTAGCAACAACAAAATGTAGAAATTTATTAGATCACAAACCATTTTTAATCATCTCCTATACAGTGTGTGCCACTGAGCTTTCAGAGTTAGATACCTCAACCAGTAAGATTTTGCCAAATGTTACTTTATCTCTGACTATGTACTGTGAAAACTTGTGCCTCGTTTGTCTCTTTGGTTTTACTTCTCCCTTACTCAAGTTTCAGGCATTAACCATTTTTTTTCTGTTAGCTTCACACTTCAAGTTTATTAAATCAATGTAGTTTATATTGGCATTTAGTATCCATTAGTGGATACATGATGCTCCCTGTGATAACACTGATGGTGTTTGATTAAAGTGATAGCTTATTTACTTCAGACTTATGGTATATTGTGCAGAATTCAGTGGGTGATTTTGTATTGCCAGTGTGTTTTGGACGTTGTATTTCTTTCGGAGGTGTTTCTTCCTGTTTCCTCCTACCCAGAATAGTCAATTCATTCTCTTGCGGATTTTATGGAATCTGGTTCTGGAGCAGGATCAGAAGAATCCTGACGTCTTCTGTTGCTGGAACCATAGCTTTTTCACCCTCCACTCCCATCCCCTGTATTCAGGCTGGTATCTTGTAAAACATTCTCTTACTTCCTTTGATACCATTTCTGATAAAGACTAATTTCTAATGAGAATGCAAAAAAATGATCTTTAGTACCTAAAGAAGAAAACAGTCTATCAAACTTAAGTATTGAGAACTAATTATATCTGAAGTGATTATAACCATTTGGTGACAGCATAGTAATTAAATTCCCTTAAGCCTTTGCTGTGGGTATCATTCTGTTTTTTATAAAAAGTCTTTTGAAATGCTTTTAGTGATTTCTCACACAAAGCATATCAGATATGTTCATGACGTACAAGAAACCATTGGGTTTAAAAATAGAGCTTAATTTTTCAAGGTGTCATTAAGTAAATTTTAAGAGTGAGCATGCTATGATAGAAAAATACTGCTGTTCTAAATACTGTTGAAATGTAAATACTAAAAAATATGTACAAGAGCTATAGTAAGTCTCTATGTCGTTGAATTTAAAATGCCATTTCTTTTTCACAGGGAATATGAGGTGTTCCAATTTTTAGGAAAAGTTACCTGAAAGGTTTTATTTGCTTTTCGGTGCAGATCTTTGACCGCTATGAGCTCATGCTTTTCCAGATTCCAGGTTTTGTCTTCTTTTGTTTGTGTTCTTATTTTTAAAAAACAAGTCATTGAATGTTAATAAGAAGCAGGTAATGAACTAAAAATTTCCATGTACTTTGACGTGACGGGCTGTTAAAAAACATTTTTTTGCCAAAGGAAGAACATTGTAGGGGCTGTTTTTATTTGAGTTTCATTTATGTTTAGAATAAAATAAGAGTAAAACTAAACAGCTTAAATGTGTGAAGGGTTTGTGTTTCATTGGTTTGATCACATTTCATTAGGGTTTTGTTTGGGCTTTTTGGAAGATTGGAGGTAGTGAGAGAGGGGATATGTTTTGGTTCTCATTTAAAAATTGTATAAAATCTCAAATAATTGTTAAAGATTTATTTATATCGACATTAATTGTTACAGTCCTTTTTAGCAGTTTAGAAGACAGTTTTCTGGGCTATCTCTTCCTACATACTACACTCCTGAAATGTGTCAACAAAACAGGACGCTGCTTGACCGTTCATGTGGCCGTACGTAAGCCACAAATAGATTTTATTCTAATGAACTTGGAGGTGTTGATGAGTTCTCCAATGATTTTGTTTTCTTTTTAAGCGTAGTTAGTGGAGTTGGCAGTGTGGAAGGACGAGATCTAGAAAATGTACTCTAAAGTACTAAAGTGAAATACTCTTAACATAGGAGGTGACTTAACATAATGACATGATGTTGGACACCCGTGCTGGTACACGGGCTCCGCTGTGGGAAAGCTGTCTATCTTCTTGTAGCCTCAGCCTCCTCATCTCACAGGGTTGCTGTGAGGAATTCGTAGATGTCAGATGCTTAGAACACTGCCTGGCCCACACGAAATGCTTAATAGTGCTACTGTTTCGATTATACAGACCGCTGTTCTGCTACTCAAATGTGTCCTTTCCTTAAAGTGGAAGAAAATGATGAAAGGTAGAAATATATTAGAGATTTCTGATCGTGCCATTGTGAGACTCAGCAATAGTAAAAGTAAGAATTTTTACATAATACCTGATTTCTTACATAATACCAGCAGAAAAACATGAACATGTAATCTAGTAATATGGATTTTATCTTATTTTGGCCATAATATATCCTATACCTTCTCTCTTGGCATTTGGTTACATAGCAAATGATTGTTTTCATAGGACTTTTCACCATTAATCAAGTACTTTGGTTAAAATTGGATTTCATCAGCTTTTCTGCTTAGGTGGGAGAAGAGTTTTAGATGCAAGCTAAGGCCTTTTGTGTTGATCTCTTTTGCATTTAATTCTTTTATAATGATAAAGCATGTCTTTAATAACTGATGGTGAATATTTGAAGGAAAAAGTACAATTAAGTTCTATATCATAGAAGTGTCGTTTGGTACCTGCATTACTTTTAAAAACCATTTTCTTTTGCGTCCCTTAATTTACTGCATGATTCAACAGATTATAAAGAACAATCAGAATGGAAAGGTTTATATTTGCTCTATTATACTTCGTAATATTTTTCTGAATTTCTTAACCTCTGTTTTTCTGTTCAAGAAAATTATTTCAAATGTAATGTTTGAGCCCCTACTCTATAAGCATGAAATAGGATCCTATTATATTTCTTTTGGGAACCAAAGGTAATCTTTTGTTAAGGAAATATCACTTTACTCAAAGAAAAACCAAATCTCCATAAATAATTTATGAGAGTTTGTGCCATCTGTGTAAATTGGAGGTCAGTTATTTTGAATCCAAATATCATTGAATCTTAGAAAGACCCCTGAATAGACAAGAACATGAGAATTAAAGCTTTTGTACCTTACTAAACAGAGGGACTCTGAATTCCAATACATTAAATTTCTCATCTGTCACTCCATGTGGCAAGTGAGAAGAAGCAAAGTAGTAGAAGGGAATTGGTGCTTGGGGAAGCTAAAGTAATGACAACACCAGAAATGCGCCACCAGCACGAAAGGAGAAGCTGGAATGACCACACAAACCCAAGCAGAACACAGCGGGTGGGTCATTAAATGCAGGGGTAAACTGTCTTTGGAATTTGATAGTTGAAGGACATTGTGGGATCCTAACTTAACACTGTATTGTAGTAGGCGCAGTGATAAGTGTTTATGTGACTGGCCCCGCTTAAGGGAAAGGCTCTGTCAGTCTATGTGGAGAAGAAAGCTTAGACATCAAACCACAGAGAAAGATGCTCATTCAGTGTAGTGAACAGATTTGGATACTTCATGTGCTTGGAAAAGTTGTCTTCTCTTAAAGCAGTATGAAGAAGAGGTATTTTATTGATGAGGCAAGTAAGGGTTAGTGTATAGAATTCCCTGAACCAGCCCATGCCTGATTTTGTGTGGTAGGGGCAGACATTACACTATATATATGTATTTTTTCTGGTAGCAGTGAAGTTCTGGATGAGGAATCAAACAGTTACGTTTTAATACCACCTCTAATTATTAACTGGATACTTTTGGCAAGTCATTAAATCTGTGCCTCAGTTTTCCCAGGTGTAAAACAGGAACAACTGTTTAGGTCTGTCTCAGCATTAACTATCAGATTCTAGTGAGCTTAGATTTGTAAAAGTGCTCTGTAAATTACAGGTTTAGTGTGAGAACTAAGACACTGATGCCTTTTAGTCATTTGTAAGGAAGTTTCCCTTTTCAAATCTATGTCACTTCAAATAGATATTCTTCACTAATGACCCCTTCTTAGGTGAATCAGAAAACATATGCAAAATAGTTTGAGTGCAGTTTTCTGGAAGAGAGTCTATATGTCTCATCCCACTTGCAAAGGATTAAAAAAACATTTGGAGCCACCGCTGAGATAAGGAATCCTGAAACTCTTTTAGGAACTGTTGTGTGTGAATCATGACTCCAGTGTATCATCTAATTTCTTGAAAGCATTTTGTCTGCCCATCTGTATTTGTTTGGCTGTCTGGGATTGTGGAAAATACCAGTAGGACATGGAGATTTTCTCTCACTCAAGACACAGCTAATCCTTTGTCGTTGGTTGCTGTTGTGTGCTGGTTTACTTATCAAAAAGTAGATTAGTCCTTTGAAATATGTTCACAGCTTGAAATTGTTTAATGTGGAATGAACGCTTTGAGGTTGTGCCATACATTCTCGGTGTGCTTTGGCCTCCCAGAAGATAACACTGATGAGTATTCGTTTTTTTTTTTTAGAACAAAACCTTGGCACGCCGGTGTTGGCATCATCCTTGGCTGACATGGGAAGTAAGAGGGGGAGAGACGTTTAGATCAAATGGCAGTGTATTTCAGGATGTCTGCTTATATCTTTTATTTTTCTGAGATGTACATATACTTGTGTGTATTTTCGCCTTTCTTTCATGTCTCATTTCCTACTAGCATTTGCTGCTTTTCTGTTTGAGGTACCAAAACACAACTTTTTATTTGCAGTCTTCTCATATTTACTTTTTCCTCTAATAAACACTCCCCACTGAAAATAACACCTTTCTTGAGCAGTTTTTTTTCTGTCTAAATTTTTGTTTATTTAATAGCAATCGAGCCATCACAAGAGGCCAGCCACAACTGTGCATAGGGACTAGAAAGTCACTTATCACCTATGAATCCTCTCACTAAGCAATCAGTGGCATGACTGACATGTTTTTGTGGCGTCTTTTTCTGTACATACTGATGCTTACAACTTTCCAATATTTGAGACAGAATATGGATAACCTTCACCTCCTACCTTGCCATGTGTTGCTCTTTTATACCTCCCTGCCATTGTTGTTTTTTTAAATATGAAATTTATTGTCAAATTGGTTTCCATACAACACCCAGTGCTCATCCCAACAGGTGCCCTCCTCAATGCCCATCACCTACTTTCCCCTCTCCCCCACCCCCCATCAACCCTCAGTTTATTTTCAGTTTTTAAAAGTCTCTTGGGGCGCCTGGGTGGCGCAGTCGGTTAAGCGTCCGACTTCAGCCAGGTCACGATCTCGCGGTCCGTGAGTTCGAGCCCCGCGTCGGGCTCTGGGCTGATGGCTCAGAGCCTGGAGCCTGTTTCCGATTCTGTGTCTCCCTCTCTCTCTGCCCCTCCCCCGTTCATGCTCTGTCTCTCTCTGTCCCAAAAATAAATAAACGCTGAAAAAAAATTTTTTTTTTTAAAGTCTCTTATGGTTTGGCTCCCTTCCTCTCTAACTTTTTTTTTTCCTTCCCCTCCCTCATGGTCTTCTGTTAAGTTTCTCAGGATCCACATAAGAGTGAAAACATATGGTATCTGGTCTTTCTCTGTATGATTTATTTCACTTAGCATAACACTCTCCAGTTCCATCCACGTTGCTACAAAGGGCCATATTTCATTCTTTCTCATTGCCAAGTAGTATTCCATTGTGTATATAAACCATAATTTCTTTATCCATTCATCCATTGATGGACATTTAGGCTCTTGCCATAGTTTGGCTGTTGTTGAAAGTGTTGCTATAAACATTGGGGTACAAGTACCCCTATGCATCAGCACTCCTGTATCCCTTGGGTAAATTCCTAGCAGTGCTATTGCTGGGCCATAGAGTGGATCTTTTTTTTTTTTTTTCGTAGATCTATTTTTAATTTTTTGAGGAACTTCCACACTGTTTTCCAGAGCGGCTGCAATATACCTCCCTGCCATTGTGAAACTACTCATTGCCTTTAATGCTTTTCCTCTTTTCATTCACAGAGTAAAACAAACTGATAGTCTATTTCAGTATCCTCACTATAAAAATAAATAATCGTACTAAAACAATTCAATATAGGATTTAGAGAATTTTCCTTAACTCATTTAGGTAACTGAGAAGTAACTCCTGAGGTGGGAGGTATATGTATTGTGGATTTTGTTTTTTATTTGATCTTTAAGAATAGATCATACCACAGCTGTCTAAAATGTCTTAGGCTATCTGTGCCTTGTTCAGGAATTGCCCTTAAGTACCCTGTAAATGTTTAAACTTACTTGAGTGATTGTATTACTACCTCAAAAGTAAAGAGCTACATGATCCAAGGTTCTTAAACTTGCTGGGCTTGTAATTCAGTCTGCTGAAGTTTGCTAACACAAAGAAATGATTAAAAAGTCAAGACTTGGTAATTTTAAAAATATACATTAAAAAATTCACAATTGTCTATGTCCTTGAAAGTATTTTTAAATCTTTCTTGTTATTCATGGTTTTTGAGTCCATTGAATGTTTTTCCCCCTCCTATACCTATACATGCTTTAAATTTGGTTGTACCTAGAGTGTTAAATTTTTCTTACTTGTGTTTTATGCTCTTATTCTAGTTAATTTCATTTTTTTTTTTTTGCCAGAAGATACTGAGTTTTAAGCAGTGTCACAATTCAAAAGCAGTGTCAACTTCAAAACCAGGTTTTGTTTATTTATTCATTTTTGTGAGAGAGAGCATGAGCAGGGAAGGGGGAGAGAGAGGGGGGGACAAAGGATCCCAAGGGGGCTCTGCGCTGACAGCAGTGAGCCTGATGCAGGGCTCGAACTCATGGAATTGTGAGGTCATGACCTAAGCTGAAGTCGGATGCTCAACTGACTGAGCCACCCACGTGCCCCCCAAACCAGGTTTTAAAGTGTTTTCTCCCTCCTGTTTGGTTCCTTAGTTCAAAGATTTTTGTGTGTGTGCGCTTTGTTTCTTTCTCTTAAAAGTTAAAAGATTCAAAAAGTTTATTACAATCGGGTTGTAGAAGTGAATTTTCAGCAAGTGTAGCTATAACTAATGTGATTGAATATGCTTGTGGCAAATTATTTTAAGCTTTTTTAAAGACACTTTGCTTTCCTTGGCGCTAATAGAACTGGGCCCCCTTTGGACCCTATTCCAAATAGAGATGTTTTGATTTAGTAGTACGTTTTTCAGGGGGCATGGTTTAGTTTTATTTGTTGTGACCATAAATTATGGCATAGTGTTTTCAGTTGAATGTGTGATCCTAGCTATTGTTAAAGTAATTGTTACAGTAAACATTGAAAATTCTTTTAGCATTAGATATTTACACCCTGAATATTACAAGGACACTGTAGGCAATAATCATAACTCCATTTTAATACATTGTTCAGAGGATGTCTAAACTTTCATCTTAGGGTGTTTCTAAAACTATTTTATTAAGAGTAGTATTATGTAGTTCTTTTGCAGAGGACAAAATATGAATAGTGCAATAATAGCAAAAAAAAAAAAAAAAGTTTTCTGAAGAAGCCAAAGGACATTGTGACTATAAATGGACACTAATAGTTGTGTTTTCTTCTTACTATTATGCAATAACTAGCTTTTACTTAAAATTAACACCATTAAGTCTTCAGTAGAAGGAAGATAATAAAGAAAATGTTTCCTGTTTCCCTTCTTTCTATTTATTCTCAGTCTTTAATGATTACATTTTGCTTTTATCCAAATCCTTCAGAGTAATTTTAGTACATTTTATGGATTGAATTATTCTCCTTAAATTATATCTGGGTAAATTTTACTCTTATTCTGGTTATCTAAAACTAGAGAGAATGTTTGAAAGTTTCTTAATGAAGTGAATTGACCTGTAAATTGAGTAGTAGTTTGTTACAGTAAAATGGAAATCTTCAATATAAGTTCACAAAGTGTCTTGAGTTTTAGGAGTGGTTTTAAATTCCGCAACCTCAGTTAACATTGCTGATGTCTGAGAGCCATTAACAGTCACTCATGTAAGTTTTCATTTCTTCCTGCAAGTGGCTTGTTTTATCCTTTATCTAGTGACTGCCTGCCAGTACGGTTTCTCGTTTGTGACAGTGCTGGTTGCAGTTTCCTATTACTGAAATCATAGTTGTCAGGAATAGGCAGAGCATACAGTAGGCTTTGTAGATGGTGGTGACAGAAAGGTGTCCTTGAATTTCTAGATCAGCACTGTCCAGTACAACTTTCTGTGACGATGGAAATGTTCTCAATATTGGTAGCCACTAGGCACATGTAGTTCTCGAGCACTTGCAGTGTGGTTTATGGATCTGATAAACTCAATTTTTAATTTTATTTAATTTTAAGTAGCCACATATGGCTAGTGGCTACCGTGTTGGGGACAGCACAGTTCTAGATGACCAGGTTTAATGATCATTTGTTCTCACAGGTCACATGTAATTTTTGTGTACATGAGCTTTTATATCACAAGTAACAGCTTTTTCACATTTAAAGGATTTTTCATTATATCTCAGTGAAACTGGAGGGGAAAAAAAGAAAAATATTAGGAGTCCAGTCTGATTTGGAGCCAAAGCCGCAAAACCTAACTTCTTATTTAGTTGCCTAACTTAGAATATCACTGTAGTATGTGAGCTGAAAAATAAGTAGGCGTTCTGTCATTTGTGACTTCTACTATTTACTGGCGGAAGCTTGCCGGATGGGTGAAATAATTGTGTTTGTCATTCCTGCAGTAGAAGAAAGTGGCTACATAGAGACCGTTATCCTTTTGAAGGTAGTGCATATATTCCTAATCTAACACCCACCAGTGCAGTCTGAGGAAGGGGTACAGAATGTAAACATTAAAAAGAATACTTTATTAAAATCAACATCCAAATGGATGGAAATGGCTGTTGCTCAGCAGAAGAATTATTTGAGAATTAGTAACGTTTTTAAAATGTCAAGAAAACTTGCAATAGAACTGAAATCTGAATGCAACATTCTTGGATTTGTAATCTTTTTCATAATACTTAATAGAAAAAAAGTGTTTTGAAAGAATGTTTCTGTACTACATTTTGTGTTTATTTATTTAGTATGCAGATACCCTTTGTCAAAGTCAAAATCATCCCTAAAATATTGAGATCACTAGGAAACCATTGTTTTAAATTCACATAGATAAAGCATCATTTTGCATTTTGTTCTAGAAACTGAAATCAGTCAATTAGAATGGTTTTATAAAATTTTATGTGACTCTATTAAGCCATGGTTGGTATTTGTCATTGTTGCTTATTTGGTTTTAGTTTGTACTTTATCGCTTTTGGATTAAACTATGAATTTCTGTACTTGCCGTCTTGCTGATACTTGCTTCCTAATGTTGAGGGGACCTGTGCTGCTGGCGTAGAGTTGAATAAAGTTTCATGGCAGCTCACTACTTCACAGTTAAGATATGTCCATGCTGTCTTGAATTAAACATTTAAAAAGCTGCCAAAGTTATGCCACAGTGCGGCGTGGGATGAATAGCTTCCTTACCTCTGGCATCAAAAATGAAGTATTATCAGTCAGCTAAGCGTCTGACTCTTGTTTTCGGCTCAAGTCATGGACTCTCGGTCACGGGATTGAGCCCCGTGCTGGGCTCTGCACTGACAGCGTGGAGCCTGCTTGGGATTCTCTTTCTCTCTCCCTCTGTCTGCCCCTCCCCCACTCGTGTTTTCTTTCTCTCTGCCTCAAAATAAATATTTTAAAAATGCAGTATTATTGTTTGCTTCTACTGTCCTCTTGACAGTAGGAAAATAATGCCCCATTCCTGTTAGTTGGAACTAACAAATATTGCACTTGTGAAGTTGACTTAATTCAAGAGTGTGTGATTTATTTGTATTTTTTTTTCAAAGTTCTTTTTTTAATTTATTTTTTCAAAGTTTTTTTATTCATTTATTTTGGGGGGAGAGAGAATCTCAAGCAGGCTCTGCACTGACAGCTTGGAGCTGGACATGGGGGGCTCAAGCTTACCAACCGTGAGAGCATGGCCAAAATCAAGTCCGAGCTTAACCATCTGAGCCGCCCAGGAGCCCCTAGATGAAGGTTTAAACCAATGGAGATATTAAAATAGGAAATTGAGTTTGAAGAGAAGATGGTGAGGCCAGATATATCAAAAACATTATTTTTAAAGAACGAATTATCTAAATAAACAATGTGTATGTCTTGTGTATTCTTTGATGCGCCATATTAACAGTGTATGTATGAAAGCCCTTGGGCTCAAGCAGATAGCTTCCCTTTACGTTTGAGGGTGGGAAGACGGGAGAGGCAGGCTCAGCTGCTATTTACATCTCTGACCTAGGCTCCTATTTGACCTAAGTCTATCTTGATACAGCAGCACAGGCCAGCGAGGAGGCAGTGTCATTTCGCCGTGAACGCAGCACATTTAGGCGCCAGGCAGTACGGCGCCGGCACAATGCAGGGAGTAACCCTACCCCTCCTACATTGCTCATCGGATCACCCCTCAGGTATGGTATTTTAAAATTCCACCAAGCTTAGCATGCATGTAACAGACCTTCTAACCTGTTCTGTCAGTGCCAGGAAAGCATTCAGATTGCTTTTTCTTTTCCCTCCAGTTTCTCCTATAGTTTTAAGCTCTTTGGGCTTTCTCTGCATGTGACCACGAGCCTGCTGCATTCTGCATGCCTTGCGTTGCACTGTTTAGACAAAACGATCAGATTGGGTTAGTCCATTTTAAATAGCAAAATTACTTTAGGGCAGCTCTATAAATGTAAATAGAGGCCTTAAGTCAGCTTTTCATTTTTTTTTCTACTCCCTATTAATATTATTGGAGCATCTTTTCCCCAACATCTTGATCAGTTTAATAGGAACAATTATGGGCTGAGTGGTGAGCTTGCTGAGGAATACAGATAACTGACCTCAGCTTGATAAGCCAGTTTATTTCACTTCACTAAAATATATATTTTGTATTGCTTAAAAATTTATATCTTTTATTTCATAATCAGTAGAACCTGGTAAATGACATGGGATGAAAATACTCTATGGCAAAGTACGGTCAATTGGATATATATGTATATATTTGTATATATCTGTGTTGAATTTCTCCACTTTTACTAGTGCTGAAGAAAAACATTTTTTGCATTTCCCGATATTCCTAATTAAGAAAACATCTATTTATAATATTGGGAATAGTTTTCCATTAAACTTTTAGTGTTTTATTCTCAAGTATGTCTTACACATCAAAACATTTATGCTGATGCTTTAATACAAATATGGACAAAAATGCTTTACATGTGCTTGCTTAGGCAGTGCACATAAAATACCATATACTCTCATTAATCTCTGTGTTGAAAATCACCATTACCAAATTATTTTCCTACCTTTTAATCTGGAATTCAAAAAGAACACTTAGTGAAACAACTCCTGTTGAATACATGGTAGATCAGAAGAGCTGACCCCCTTCCCTTGTTAAAATCCTGTTCTTGAGAGTAACAAAATCTTTCTCTTTACATTTCCCTGGAATTTAAGACTTGCTTATTTTTTCTGGGTTTTACATTACAATCAGGAGCTTCATCTTTTGTGGGTCATGTTCCTAATTAATCCTGCAGTAATACATAATTCTGTAAGAAGTAGTATGGGTTAGTTAAACCAACATTGAAAATATAAAAATGGGAAGGCACCAGTTAAAAAAACATTCGGTCTAGAAACCTTTTTCTGAGCACCTTTGCCTTTTATGAACCCTCCCCTTCTGCTCCCTGAATTAACTTCTTTCTGCTGATGGATTTGGGGTCTAGCCCCAACCTGCAGAAAGAGCTCAGCATTTCATTTTACTTTTTGTTTTGTTTTTTCTAACCTTTTCATTTTGCCCCTTTAATAACACTTGCCGTAGACCTGTTTGCTTTCTTACTCCATGGTGCTGTTTATTAATCCCTTTTTTTATTTTAACCTTCTTTTTTTGGTCTTTGCAAACCCTTTCATTCTTTGCCACAAATAAGCCTGCTGGATCCCACTTACCCAACAAACGCAGACAAATTACTTTTTTCTTTGCCTGGTGGAATATTAAAGAACTGTGTTCTAACTCCAGCCAATCATGTAGAATTCTGTAGGGTTTTAAATACATCACCGTTCAAATGAGGATAATGGCGTGAATCTTACTTGCAAAGCGCTCACTTTAGAATTTTTGGCAGGTAATCTTCTAGTAGTCAGTGTGCAGATTTTGTTAAGATTCTAGGATATTTCCAGCATAAACTTTACATGTATCTTAAATAGGTGACTTCATCATGGATGAAATAAGATAAAATTTAGCTTAGAGAAATTAAAAACACCAATGGATAAAATCTTTTTTAAATTGCAAAAATATTCAGGTAGAAAATATTGGTGTTAATTCTGTTTGAATTACATAATAATATTCTCATCTTTAAGTAAATATAGGATTGCATGGTCATAGAAAACTTGAAAAACTTGTTTGTCAAAAGGAAATGGAATAGGAGTGACAGTACTTTAATTACAATTACTAAAATGTACTAACTTATTTTAAACTTTAATGAATAGTTCAAGTAATTGACAGTCAAAAGCAACCTGGTAAATTGTATGTTTTCAAGGATTGTGAGTGAATCATAAATTTCTTCCTGAAGGGAAAATGCAGATTTTTAAAATAATTGTCAGAATGTCTTGTTTCAGAATTATTTTTAAGTGTCCTTTTCATTAAGTTAGGCTCGTAGGTAGCTTCAATAGGCCCTTGCCAGTTCTCAGTTACTAGAGAGAAAAGCAAAGATTAATATTTAAAAATTTTATAGTACTAGTATTAAGAGTTCCATATTTATCTATTTTTGTCAACCCAAATATGGTATCTTTTAGAACTCTGGTTAATGGACTGGAATGAAAAATTAGTTGCATTTGGGGAGGGGACAAAAGCTTTATCTTATTCTTAGATTTTTTTTTTTTTTTAAAGTGTTAGAAGATTGAAAGATCTGTAATCAAAAAAGGTCATAGTAGTAACAGAATACATGATTAGAAATTCATAGGGATCATTTTGTGGTACTCAGGAAAATCCACCAAATATTTGTTGTTTGTGTACTGTGTTCAAGGCATTCCTTTGAGTATTCTCTGGAATCTGCAGATTCATAAGAATAATGTGATGATGCGCTTAGAGTTTACTTTTTCATCATGGAGACACAAATAAAAATAACCAACGATATAAGGCAGAAGGTGCCAAATTCTAAATAAGTGGTACAGAGGAAAGAAAGACCAAGACCAACTATATTTTTCTGCTATTCCTTATTATTTTTTAAACTTTATTTTTGTATTTTTGAGAGAGGGGGCAAGAGAGCACTAGTGGGGTAGGGGCAAGAGAGAGAATTCCAAGCAGGCTCTGTGTTGACAGATGTGGGGGCTTGAACTCACTAACCGTGACCTGAGCTGACATAAAGAGTTAACCCACTGAGCCACCCAGAGGCCCCTGTTTTTCTGCCATTTAAATTGGAAAGGTTAATGGGTAAGATTGCATGTCAGTGATGCTATTGATAGCCAACAGTTAGACCTAAATTTCTATCTTTCCTTTTACTATGTTGTAAAATAGTTGCTGCCTTTTCTCAAATTGGTAGTTTTGATAGAGAATTGATACTCTAAAAAATATTAGCTCCTGTCGGTTATTAGTTAGGTAAAGTACAAACATCCAGGAATAGTTTTCCTACCAACTTCTGTAAAAATGAGAGGTTTTTTTGTTGTTGAAGGATTTTCAAAACAGGAATTCAAGGGACATAAACATTTATGATTAGCTTTTGATGTTCAAAACCTTGACAGCCACATAGATTTTCACTAGTTTCTTTTGTTTCTTTATTCTGGAATCGATTTTCATGCATTGCCTAATACTTTGGAAACCTTTTTGTATATATGGGTATGTTGAGGATTATTGTATTCTCAAATGTGTTCACATTAAAATACACCTAACTGCCATATAGCACCTTTGTTTTTGACTTTAAGTAAAAACAAAAAAGGACAGAAAGATTTGTTGAGTACATACTGTATAAAATTCTTCTGTCTTCCAATTCAGAATCGGAAGGGACATAGCACTTGAACTACTTAAAACACCTTTTTTGTCAGAATTTTCTCCCTTGTAAGATTTGGTCATTTTGGTAAGCTTTGTAAATAACTTTGGATTTTGAGGAAGAGTAACAGACTTATTATATATGTATGGAAAATACAACGATATTTGATTCCATTAATTCCCAAGATCATCTCTCGATTTATGTCAATTGTACAAACATCTACTCCAAAGGAGTTATTAAACGAATACCTTTATAGTTACAGCTTAAAAAAATAATGCAAGTAAGCATCAACAAGTCAACATTGTGTGGACTTGGTTTTTTCATGTGTTCCACACATTCCTCTGCTCTATTTAGAGTGTATACTTTTTGTTGGCTCTAAAAGAAGCCTGAACTATGAATGTTCCAGGTAGTAACGGTTAGTAGGACCTTCTGTGGTGGTAGAAAGATCTATGTAATTAACACTGTCCAGTGTGGTGGACACTAACTACTAGCTTTTGCCCACTCCGGTAGCTCTTCACTACGGCAGCTACTAGCTACTTGATGTGGCTCTTGAGCACTTGCAATGAGCTTGGTGAAACTGTGGAACTAAAATTTTAGTGTAGATAGTCACATGTGGTTCCTTTATCAGACAGTGTGATTCCAAAGTGTATTCTGTTGCCATAACCACAGGCTTCAGCAACATAAGCAGTGTTTTCTACTTAGTCTTTTATTACATGGTTACTTTAAATTGCAGCTTTCTTCACTGTCCATAAAGATGAGTTTATTTTATAGGCATCAGAGAAATCATTGCATTGAATTCAGAACATTAGAAAGAAGTTGGTACTCAAAAAAATGATAAAACAACTGAATAAGGCCATCCTAATGCAGCAGTCTTGTTGTTGTTGTTTACTCAAAGGTCTAATTTAATAACAATGCAGTTACTTTGAACATCATGTAGAGAATGACATATAATAATTATACTCAAAATATTTTCATGAGTTTCATTGATTTAAATTTGAGTATTAAGCACATTAAAATTCATAGTATTTTAAACATCTAAAATATAAAATGAGTTAAGAATATAATAGAGTTTCTTAATTATAGATAATGTTTAGATATTTAGATTTGATAGTTTTAAATGGCAAGTCTATAACAAAATACTAATAATATATTAACAGAATTCTGTAAGATTTTAAAAAGACTGTAATATCCCTTGAGAAATTACAGGTTTCCAAAATATTTTTAAGATTTTCTAAAATGATGGGCCCTTGTTAATGAAATGATGAAATGGGTTGGAGAAGGTAATAACATGTATACAGAGCCTGTGTGGCTTTATTTAAAAAATATGCAGGCTTTTCATAGAAAAAATACTTTATAAATTAATCATACTTGCAGCATCCCAGCAGTCATTTGTATTTCACTCGGTTGAGTCGATGTTTGTTATTCCATTTCTCTTGCACTAGTTTGTGATTTTCTTTTGATTGAAAATTGTCACCTTGGTCGCATTTGATAAGGATTCTTTGGTTTTCAGGTGCATAGAAACTTTGTTTTATTGTGAATTCGAGATGCCAGAATATTTGAAAGAACAATTCTAGAATTATAAAGGTTATAAAGAAAAGTGCATATTTAAACTGACAAAGAGGATTTATCTCTTGGGGACCAGCTACAACCCCCATATATAGTTAATGTGCTTGTTTTTCTTTGCTGCTTTCTTTTTCCTTACACTAGAATTTTGTTGGCTTGGGGTGGGGAAAAGTCACAGATTGGTTAGTTTACATATACATTAAATGTTTGCTGTGTTCATCACAATGACTCAGTTTTCTAAGGACCAGAAGATTTAAGACAGCAGTGTAATCTGTATATGTTGCAAAGTTTGTTAGCTTTCTTAGGTTACATTGAAAAAATCAGGTTACATTTTGAAATCCATTTTCTATATTGACTTCATTCTAGCTGTTGTTTTTTTCTTTTCTTCCCTGTAATGTCTCCCCAATCCATGTTTTTTCCTAGCCTTCAAGATGGTCAGCAAGGCCAGCAGTCCACAGCCCAGGTCAAAGTCCAGTCCCGCCCCCCTTCCCAGGCTGCAGTGCTCAGTGCTAGTGCCTCCTTGCTGGTGAGAAATGGGAGTGTCCACTTAGAAGCATCACATGACAATGCATCTGCTGTAGGCGGCAGCAGTTTGCACGATGAACTTGGTATGCAGGCCTTATGTAATCTTGGTGATACAAAACTGTAATAACAGCAGATGATGGGTAACAATGATTGCAATTTCTGTGAGACAGCTTCATTTGGAACTATGCATAAGAGCACTTTTTTATAGGATTTGTCCTATGTGTGAGGAAAATTTGACTTGCTTTCCCTTTTCGGTTTCTCTCAACTTTTACTGTTTTGTTTTGTTTGTTTTGTTGTTTTTAGCATATTATTGGTAGATAGTTAAAAGTATTAATGTTCATGCTTTAGTGTTCTCTTAAAATGATTCGGGCAGTCCTGTTACTCATTGGCACTTGTACTCTGTGGGGAAATGCTGATTTTTTGAAAAATGATTTTGATTAAATCTTAAAGTCTTTGAATTTGCTGAATGTGCTGCAGGAAGGGCAAAAATACTTTCTGATGGTCTGTTGCTATGGAATCTTTCTTTTGGGTATTCTATATTTCATTTCAGTGTCTGTCACCTGAGATAGACTTACGTAATCCTAAATGCAGTACCCTGAGGACACCATGGCTCTATACTAATATCAATAAATTCATCAAGTTTTTTCTTTTTCCTGTTAATATACCTATAAATATTAATATAAGTTATTAAGTAGTTTATTCTCAGAGGGGTGGTGTAGTTTAAAACATCAGTAATGCATAGCCACTCAGATACCTCTTTTGTACTTTACAGACAGTATTTTATACTTTGTATGTAAAATATATACAAAGTATATAAAATATAGAGTATTTTATTCTTTAGTTTCTATTTCTCTGTATAATCCATCTTGTGTTCAGAATGCAGATTAGTAACAAGAAAATGAAAAACAATGAAGAGAATTTTGTTATTAAAAAATACACAATTGAGGGGCGCCTGGGTGGCGCAGTCGGTTAAGCGTCCGACTTCAGCCAGGTCACGATCTCGCGGTCCGTGAGTTCGAGCCCCGCGTCGGGCTCTGGGCTGATGGCTCAGAGCCTGGAGCCTGTTTCCGATTCTGTGTCTCCTCTCTCTCTGCCCCTCCCCCGTTCATGCTCTGTCTTTCTCTGTCCCAAAAATAAATAAACGTTGAAAAAAAAATTAAAAAAAAAAATACACAATTGAAAGCACCACATTGGCTCCCAGTGATTTTGTTTTGTTATAGCTGTGTTTCATTTATAGAGATGATAATCCACTTGGCACTTTGGCTAGAAGGATGTGTGGTATAAGGTGCCCGAGTTAGATATAATAACGTTTCATATGCCATTTGTTGACATTTCCCATTTTGTAAAATCCTTAGTTATAGAAAGTTAACAATTAGACAAGCATATTGATGAAAATAATTATCCTTAGCAAATCTTACAGAAACCTGAAAATGGTCATCTAAGATATTTATAACATTGGCATATATAGTGATTTCTAAATAAAAAGAGAAGGCAGTAAAACATTTTAATTTCAGAGTGCTTTTGCTTTTGAGTTTACAATTTGAAGAAGCAAGGGAGTTTATTAGGAGGGTCCTCAATTTGGTTACTTGCTTTGAATTAGAATGGTGATACTTTTTTAGTTACAAATAATACTCAGTTGATATCTTTTTATCGCTATTTCTCTCAGGTTCACTCAAAGTCCTTTGAACAGAGGATTTGTCAATTTGTGCATATGAAATTACAGTGGCCATCACCGTTGCCCATTCGGTTTGTGGTAGCAGCTTTGTGAAAATAAAAGGCTTAATTTTGACCCATTTTGGATTTTTAGACTTTGGCCAAATCAAACATAAAATGATGCGGTAGATGACTTTTCTCTATAAAACCTAATTTGCCCAAAAACTTGCTAAGAAAGCCTTAATGGTAAAATCCCATTCTGAATCCACTTGCAGATTATTGAAAATATGTACATATGAACTCACTGGACAGTTCTAAAGGTAAAGTCTGGAGTGACTTTAGCATCTGTGGGTGAATATTCAGGATGTTGTCTTGAAATTTGGATTTTTTTTCTTATCTGCCTTCTAATAGCGAGTCACTGGCCTGTGGGACCTGGCTGCGGCCAAATTGAATGTATTGTGATAATTAGCACAAAACAAGCAATCAGTGGACAGTGTATACCTGTTCCATAGCATATAAAGTTAGCCAAAAAAGATCCTGAAAATGAGCCACAGTTGAACTTAAAGGTATTGGTGGAGATACTGATTTTTATAATATATTCCACTAGAATATTTTTGTTACATAGTTTAATTTTCTTCATGATTATAATTAACAGTGGTAAGATAACTTTGGGTAAATGAATTTGGGTCCTGTATACTCAAATATGTTAAAGTGAGTCATGATATTCCCTAAAAATATGAAATATTTAGAAAGGATTGTTTCCTTCCAAATTTAGCTTCTTCGGTTGAAAATTTTTTAATGTATGATATTTACATATGAAAATGTGTACACATAATGCATTTATATAAAACACTCGTACAAGCATACACATACATTCATACATATGTATGTTTGAGTGCATATAAATGTTTGCCTATGTACACATATATACGTAATACTTGGTTTACTTTAAACAGAGGAACAGCCTTTTTGGATTAAAGGAAACTTGCAGTCAGGCATTGTTTAATTCTAAGCCTAGGTAGTTTTCCTTAACTGTTTTCTACATCTTTACTTTGTGGTATCATACTAGATAACCACAATTATAAACGACAGCCGTAAACCCATAAACCCATTATTTCTCTGTTGAATTTTAACTAGCGTGTCAGGGTTACCAGGTAACATTAGACATGGTGGAAAAATTCACTGACGGTGGTATTTTAAGGATTTTCTTAGTGGCTTTTTCAGCAGAAGAAAAGGTATTTTCATCACAGGTACTCAGCAGGCATAATTGTTAATCATATTTAATTTTAAAGGCTGAATTATAAGTATATGATTTAGAACCTAGTTGGAAAAATTTGGATGGTTTTCTTTCTTATTTATAGACTTCACCTCCATGCAAACTTAGTTAAAAAAAAAAAAAAGATTCCAATGATGTGACAGATAAGTTTTAAAGTTAGCATCTTTGAAAAGGCAGTTAGTGTCTAAGAATTTCTCAAATCCTTCAGTGTAACATACCACTTTTTTTTTTTTTAACCACATCTTAAGGGTTAAATTACCTCCTCACCAGTCTTCTGGGGGACTCCTTTCTTTGCAGTTGGTTTCCTACTATATTCTGAATTAAATTGCAGTTACACTAAATAAAATAAGCTGTGTTTAGTGCCCAGATAAGTCACACGAGGGACTCTGAATTCACGTAGCCTTAAAGTTCTATTTTTTTTTAATCTATCAAGCTTTTTCTATAAAACTTGGCAATCACTTCTCAGTTTTATGCTAAACTCAGCTTTCTCTTGTAAATTTAGACTAATAAATCGATGTAATGATGCCTTTATAGTTGATAGTTAAATGCTTAATATGTGGCACATCTCAGAGGAAACGTTCTAGATAAGGCCTGGTAAAACAGGAAAATTTACGTGTGTTTTTTTTCTGTGTATGAAATTAGTGGTGGTCGTTGGTGGAGATATGCTTTGAAAAATTATATGTAATAGTACATAAAACTTTCATGTAAAAAATAAGAAATGAGGAAAAGTTTGTATCTATGTTTAAAATGTAAATATGAAATATATAAAAATCATAGGTGATATTCCTCTGACAGATATGTTTTCTTAATTTCATTAATGCATTCGAGGTTTAAAAAGTGATGACTGAACTTTTCTGAGGCTTTCTTTTATTTCATTGCTATGCAAGGATTGACAAAGAAGGTATTCTTTGAGATAATCTGCTTTACTACAGAATTTATTAACTTGAAAATGTGGTCAGCTCTAGAAAAAGACTTAAATCTGCCAGTACCCTACCCTCCCTATTGGCCTTTTTATTAAGCGGCTTATAGCAGCTATGCGTTGTTAAGCAGAAATATGATTTGGAGGCTTTAAAATTTTTTACTTTAAAAAGCGGGGCTCAGATGATCTATAATACTTTCATGATTTTTATTAGAGTTAGTCTTGGTGTTTAAAAAGGGTTATATGTATTATGCATTTTGTTATATGTCTTATGTTGTATGCCTTAACATTTTGTGCTACATTACAGATACTTTTTCTTACTATACAGAGATCAGAGGGCTATGGGACCTTGGAGTTTATACGTCAGTGCCCTATGTTATGGCAGATCATTTTCATTCATCTAAACAAAAAGTTATGTTCTTTTTGCAGCAGCCTTGATCTTTTATTGATATTTTTGAATACAAAAAAGCTGCATTTTGTTTTTTATTGAGGGGAGTGCGACACAAAATATATACAAATGAAAGCAAAATGTTTATTTTTATTGAAGCAATAAAGATCCTTTATTATTATCTAAAAGGAAGAAGTGTGAAGTTTGGGGATATTTTCTTCATTTTGATAAATTAGAATGTATTTTTCTCATTCTTGTAACAGAAATACAAGTTTAGAAATATTAGAAACTATAATGAAAATTAAGTGATCTGTAATTTTATCACTTAGAGATACTCAATTTTGAAATTTTATAATTTTTTCCTCCCTGTCTTTTTTAATGCACACATTTTGTATACTTTCCTGAAACGGAATTGGGATCATGGTGGGTGACTTGGTGCTACTGTATGAGTTTTGTATCTTGCTTTTTTCACTTAGCATGTATGTTATTTATCCATGTTATTAATTGTTCTTTAACTTGTTTGTAAGTGATGGCATAATATTTTATCTCTGAAATCTCCATGAAAGGGAGTAGGATGTAGTGGACTCCATAGTCAGACTTCATGTCTTCCAGTCCACACTCTACTGCTTATGAGCTGTGTGGCCTTGGGCAAGTTATTTTCTCCCTGTGCGTCAGTTCCCTAATTTATCAAATTAATAACAGTATCTACTTCATAGGTCTATAGTGAGGATCATATCTATTAAAATGTGCAAAGCAATTAGAACAGTGCCTGGCAATAATAAGTCAATTACATAAATAATCATTGCTATCATCATTGTTAACATTATTATGTAATTATAGTTTATTTAAACTAAGTTTAAGTTAAACTAAGTTTAAGTTAAACTTGATTAATGTATGCATTAGCTGAAATATAGGTTGGGTTCTTCAATGGAGGACACCCTCCTCCCCCAGCCCCTCACCAATCAGTGACTAAAATAAAAGAGAAGTTTATCTGTCTCTCTAACAGTCTCACAGGAGCTGTCCCTAGCAGGGGGTTGGTTCTGTTATCTTCCATGTGTGGCTTCCCTGCTGGTCCATAGTGGCTGCTCCACTTGTTGTCAACAAATGTCATTTGTCTGAAAAGCAGGAAGGGGGGGGTGTTGCTAAAAAGTAAGGACAGTTACTATCTTTCAGATTGCAACTTGAGAAATGTGCCTGTCACTTTCTCCCACTTCCCTTGGGCCCATACATAGTCACATGGCAACTTCTAGCTGCAAGAGAGGTTAGGAAATGTCTCTAATTAGGTGAACATAGGCCCAGCTGAAATTCAATGAGGGGAAGGTCCTATTAATACAAGGAATTAAGGAAAGGATGAATACTGGAGGTCAGTCATCAGTCTTTGCTACATTAAGCACTTCACATCAATAAGATAAAGATCAGTAACTAGAAAAGTTGAAATACTAGTTGAAATACAGTCACAGACAAACAGTTCAAGTTTACTCATAATTTTTTAAAATTTATCTATTTTATTTTATTTTATTTTTTAATAATTTTTTTAATGTTTATTTTTGAGACAGAGGGAGACAGAGTGTTAGTGGGGGAGGGGCAGAGAGAGAGGGAGACACAGAATCTGAAACAGGCTCCAGGCTCTGAGCTGTCAGCACAGAGCCCGATGTGGGGCTCGAACCCACAAACTGTGAGATCATGACCTGAGCCAAAGTCAGGCACTCAATAGACTGAGCCACCCAGGCACCTGTACTCATAATTTTTTAAATTGCAGATTAAAAACAAGGTGAGATCTTTTTCATCTTGTGTAATGTACTATTATTGGAAAAAGTCTGAAGATTGAATGTTTTTAGAGAGCAGTTTAGAACTGTAGACCAAAAAGGCCTATAGCTTTTAGTACTCAAAATTTGCGAACTTGAAAAGATATATGTACGTGGATATTCATTATAACATTGTTTATAATTTTGACAAACTTTAAACAGTCTAAATCTCTTGTTATTAGAGAACCTCTAAAAGAAACGATAGTACATAAACAGTATAATATTTAGAACTTGATGCATCTTTATTTTTTTCAAAAATGTTTAATGTTTATTTATTTTTGAGAGAGAGAGAGTGTGTAAATGGAGGAGAGGCAGAGAGAAAGGGAGACACAGAATCCGAATCAGGCTCCAGGCTTTGAGCTATCAACACAGAACCCGATATGGGGCTCGAACCCACAAACTGTGAGATCATGAGCTGAGCTGAATTCAGAGGGTTAACGGACAGGGCCACCAAGGCAACGTATGCATCTTTATTATTGACGTGAAAAGTTAAACTAGTTAGTAAGCAAAAGAAGTAAATTTTAGAATGTGTATGAGGAGAGTGATCCAATTGTCTTAGGACAAATGTACATAAAAATTGTTCAGAAGAACACAGTGGCTGTCTCTGGGGGAGTAGGGAACTTTTCTTCATTTTATGTACTACTTTTGAATCTGATGTGTAGTATTTTTTTAAATGAACCACAAAAAGGGAACAACAAATATCACTCTTGATTTATATTTTGTAGAAATTCCACTGGTTACATGCTGTCTCACGTTCCTCCATCTACTTAGACTCTTAACCTGACTAGTCTTTTTTTTCTTCTTTGTTTTAAAATCAACTTTTGGATATATAATTTAGGTATGATAAATTGCATCCATTTAACATGTACAGTTGGTTGAGTTGTAACAGATGTACACACCTGTGAAATACTACAATCCAGATACAGAACATTTCATCATCTTTAAAAGATTCTTTGTTGCCCCCATTGCAGCCCATCCTTCCCCCGCCCCTGGCCACAGGCAGCCACTGCATATTCTATGTCATTATGGTTCTCCCTCTTTTAGAAGTTCATATACATGCAGTTGTAATGTGGCCTTTTGCACTTAGTAATGTTTTTAGTTCATCACGTTGCATGGGTTAGTTTATTCTTGTTTTGTGCTGAATATTATTCCATTGTGCAAGTGTGTGTATCTTGTGTATCCATTCATCTGATAGATGTTTGTGTTATTTCCAGGTTTTGGCCATTGTTAGTAAAACTTAACTTTTCAAAAGTGGTTTTACATTCACACCAGCAGTGTCTGTGAGTTGCGCTCATTCCCATTCTTGTCCCCATTTGCTATTGCTGGCCTTTAAAATTTTAACCCTAATGGTTGTATCTCATTGTGGTTTTAAATTTACATTTTCACTTATGACTGTTGATCTTTTTTTCTGTGATGTGTGTCCAAATAATTTGCTCACTTTTAAAATTGGGTTGGTTGTATTATTTTTGAGGTGTAAGAGTTTTTGTGATATTTTAGACATAACTAATTTGTCAGATGCAAATCACAAATATTTTCTCCCATTCTGTGGCTTGCCTTTTTGTTTACCTTGTCATTTGTAATGTCATCAGTATCACTGTCCTGTTGTAGATTTTACCAAGATGAGGTTGTCCCTTTGAAAGAAAATGTGAGCAGATGATGAAATCATAGCAGAATATGAGCTTGTACATTCACTTTTGGAAGGTTCACCTCATCTGGGGATTAGGCAGTAAGAGTGAAACTTAATGAATGAAGGCATGTGGTGTTAAGTCAGAACTAGAGGACATTGGCCACGTCAGTAAAAGAGACCAGTATGTACCCCTATTTTATTGTTGCCGAGCAGTAGAGGCATTGGTCTCTTCGTACCAGTTCTCAAAACCTCTCTTCTAAACCAACTTTTCTTCTCATACCTGTTCTTTTCTGTACTCTCTTGTTTAAAAAAACAAAAACAAAAAACTAGCACAGTGGTGAACATTCCAGGAAGAAGGATTGGTTCTCAGTATTGAAACATTTATTTTTATTTTTTTATTTTTTTAAGTCTATTTTTAATATTTATTTAGAGAGAGAGTGAGCAGGGGATGTGCACAGGGAGAGGGAGACAGAGAATCCCGAGCAGGCTCTGTGTTGTCAGTGTGACATGGGGCTTGATCTCCCAAACCATGACCTGAGCGAAGATCAAGAGTTGGAAGCTTAACCGGCTGAGCCACCCTAGCACCCCTCAGTATTGAAACTTTTAATTACAAGTAGCATAGTGCCTTGATTACAATTCTAGTACATATTTTTGGTCCAGGAGAGGGGTTGGCAAACTATGGCCTGTGGGGGAAATCCATCCAGCTTGATGCTTGTTGATATAAATAAAGTAAAATAAATACATATTTATGTTACATGTTTTCTGTGGCTGCTTTCATGCTACAGTGGTAGTCTTTTTTTCAACGTTTTTTTTTGTTTGTTTGTTTTGTTTTTTTTATTTTTTATTTTTGGGACAGAGAGAGACAGAGCATGAACGGGGGAGGGGCAGAGAGAGAGGGAGACACAGAATCGGAAACAGGCTCCAGGCTCCGAGCCATCAGCCCAGAGCCTGACATGGGGCTCGAACTCACGGACCGCGAGATCGTGACCTGGCTGAAGTCAGACGCTTAACCAACTGTGCCACCCAGGCGCCCCAGTGGTAGTCTTTTAAAAAAAAAAAATTTTTTTTGTTTATTTGTTTTTGAGACAGAGAGAGACAGAGAGAGACAGAGCATGAACAGGGGAGGGGCAGAGAGAGAGGGAGACACAGAATCTGAAACAGGCTCCAGGCTCTGAGCTGTCAGCACAGAGCCCGACGCGGGGCTCGAACCCACGGACCGTGAGATCATGGCCTGAGCTGAAGTCGGATGCTTAACCAACTGAGCCACCCAGGCGCCCCTACAGTGGTAGTCTTGAATTGTTGTAACTATCTGACCCACAAAGCCTAAAATACTTATTTTCTGGCCTTGTATAGGAAAAGTTTGCCCACCCTATACTATACGCAGAAATAAAATGAGTCGTTTCTGTCTGGTGAAAACTCACGTTTTCTCGGAGACTCATAGGTACCACTCGTGATAATAAGGGTGGCACCATCCAAGAAACTGGCACTAGTCTTAAAAGTCTTTCTCTACCGCATTCATTGAGATAGCATTGTGAACACAGTACTCATCACATCAGAAATAAGCACTTTCTGTAGAGCACTTAACTTACCCATGTGGATGCATGTGGTCCTCCAAGAACCTTCTAAAAAAGCACTTTATAAAGCTGCTTCCCTTGTGTCTGGCTTTGCTCTCATAGCCCTTGCCTGCCCTAAGAGTCAATACTTGAGAAGAGAGACCTCAATTAACAGTGTACCAGGATTAGGCCTAGTGGGAAGAGGGTCCACAGAAGGAAATCAAGAAATTTCCAAGGCCTCTGTTGTTGGTACTGGGAGGATTAGAAGAATCCTACAGAAGATCTGTCCTAGTAACTACCTCTTGCCAAGGTACATGAGTAAAATGGGTAGCATCAAGAATGCAACAGGAGTTTTTTAGCCGAGTGAACAATCTTTATACACTTTGTGCTGTGTAGCTAGGACTTAGGAGTTAGAGAATACCATTAATTTCTCATGTCTTTTATCAGGGTCTTGCCCCTGTCTATTTTGAGTTTATCTGCTGCACCATTCATGGCTTCAGGGAAGTGTTTGAAGGGTCCTTTTCTTTAAATCAGTATCTCGTTTTATTCATCTTCCTGTTATTCATCACTTGTTTATTGATTTTTGGTTATTTGAAATTCTCCTACCTAAAAAAAATGGTTTTGTGTAATGAAGTGTAATTTTTATAGGCAATAGCAATCAATTCAATGTTCAAAACTGAGAAATACCAGGTACGTTAACTTTTTCCCCCCTTAATCTCTAGATGCTATCTCATGGCCAATATCATTAAGCCTAAAATTCCAGCCGCCAGTCTTAGTTTGTCAGAAAGTAATTGTTTTCTTTTAAAATCATGACAGAGCCATTCTGTTAGATATAACTAATTATTACCTGGGAGTTGAATATGTTGAGATGACTTAGTTTTTAATCATAATTCACGTGGGAAGGACACATTTCATTGTTGTTCTTCTCAATTTATATTCATCAGAAAAAGTCAATACTTACAGTATTTTTCTTGATACAGGATAATATAAAAATAGGATTATTAATAAGGGCACATTTTACTTTGGACCTAAAGGGTAACTACATCATGGTTTTGATTTTAAATGAGATATATATAAATTTGATATGTATGCTGAGGATCTTTGTACAGATTTAGGATATTCTTAATCTTTATTTAACCAATAGTAATATATACTTATTTCTGTTTTGGTTATTTTTGAAGATGCTTTTAGTAGACTATTATACCTTAAAATATTATGAAGTTTTTCACCAAGACCTTAAGCTAAACGGTTTCTAGTATAATTTTTCCTGAGTTGTTTATCCTCTGAATAAAATTTGTTTCTTTTCAAGGGCTAACTAGTTGCCAGGCCCAAAGGTACAAGAGGAGACCTAGAATCTGTTATTTTGGTGGAGTTACATTAGGAAAATACCAGGAAGCCTTAATACACTGTCAGCCTTTTCTGACCTGAACATGTTCTTTTCTTTTTTTTTTGACCTGAACGTGTTCTTAAAATTAGTATGTAGACAAAGCCTCTTAGGGGGGAAATAAATCAAAGTTGAAGTCATTGCACATGTGTTAAAATTATAGCCTCCTTTTTCATAGACATGTTTTATGCTTTGCTAAATTTCTAAAATTTATAACTTGTTAGTCATTGCTTTGTAAAGAAGCAGTCAGAGTTCTTGATTTATATAGTAATAAAACTACTCAATTTTTCTAGCCTTCTTTGTGTACAGAGCTTTCTGAAGGGCGTGCTTTCTTTTTACGTTTCTATTTATTTAATGTGCAGCTATTTACATTTTCTAACAGACATCTATACATAAAGGAGAGTATAGTTGTATAATGACTTAAGGTTCTTTGTTCCATTTGATAATTACAAAGAATAATATCTTTAGTTGATTTCAGTTGCATATAAATGTCATATTCAGTATTCCCAAAACAGAACTTGTATTATTAAAAATTCCATGGAATGCTTAAATATATTCAGAATATATTCCAATAATTTAAATTCTATTGAATATAATATTATTTGTAAAATACACATTATATGACATAAATACTTATGTTTATCCATTCCATTCTTACTGGATTTCACACAAAGCTTCCAAGCCCTCCTAGCTCTTTGTTACTCTGTGATTTACTCACTTGCATGGGTTTATAATTATTCTGCATTTATGCCATGTGTAATTTTGATCTGATGTTTCTTTTTTCTATTAATGTAAGCTATTTATAGTAGCACAGCCAATTTTTCATTTGCCATGATAAATGAGGAAAGAGCACAACATAAAAAATTACAATTTAAAAATAATTTTGAGATCTCGGTCAAGCCAATATTTTTGTTTAGGTTTTTTTCTTCGCTAACAATTTCTGCAGCCACTGTACCACTTCAAAAAGTATTTCAGCACTACACCTAAGAAGAAGCCAGATGGACAGCTTGTATTATTTCATTTTAGTTGATGAATCTGGTTTGTGTTAGAAGTGCTGAGTGAATGATTCATGACTAGAAGATGAGGGTGGCACGTGGAGGTGACAAAAAGCAAAGTTTTAGATAATCCACATGCTGAATAATCCTCCCTTGAAAAACAGCAAATGAAATAAACATTGCACAGAATGCTTTTTTTTCTCATTTGTCATAAGAATATATTTTTCTGAGAAAAAAAATGCTACTGCAGAAAACACCATAATAAAATACATATTCTGTCTGATCCATAGAAAGCACTCAAATAATCCTACTTAATAAAGAACTTCTCAGAATCTGATCCTTTTAAAGTATGAAGTGATTGTTGAGATGTTTTGCGAACCCTTAGTTATAGTATTAGTACATCCTGGGGTCTTTTATTGTTACTTTTCAGGCATTTCACTTATATAAAAATGGTCATACCATGTTTACATTGTAGTCATGGAAGAGAAATCTTTTAGCCCTGCCATCTAGTTGAAATTGCCCTGAAGATTCCTCCTATTTATAAACAATCAAGATGCAGCCCGGACTAAGTCCCAAATGGTTGCAGAGTTCTATACCTCATTTCATTGTCCTACTGGAAATTTATATTTCTGTAGGAAATTATTTCTGCTCCCTACCCACTACTGAGAGGGCTAACATAGGTTGTCAAGGTGAGGAATGCATTTCAGACAGTCTCCAGATTTTTAAAATTTCACTATCAGAAATCATTTTATCTTATGGAGTTCATTTTAAGAGTTCTTTAAACCTGCATTCCTTTGCAACCAATATCATTTCCAAACCTTTTATTGGCTTTGTGGAGATATTTGGCTACAGCTAATGGTGTTCTTAAATTTTTTCAGAGAGTTCTTGTAGACTCATGCAACCAGTAATGTTCATTAAATACTGTGATTTAATTATTACCAACATTATACTTCATTCATTGAACTTCTTAGATCCATTTGGATACTTCATTTTTCTTAAAAAACACAACATGATGGGTATTAAGGAGGGGACTCTTGTTGTGATGAGCACTGAGTGTTGTATGTAAGTGATGAATAACTAAATTCTGTACCTGAAACTAATATTACATTGTATGTTGAGTTAAAAAAACCCAAAACAAGAAACGAACCCAAAACTCTGTGAAGGTAATCTCAGAAATTTGCTGTCTTGCAGTTTGAGTGATCTTAAAACTTAAGCGTCTTTCCAAATGGCCACTCACCACTTGCAAAGTGGTCAGGTGACTTTTAAACAACGTTAAATTCATTCATGTGATTACTTCAATTGAGAATGCCCTGAGAGGAGAAAAGAGGAAACTGGATTGCAAAGCTGACTTAAATCCCTTACTGTTAAAACCTGATTATGTATGTTGACATTTTGCCCCACTGTTCAGCATTCCTTTTCAGTTCACATCATGCTGAATTACATGCAGATCATTGTTTTTAGAATATTTTGGAAAAAGGTGACAGTACATTTTCTTAAATTGTAACAAGTTTGAAATTTAGTGTTTTATGATGGAAAATTTTTGAGTATTCTAATGGCTTTTTAAAAAAATCATTTATTTGCTAGGTAAGTTCTCTTCTACGCTTTATGAGACTGGTGGCTGTGATATGTCACTTGTGAATTTTGAACCGGCAGCAAGAAGAGCATCTAATATCTGGTATGTGTGAAGTCCTATTAGGAGAGCGTATGTACTTGCATATATTTGCCATGTTTAAAGCTTTGAAGCCTTGCGATGGAAAAGTACTTTCGAAAATATTTGTTCATATTGGCTTGAATAATTTTGTCATTGTGTATTTGTCTCCAAAGATGTAAGGTAGAATTTATTGCTCTGGAAAAAAGAAAGCATTATTCTTAAAATGAAAGCTGTTCTGTATTTTAAATAATTAAGAATTCCCTGTGGATCTTACAGTGGGATAGTGGTTTCCCACAATTTCAAGTTTAACTCTTGATTTCATGCTACACACACACACACACACACACACACTGCATGATGTATAAAAAAGCTTCTTAAAGCTTATTAGGAAAATAATTATACTACTAACTTCAAACTCATCAGGTCTCTTTGTAATTGAAAAATTTTATTTCTTCGTAAGGGTTTTTTGATCGTGTCTTTTTACATGATCATCTTTCCTTGTGTTTTGAAATTTATTTATCACCAATAAGAAAGAGGAATTTCTTAAAACATGGGTCATATGTTATATTTAGTTTCTTTTCTCTACTTCCCTTAGGAAGAAATTACACTGTAAGATAAGGGAGAAATTAGGAGAAAAGCAAATAAGAACTAGAAATCTTGATGGCATAATCAGTTCTAATGTAGAATGTATTAGATTTTTTTCTTAAATTCTAATATTATTCATCTATTCAGGTTGCTGCCTTGAGGTTCATTAGTGACTGATTAGCTCATTTTTTTCACAGGGGTCATTTTATTTGATTCCTATTTTAGGACTTATTTAATAATGGGACACACCTGTTTAAATATTACACATGTATGTATGGGCAGTTCACTTAGTTTTTTAAAGTTTTTAGGGGCCATTAATTTTTTTTTTTTATTAATGCTTATTTATATTTGAGAGAGAATGTGCGAGTGGGGGAGGGGCAGAGAGAGTTGGAGACAGAATCTGAACCAGGCTCCAGGTTCTGAGCTGTCAGCACAGAGCCCAATGCGGGACTCAAACCCACGAACTGTGAGATTATGACCTGAACCAAAGTCGGCTGCTTAACCAACTGAGCCACCCAGGTGCCCCATAGGGGTCTTTTAAAGCAATAGGATCTTGTAGTCACTTAGCTTAATCCACTGAAAAGATAGAACATGTAGAAAACTATACTCACCCAGCTCCTTTAGTCCAGTTTTGGAACTGATCCTGTTGAGAATGACCAGCTTGGAGTGTTAGGTGATTTTGTAATAGTAGAAACAATAGAAAGATGGAGCAATGGAAACAATTATGTTTAATATAATTTAAGAATGATTCCTTACAGCATAAATGTGGTAAGGTCTCAAGTTTCAAAAACGAAACTTGACTGTGGAAACAGATTTGTCACATTCTAGGCTGTTCTATTATAGCTTAAATATGTTAATTGCTTTCTTAAACACTCTCCATAAGAACTTTGTGACAGAGGCATTATTCTCCTGTGTTAGTGATGCGGAAACTGAGGGGTTTAAAAGGCTGGATAACTTGTCCAAGATCTCATTTAGCTGATGAAGAGATTTGAATATAGATACTCTGGCCCAGAGGCTGTGCTCTTAATTACATCTGTAGGAAAATGCTATTTCGCATTTTGAAGTACAAGGAACAGTGAAGAGTATAAATGTCATCTCATTGTTAAAAGATGTATTTTTCCTTCTATTCCTTGACAAGCTGCTTATTTCCTGAAGTTTTTTTCATTTTATTTTAGTGACACGGATTCTCATGTATCCAGTTCTACCTCAGTTCGATTTTATCCACATGATGTGGTAGGTTTTCCTTTACTTTTAGAAAACGATGTGTATTCAGATTTAGTTACACAAATCAGAAAAATTGAAGTTATAAAATGTCAATTTTGTTGTAAACTATGGCAAAATCACCTTTGCTGTCTCCTCGTGGATCTTTTCCTGTAAGTCCCTTGTTAGTAAACAAACCTAAAACACCGTGAAATGTAATTAGCTATGTATGAATCAGTAATTACACTTTTGAGGTTACATAAAGGTTCATTTACTGACCAATGTTATAATCTGTGCCATTTTAAAACTTCATTTTGAAAATTATGATTTTGAATATCATCTGACGTAACTGTTAGTTATTCACATGCCAGTATGTGTGTAGCAAGCTTAGTGATGGTATCACTGTGTAAAAAAATATGCCGTGTGAGATACAGTGGGGATATTTTAAAAAGATAACACTGCTTTTGTCTTCAAGATGTTTATATTGAACTTAGAAAAGACAAAACAGATAAAATTCTTATGTGGAACGCATAAGAGACACACATAAATAAATGTGCCAAAGGGATTAATTATTAGTGGCTTCCTGGAGATGATTAGTTGTGAGCTGGGTTTTAAGACCATAGATGTGAGGTTGGCATAGAGCAGTGGTTTTGAACATTTGGCAATGTCTGGAAACACTTCCGTTTGTCACAGCTAGGAGAAATGCTACTGGCATCTGCTGGATAGAAGCCAGGGATACTATAAAACATCCCACAGTGGACAGCACAGCCCCTAAAACAAAGAATTATCTGGCTGAAAATAGCTGTAGTACCAAGGTTGAGAAACCCTGGCATAGAGGATAAGAAAAAAAGTGTTTGGGGAGGTATTTGCCAGTGTTTAGAGATAAAAATGGCTACATTATTTATAGGAAGAAAATTTTCTTTACTGTTTCCCACATATGTGTTTGGAAAGTAAAGGTTGTCTCTGCTTTTTTGCTGGAGTGTATTCCAGGGAACTTCATAGGAAAGTAAAGAATAGGGATATGATTATTTTTTTTGTCTGTTTTTCACTGTTAAATAGTATGGGATCTTTGGGATAGTGAAATGCTGACTAGGGCTGTGCTACATTTGGGAAATTTTAGACTCTTTCATTTTTATTTTTATTTATGTTATTATTTTTAACATTTTTTAATGTTTATTTTTGAGAGAGAGAGAGAGAGTGAGCAGGGGAGGAGCAGACAGAGACGAAGTCACAGAATCCGAAGCAGGCTCCAGGGGCTCGAACATGGAGCTCGAACTCATGAGCCATGAGATCATTACCTGAGCCCAAGTCAGATGCTAAACCGACTGAGCCACCTAGGCACCCCTCAATTTAATTAAAAAAATTTTTTTTAATGCTTATTTATTTTGGGGAGAGACAGAGAATGAGCACGCAAGAACAAGGGGCGGAGAGAGAACGAGAGAGAGAATCCCAAGCAGATTCTTCACTGTGAGCGCAGAGCACGTTGTGGGAGGCCCAGTCCCATGAACGGTGAGACCATGACCTGAGCTGAAATCAAGAGTCAGACACTGAACCAATTGAGCCACCCAGGGACCCCCTAGACTCTTTCAGAGGAAGGGAAAACTGGTGAACTGTTGAATGGACGAGTTAAAGCTAAGAGATGTAATGTGGTAATTTCCTGTATAGCGTCAGGTGAGCAGCCTGCCAAAACAAAACAAAAGTGAAGGAGATGTAGGAGGGATTTGAAAACTACAGTGATAGAGACTGTAGGAAGAAATGAGAATTGAAAGCATTGAATCCAGTTCAGAGGAGCTTAGATTTAGTACAGCTTAATGAGACAAGGCCACAAACGTGACAGGGAGAAGGGAAGCCACTAATGATACACTGTAAGTGATTTTTATAGATTCGCTGGCTATACAGTCATAACATGTAAAGATTCTGAATATTTTTCCCAGTACAACTTTTCTAAAAACCTATTGATTAGTTTGCTTTAAGTATATGTCCTATTATCACCTTCTGTAGTTTTTAATGATCATAAAATATCCATAAGGAGTGTAGAGAATTGAGGGGGCTTAGATAATCCGCAAGCTGATTAAGTAGCCCTTGAATCATGACTTGAGTAAAGATGTTTTAAGCCTTTCAGTGCTGACTTTCTTTTAGCTCTCTCTTCCACAGATTCGGTTGAACAGACTATTGACGATCGATACAGATTTGTTGGAGCAGCAAGACATTGACCTCAGCCCTGACTTGGCAGCGACTTATGGTCCAACCGAAGAAGCTGCTCAAAAGGTTAAACACTATTACCGCTTTTGGATCTTACCCCAGCTGTGGATCGGCATTAACTTTGACAGACTCACACTTTTGGCCCTGTTTGATAGGTGAGAATGTGGTGTGATATTAAAGATATATGTAGATTTTATTTTTAAATTGAAATGTCCCCAATTACCCATTGAAGTTTTTACTTGGTTACCAAGTTGGAAAATGTTTTCTGTTTTGGTCCTTTTTGAGATAAAATTTAACTTAATAGGGCTCGCAAACATTGACTCTCTTGAATTCATTAAAATTTTTTTTGTGGCAATTTTAATATGTTTATATCAAGAAATCTTTTTTATTGTCAATAAGAATCATGGAACTCTACTTAAAAGCCAGAGAATTTGAGGTGTTAGTGATCACAAGGTTATAGGTAATATGACTCTAAATATAAAAGGTATTAGAGCACTCTTTGTATTTCCCTATTTCGTAGCACTAGTCTTAATAATGAACAATATTAGTCTATTAAAACTTGGTGCTTCCTGTTGATGGAAGTAAAAAAGATTGGGTTTACTCTCCTATCTGAAACAATGAAAGAGAAGAAAAATGCACAAAACCTTGGTTTTCAAGGCATCGGAGGTACAACAAAAAGGACAGTGATTCCCAAGAGATGAAACACGTTATGTGAGCCCTATAATTGCCCCAGCTTACTGCCTTAAGGGAGTTTCCAGGCTTCGTCACCGGCTGCAACACGGGGAGGAGGTACTGAAATAGAGCCCAGCAGACTTCCTGAGTTGAGGAAATGGAGCCACGAGTCCAGGGAGACCAAGGCCTCCAGCTCAGAATGTCAAAAAGAGGACTGTTGTTCACAGGGAGAACCTCAGAGTTCCACAGCAGGTCTCCACAGCTGTCAGCAGAGCACTGACACCTGAGTGTATGTGAGGAAACTACCTGAGGCCAGGGGAGAAGCATGTGAAAGAAATAGAGGAACAGTGTCTGACACACAGGGACAGGAATAGTGTCTGTTCCCACCTGTCTGAATGAAAAAACTCATAATTCAAGTTTTATGGTGCATTGTGTAGAGTACTCAGGAAAGTCTTGCCTGAAAAGTGGGCAGTAGTTAGCCCTAGCATGAGCACTGCTCCAGACCCACCAAACAAGTCATAAAAGCAAGACCTAAAATGATCAAACTGTTTCCAAGTAGCATAACAAAGTTCAAGAAGACTTAACAGAAATCTAAAAATTGTTAACCACCTAAAACTTTTCACAGCGGCATCCAACCAAAGATAACAAAGCATGCAAAGAAGCAGTAAAACATGATTTATAATGAGGGCAATAATGAATCCATTGAAACCAACCTATAATTATCACAGATGTTAGAATTAGCTGTCAAAGACATTAAAAAAAGTATAATTGGGGATGCCTGGGTGGCTCAGTTGGTTAAGCATTTGACTCTTGATGTAAGCGCAGGTCATGATCTCACAGTGCCTGAGATCAAGCCGCATGGGGCTCTGTTGTGATAACACAGAACCTGTTTGGGATTCCCTTTCTCTCTCCCTGTCTCTTTTCTGGTCTCACACAAGCACTTCCTCTCCCTCTCTCCCTCCCTCTCTCTCCCTCCCTCCCTCTCTCTCCCTCCCTCTCTCTCCCTCCCTCTCTCCCCCTCCCTCTCTCCCCCTCCCTCTCTCCCCCTCCCTCTCTCCCCCTCCCTCTCTCCCCCTCCCTCTCTCCCCCTCCCTCTCTCCCCCTCCCTCTCTCCCCCTCCCTCTCTCCCCCCCTCCCTCTCTCCCCCTCCCTCTCTCCCCCTCCCTCTCTCCCCCTCCCTCTCTCCCCCTCCCTCTCTCCCCCTCCCTCTCTCCCCCTCCCTTTCTCCCTCTCCCTTTCTCCCTCTCTCTCTCCCTCTCTATGTCTCGCTCTCTCCCTTTCTCTCTGTCTCTGTCTCTCTGTCTCTCAAACTTGAAAAAAAATTAAAACAAGGGGCACCTGGGTAGTGGGTTGAATGTCTGATCTCACAGTTTGTGGGGTTGAACCCCACATCAGACTTTGCTCTGACGGTGTGGAGTCTGCTTCAGATTCTCTGTCTCCCTCTTTCTTTGCCCCTCCCCCCTTGCACTCTTTCAAAAATAAATAAATATTAAAAATAAATAAGTAAAAAATATTAATTGTACTCTGTGTTAAAAAAGTTGAGACATGAGAGATATTTTTAAAGATCCAAAACAAACTTATTGAAATAGTTCTTTTATAGAGATGAAACTGCAATGTCTGAGAGATGAAAAATAAAACAGATGGGATTAATGGTAGATTAGATATCACAGAAGAAAATATTAGTGAACTTGAAAGCATAGCAATAGAAACTATCCAAAATGAAACAGAGAAAAGAGTCCTCTCCCACTCCTGTCCCCCAGTGAAAAGAGCATATGAATAAAATGAAAGTAAGCTGTGAGACAACTTCAAGAGACGGGAAGAGAGAAAAAATTTGGAAGAAGAGTTGGAAAACTTTCCAAATTTGATGAAAATGCTAAACATACACATTCAAAAATGTTCATGAACCCCAAGCACACGAAACATGAGGAAAACTACACCAGAGCACGTAATTGCTCAAAACTTGTGGTAAAAATCTTTAAAAACTGCAAGAGGACGAAAAGACTGTTGTACAGAGGAATAAGGATAAGGAAGACATTAGATTTATTGTTGGAAATAATGCAAGTAAGAAGAAAGTGGATCAACATTTTTTAAGTACTGAAAGGAAAAAAACCCACAAAACTGTCAACCTAGAATTCTTTACCCAGAAAAAGTATCTTTTAAAAGTGAAGATGAAATAAAGACATTTTCAGACTGCAAAAAACAGAGAATTTTTGCAGGCAGACCCACACTGCAGAATGTTGAGGGATATATTTCAGGCAGAAGGAAAATAATACCAAATGGAAATACATACCTATCCAAAGGAACAAGGATCACTGGTAACGGTAAGTTAACTACATGGCTAAATATACGATATTTTTTTTCTTGCTAATTCAGTCCCTTTAATAATTGGATATTTTAAAAAAACAATAACAATGTATTGTGTGATTTATGACAAGTAAAAGTAAAGTGCATGACAGTCCCATAAGGCTGGGAAGGGACCTATAAAAGCATACTGCTGTTAAGTTTCTTACGTGAGTATATGAGCTGGTATAACATCACTTGTAGCACACTGCCATAAAATGTGTATTATAATCCTAATAAACCAACCACTAAAATGTAAGAGTTCCAGCTAGGAAGTTAAAAAGGGAGATAAAATGGATTCGTAAAAATTACTCTTTTAACCTAAAAGAAGGCAGAAAAAGAAGGAAAAGAGATCAAGAAAATATCGACAGATAGAAAATAAATGACAAGATAGAAAAAGTCAAAAATTGAATTGGGGGAAGAAAGCAAGACCCAACTTTGTTGTCTATAAGAAATTTCTGCCTTTAAATATAAAGGCAGAAATAGGTTAAAAGTAAAAGAATTGAGAAAGATATATCATGCTGATACTAATCAAAGTAAAGCTGGAATAGCACTATTATTGTCAGACACAGTAGATTTTAGAACAAAGAATATTACTAAGGATAAAGAAAGTCATTTTTATAAAGATAAGGGGTCAGCTCATTCATAGGATTCAATCATCCTGTATGTTTTTACACTTAAAGCGGAGCTTCAAAATAAAAGCTAATAGAAATAGAAACAGGGGCACCTGGATGGCTCAGTCGGTTAAGCATCTGACTCTTGGTTTCAGCTCAGGTCATGATCTCATGGTTTATGAGTTCGAGCCCCATGTCAGGCCCTGCCCTGACAGCGTGGAGCCTGACTGTGATTCTCTCTGCTCCTCTCTGGCACGCGCGCGCGCGTTCTCTCTTTCTCAAAATAGATAAATTAAAAAAAAAAAAAAAGACAAATAGGAGAAATAGACAAATTCACATTATAGTGTAATTCAGTACCCCTCTCTGAATTATTGATTAGAATAAATATGTAGAAGATCAGCAAGGACATCGCAGACTTGAACAATACCAGCAGCCAACCTAAGTTGAGTGACATTTATGGTACTCCACTCAGAACAATGAAATACACATTCTTTTTTTTTTTTTTTTAAAGTTTATACATTTTTGAGAGAGAACAGAGCACAGGTGGGGAAGGGGCACAGAGAGAGGGAGACACAGGATCCGAAGCAGGCTCCAGGCTCTGAGCTGTCAGCACAGAGCCTGACGCGGGGTTCGAACTCCCGAGCAGTGAGATCATGACCTGAGCCGAAGTCGGATTGAGCCACCCAGGCGCCCCAAAATGTATATTCTTTTAAGTGCAGCTGGAACATTTACCAAGATAAACCATATTCTGGTCCATAAAATAAGGGTCAAATTTAAAAGGATTCACGTCATACTTAGTGTGTTCTTTGACTGTAGTGGAATTAACGATAAGTTAAAAACAAAACGAACCTTGGAAAGTCCCTAAATATTTGGAAGCTAAATAATACTTCAGAATAACTCATGGATCAAAGAAGAAATTAGGAGGGAAATTAGAAAGTATTTTGAACTGAATAAAAATGAACACAACATGTCACAGTATTGGGGCTGACAGTAACACATTACTCAGAAGAATTTATAGCCCTAAGTAAGAAGAAAGGCCAATTCAGTGACTTCACCTTCCATCTTAAGAAACTAGAGAAAGAAGAATACACTAAGCCCAAGTAAGCAGAAGAAAGAGAGTAGTAAAGAACAAAGCAGAAATCCACTAGAAAACAAAAGCAATAGAGAAAAATGGAGGAAACCAAATACTCAATTAAATTGATAAACCTTTAGCAAGGCTGATTAGGGAAAAAAAGAGAAAAGTGCAAATTGCCAGCAACAGGAATAAGATAAGATACCACTACAGATTCTACAGGTGTTAAATGGATAATAGAATATTATGATCAGCTGTATGTGAATAAACTTGACAATGTACAAATTTCTTGACAGGTATAAATCATCATAGTTCATTCTGAATGGTACATTACCTTAATGGTACTATATCTATTAAATAGAAATTGTAGATAAACACCTGCCCACAAAAAAAAAAAAAAAAAAAAAACAAAACTCCAGGCCTAAATGGCATCAAAATAATATCCCAAATCAGTTAAGTGGAGAAATGGTAGGCTTTTCAACAAATGGTGCTGTAACCATTGGATTTTCATATGAAAAAAACCCTTTTATACTTACATTGTACCATATTATAAAATTATAAAAATTAACTCAAAATGGATCCTGGGTCTAAATGTATACTCCAAAGCAATGACATTCCTAGAAAAAAACAAAACATAGTAGAAGAAAAATTTTTGTGACCTTGAATTAGGCAAAATTTTGTACATGTGACACCAAAAACAGTAAAAGAGTAAGTTGGTAAATTGGATTCATCAAAATTTAAAACTAGCAGAGACTGAAGGGGAGCACACGTTGAGTGACGAGAACTATAAACAGTATGTAATGTAGTGGAAGGGCCAAGGATCATTGGATTTGACAAATCTAGAATTCCACAACTGCCATATAAGAACAAATGAAAATACTAGTGTTTATTGATTTGAAAATACTATTGAACTTGTTTTAATCTGAGAGAACTATGAAACAAACCTAGTACAGAGATACTTGTTAATTTTTTTAGGTCAGTTGATTATAAATATGGCATTGACTTAATAAAAACAATAAAATTTTTTTTTATTATAAAGATATTTCTTTACCCATTCTAGAAAATGAAATATGCAGGAAGATTCTAAGACAACAAGGGCAAACCATAATCCTTCCACCCAGAGAAGACCATTGTTAGTAGTGTCATTTTGATATATCGTCTTTTTTAACCCATATGTGTATTCTTTTAAATAACAGCGTACATCTTCCTATACATATAGTTTTGTGTCCTGCTTTCTTTGCATAGTAAATGTACTGAGCGTGTTCCCATGTCAGTAAATGATTCTTAAAAATAAGACTTTTAGTAAATATTTAACATTTTGTGAATATAATTTCCCCAAGAAGTAATTGAGATAGATTCTTCTTTTTTGCTGTGACATATAAAAATCCTCTCCATTGCTATATATAGTATCTGGGTCATCATACTGTTTCTTTGCAGCATCAGTTTAATAAAATCTGGAACTGTCTCAGCAGGTTTGATAGAGGCAGCATTGGTGGTTTTTATTACTGTCTTCATTCTCAATATATGTAATAGCTTGTATAGAAGTAATTCTAGTAAATTAGTTTTGAGATTATTTCAGGTGATTTCGAGATGTGGAAAATGAAATCACTTGGTGTCAAAATGTGGTTACAAACTTTGTCCTATAAAACAACTTTTCAATTTAACTTTCTAGAGACTGTTTTGAGATTTTGTTTTTCAAACTTGTTTGTGTGTCTCCTTTTATTTGCTATTCAGGTTGGTTAGTTATTTGGCAACAAATGTAGCAGAAAATGTGACAGATGTTACCAGTAAACTTTTAAAATAGAAATTAAAATTATGCATTATGATTAGAACTTCACAATTTACTGTAGCATGCTTTATTTGCACATAAGATTTTGTGTTAATTTTCCACACAAACTGGTTTCTTTTTCAGTATGATCCAAAACTTTATTCAAAACCAGCACCAAAAAAACATGTTCGCAAGGACAGTATCAACTCGTTATTGAGGTCTTCCCTTTTTTCGCTCTAGTTACTTTCTTACATTGATGATGTACTTACTTGTATATTTTTCTGTCCACAGAAATCGTGAGATTCTGGAAAATGTGTTAGCTGTCATCCTGGCTATTCTTGTGGCTTTTTTGGGATCTGTTCTTCTCATACAAGGCTTCTTCAGAGATATCTGGGTCTTCCAGTTCTGCCTAGTGATAGCCAGCTGTCAGTACTCGCTACTTAAGGTACCAGCATCTCTCTCGTTTTCCGACTAGGGAGTGATGTTTGTGATAAAAGGTGGAGGTTTTGTATCATTCATGCATTATAGTAAGATATTAATTTTTAAATTTATTTTCCCTAGATGTTTACATCAGATAGGGAACCAAAGGACATACGAACTTTAAAAAATAATGATATGTAAATGAAGCATCCTTGAACTATTTTTTTGGCAAGGGTATTAAAATATTTGGGCATTTGTTAAAAATAAGAATTAGCATTCTTGAAATTCATTTTTAAAATGCCAACACCACCTCTCCCAATATTTTAAGTCTTCTGTAGGTGAAATTTATTAAAATCCATCATCGGTTAGATAGAGAAATGTCAAGACTAGCATATATATTCTTTGGGACACTGAAAGCAGAAGATCGGTATCCCTTTGCTATTTAAACAGTGGGTCTAAAGTGTCAAATGTTATTAATTTTAAGTTTTCTAAAAATGGAAGCCTCAAATACCTAATGCTTCACCTTCCATGCAAAATCAGTGTGGATTGTCAATGCGGACTGTTTGCTTTTTTTCTGAGCTAGGAAAAACCCTTGCTTGTATTGGTTATTTGCCCAATAGATGCTAACAGGCAGAACTTCTCCCCCGTCCTGAAAACTATTTGTTTAGCTCTGTCTATACCATCAGCTGTACTTTTCTGTTTATAGACAGACATCTAGAATAAGCTGCCTGTGTCAACTGCTCCATTTCTTCAAGACCCATCCATACTTTTTTCCTCATTGCACTCCTGAAATTATTATAGTGTGTATGAGTTAATAATCTCTAATTGCCAAGTTTATGTCCTTTCTCATTCTTCATTCTTTGTGAGTGCTGTATCATTTAGTACCTTGTGAATAATATCTTCCATTTTTATATTATCCTCATTGTTGATCTGTGATTTTATGCTACTCTGATGATCATCATACTTTTCAGATAACTTTACCTTTGTTGATGCTTCTTTGGTCTTTGGACTACTTCTTAGTTTATGAGAATTTTTTAGGGTTTTATTTGGCCCTCTTTTCAGCCTGCAACTCCTTGCCGGTGAAGCCACACTTTTTTATTACCTTGTTACCCCTTTGAATGGATTATGTCTAGATTTATGTGTCACAGTCTTCATCCTTCTCACAAGCGTTAGTTCGGCATACTAAGAGGCATTTGGGCACATTAAGAAAAAAAAATTTTTTTTCAGTGTTTATTTTTTTGAGAGAGAGGGAGAGACAGGGAATGAGTGGTGGAGGGGCAGAGAGAGAGGGATACACAGAATCCAAAGCAGGCTCCAGGCTCTGAGCTGTCAGCACAGACCCTGATGCGGGGCTCGAACTCATGGACCATAAGATCGTGACCTGAGCCGAAGTTGGCCCCTTAACTGACTGAGCCACCCAGGCACCCCAAGAGCACATTTTAAAAATAGCACCTCATCATCTTCTGATAAATGTTTTTCTTTCCCAGCTCCTATGCTTTTGACAATAGTGTACTGACTCCAAATCCCAAAGCCTCTATCCCTTACTCCTCAGTCTGTAATAACAAGTAACCAAGTCCCTTTGATTAAATTTGGTGCTTCTCTGTCAAAATTTCTGGCCTTTATTCTTCTCATTCTAACCATTATAATCCATCCCTTTATTGCCTTAAACTATTTAAATTCTTGCTTCAGTGTCTCTTGTCCCACGTTAACTTTGTTCACTGTTCTCAGGTTAATCTGGTTAGATATGGAAAGGTAAAAGATGACTGAGATTTTAAAAGTGTTTTAGATTTTAAGTCTGTTGACTAGAAGCATAGTAATATCATAAACAGAAGGGCTGGAACAGAGACTTTTAGAGGCCAGATGTTGGAATTGAAAGAGTTTAGAGCTTACCTGGTGTCCTGTCCAACCAAGGGCCACATGGCAAACTCAGTGAGCTTGGTCCATTGTAGAGTTGTAGGGTGGTAAGAGATCATCCTAGTGAAATTGTTTGGCATGCTATTGGAAATGAACTGGAACTTGGGAGAAAAGCCATGATTTGGGAAGTAGCTGCAAAATACCTTTTGAACATTTTTATGGAAAGTTAATAAAATCTCTTATAGGGAGACAGCTTAACTTGATGATTTTGAAAATGAAAATGATTTTGAAAATGCAGATAATATACTTAATACAAATACTATGGAATTATTTAGTAAACTTGGAACTTGTGGACAGAACTAGAATTCTTATAAGAATTCTTATTTCCTGAATGGAGTGGTGTCATATAAGAAAGCATTGTACCTTAACTATACTTAAGTGTGGTAATGAGCCAAGGAGTAAGATGGACCTGTCTACCATATGCCATCTCAGTAATGTTAAGCTCGATGCAAATTATTAATGAACCACAATAAGCTTAAGAGTCTGGAAAGATTTGAGATCTCTTCTGACACCACAGTGACACCAGTATCTGGAGCTGATATTTCGTCTGCTGTTGATATTTCAACAGAATTAATATAGGTCATTTCTTACCTGTAGAATATTTTACTTGAAATTATTTCAGGCATTTTGAAAGTTGCTTATAAAGTTATCAGGACCTCAGTACTATAATCTGTCTTTTGTTTCATTTTTAGAGTGTTCAACCAGATTCTTCTTCTCCCAGACATGTAAGTCGTTCTAATATGCCTGTCATTTGTAATTTCCTAACATTTATCAAAGCACCCCCTTTTTTTGTTATATGTCAGATTGAATTAAGATTTATGTTGTTATTTTCTCATCTAAGTTTTGACATTCTACTAGAAATACAGGTGATGTATTAGCATGAAGCAAAAGGCATTGTAATTGTGGACTCTGAATCTAGTTTGAAAATGAGCATAATAATTCATTTTCTGACAGCCTGTTTCAGGAGGAGATAATCAGGTAGACTTGGTTCATAAAACTCTTAGTTATTTCATAACTTGCATTTAGTAAATTTTGAAGAATAAATCATAAGTATTAAAAAATAGAATTTTGAAGAAGGGGAAACTGTACATCATTTTGCTTAGGTAGCCATTAGGAGGAAGAAGAAAGAAGTAATACGTTGATCTGGTGTTTAGACCTGTGGACTCTGAGGAGATTAAAAACCTTATTATTCACTTTGTGACTTTAGAAAAATAGTATTAGCTGATACAGTATTTTTTGTGAAGTATGATCCAATTTTAGAACTCACCATAGAGTATTTATTTAATACTTAGAAAGTCCAAAGGGCATTCTCTTTAAAGTAGTTCAAAAACAGACTCCAAGAACGGTTTATGATGATGCTTCTTTCTTGAATATTATTTCTACCCATACACTGGAATACTTAATAGAGTGTAGGTGAACAAAACAAGGAGGCAAATGATTTTCTTTCAACTGATTGTTTAATATTTTGTAAGAATGTTTTTGAAGTGTATTGATATATGGCAACATTGTTTTTAATTTCAAATTTTGACGTAATTTGAAATTTAGGGAAAAGTTGTAAGGATTATGCAAAGAATTCCTGATGCCATTTACCCAGATCCCTGTGTGAACATTTTCCCATATTTAATTACTCTCTTTCTAGTTCTTCTCCATCCCTTCCCCACCCCCCTGGCTCCACACACACTTCTGAGAGTGAATTGTAGACACACGTCCCTTTACCTCTAAATACTGCCATGTATGTTTCCTAGAAACAAAGGCATTCCTTTGTATTATTAATTCAATATAATTATTAAAATCAGGACATTAAACATTGATAGAATACTATGTACGAATCTACAGATGTTACTCCGGTGTTTCCTGTTGAACTCGGTTGGCAATAGAAAATGCCTGATTTTGCATTTGTTCTTTTTTGCCTCTTTTAATCTGGAGCAATTCTTTAGTATGTGTTTGTCTTTCACAATATTGACACTTTTGATGAGTACATGCCAGTTATTTTGTAGACCATCCCTTAATTTGAGTTCGTCCGATGTTTCTTCTTGATTAGATATAGGACTTGCTTTTTTTGAAAGGAAAATTATGAAAATGATACGTTCTTCTCAGTGCCTCGTATCAGGAAGCACATGATGTTCATTTATCCTTTTACTAGTGATGTTAGCACTAGTGTGCTTTCATATTTTGGCTAAGGGTAGTATCTGCAGGGTTTTTCAAACTCTGCAGTATTAACATTTGGGGCTGGATAATTCTTTTTTGAGAATTGGTGGGAGGGAGGGTTGTTGTCTTGTGCATTATCGGATGTATAGCATTATCTCTGACTTCTACCCATTAGATGCCAGTAGCACACTCTGCACCTGTGACAACCAGAATGTCTCCAGACATTGCCGAATGTCCTCTAGGGGCAAATTTTGCCTCTGAAGGACAAAATTTCCTCCCACTCCCTTGAGAACCGCTTCTTCTTATAATGTTACTGTTTTTCTTCTAGAGTTAATATGTGTCTCATAGAGAGACTTTATATATGTCTCCTTGCCCTGGAAACTTCCACCTACTTGTTTTCAGTAAAAATCTTACTGATATTTCTTGTCTGAATCAGTTATCATTTGATGGCTGCCAAGTAGTAGTTTTCTAATTCCATCATTCCTTCCACATTAGTGGACTTCTTACTGTAAGAACTTTCCCTTCTGTCTTTACTTACTTGTATTGGTATGGAATCATGGATTCATATTTTATTCAGTGGACAATAATGTTAGTAACATTATTTATTTTGATGCACAAATTGTTCCTCATCTGGCCATTGGGAGCTCACCAACCTGCCCAGAAAGGGCAGAAAGTCCTTTTGACATATCTTTATCACTCTTTAAGTACTTCCATCCTTTTCACAATAATATGTTCCAGGCTTATCTTATAATTTCCCTAACCCTAGCCCAAAATCAGCCTTTTCTCTGTGAAGGCCTGGTTTTTTTTTTTTGGTTGTTTTTTTGTTTTTTTTTTTTTTTAACAAATAATGTTATCTCTGAACTAAGATTTTGGGTGCCTGGGTGGCTCAGTTGATTAAGCATCCAACTTCAGCTCAGGTCATGATCTCACAGTTTGTGAGTTCAGGCCCCACATTGGGCTCTGTGCTGACAGCTCAGAACTTGGAGCCTGCTTCAGATTCTGTGACTCCCTCTCTCTCTCTGCCCCTCCCCTGCTCACGCTCTGTCTCTGTCTCTGTCTCTCTCTCAAAAATAAAAATAAGCATTATTTTTTTTTTTTAACTAAGATCTTGATGCCAGTAATTTTTATTACTTGAATGCCATTGCTTTTAGGTCCTCTCTGGATAAAGCTAGGAAATATATTTATGTATATACATATGTGCATGCATACATGTATACACACATCTTATATCTTAGTTATGTGTGTATTAAAAATAATAACTTCAGGGACATCTGGTTGGCTCATTGGTTAAGTGTCCGACTTCAGCTCTGGTCATGACCTCACGGTTCGTGAGTTTGAGGCTCACATTGGACTCTGTGCTGACAGCTCGGAGCCTGGAGCCTGCTTTGGATTCTGTGTCTCATCTCTCTCGATCCTCCCCTGCTCACACTCTGTCTCTCTGTCTCTCAAAATACATAAACATTAAAAAAATAAATAAATACTATTAAATTAAAAAATAATAATAAGTTTGTACTGATACCTCGAATTTCAGCCCAGCATCACAGGGTTCATTTGATTCTTCTTCCTTCCCATGTTTGTAATTCCCTTCTGCCACAGTCAGAAACTTGGCTTCCATATGGATGCATTTTGAATCCTTAGAATATAAGCCATCACAGGTCTCACTAGCTGGTTGTGATTCTTAAAATCAATTAACTTGACTTTGTTTTTGTATCATTTTCAGGGCCATAATCGTATCATTGCCTACAGTAGACCAGTTTATTTCTGTTTGTGTTGTGGTCTTATTTGGCTCTTGGATTATGGTAGCAGAAACCTTACTACAACCAAGTTCAAATTATATGGAATAACTTTCACTAATCCACTGGTGCTGATATCAGCCAGGGATTTAGTTATAGGTGAGTCATCTTTATTTCAGATCTTAACACTAATTTATTTGTATACAAACAGTTCCCTGATAAATAGGGAAAATGGTTTTAATAAGCTTACTTTGCTGTTTATTATAATTTTCTCAGTGAGGAACAAAACTGTAGGGCTATTATGAATGAAAAAAATTAATGATGAACACGTATTATACTAATTCTTTTGTTCTTGAAACAGATGCAATGGAAGGTTTTCTTTGGATTCTGTATTGCAGGTTACTATTATATGAAAATGGTTGAAATAACTTTAAAAGCTGTTCTTTGCCATTGAAAAATTAGGGGTGCCTCAGTGGCTCACTTGGTTAAGGGTCTGACTCTTGATTTCAGCTCAAGTCATGACCTCCTGGTTCATGGGTTCGAGCCCTGTGTTAGCTTCTGCACTGACAGTGTACAATGCAGAGCCTGCTCGGGGGGTTTCTCTCTCTCTCTCTCTCTCTCTCTCTCTCTCTCTCTCTCTCTCTCTCTCTCTCTCAAACAAACATTTAAAGAAAAAAATTATTTAAAATCCAAGAAGTTATGCAGAGAGAAATAACTTAAAATGGTATCTTTTTAAAAATTGCTTAGTAGTTTATATTCATTTTGGATTTTTTAAATCATTTTATGATTTTAAAATGAACAGAAGGATGGATGTGTATACTGTTTTTAATATGCTTTTCTTTTCTTCTGTAGTGTTTACACTCTGTTTCCCAATAGTGTTTTTCATTGGTCTCCTGCCTCAGGTGAATACATTTGTTATGTACCTTTGTGAACAATTGGATATTCATATCTTTGGTGGTAATGGTGAGTACTTCCTTTTAAACACAACAGGTTACAGTATTACTTTTCAGGTCATTAAGTACTAAACTGAACATTAAAATACTTTTCCAGTTTTTATTTTAGAATTTCAATTAGAAAGAAAAAAGGCATTTATTTGATAAAGACTGAGCAGGAATGAATTTGTAGATAGAAAAAAGTAAAGTCTGCCACTTTATTGAAAGATCCAGGAATAGCGGAGTTACTCTGTAAGAAGTGATGGCGTTCTATTGTCAAAAACTAGAAGTTGTAGTGAGTTTAGGTAGAATCTGTATAGATGTATGAAATATTTAAAAGTTATCTATCCCAAATGGATTGACCCCTGACACATGCCAATGTATTTGGATTTTGAACTAGTGTATATATTTGGTATGTCTCTGAATATGGTTTCAGAGCTTTATTATTTCTTTAGAATGGGAACATCAAAACCAGCTGCTTTTAGTAAAAGTATTTAACTAGATAAGATTTTTAGAAGTATCTGTTTTTAGAGTAGAATATGTGGCTGTGAACTGATATACTTAGAAATTTATTCCCCTCTTACATTTGTATTTTATTTTGAAAATGAGAAAGACCATGCCAGTATTACTCTGAAATAGGTAATGGTTTGCAGAACTTGAAAATAATTTTATTGGCAGACACTGTGGTTAAAATACATTGTTATTTATTTTAACCATTTAAAATTTTACTTGAAAGATGACTGGACAACTAGGGAAAACATATTGAAAGGGTAAGAAATTACTGTAACTTTTATGGTCCATTTCTCTTCAGACTTCTTTATGTTGATAAAATGTTGTTGTGGCTTAAATTTTAAATAGAAACTAAGCATTTCCTATGTTGATGTGTATCTAGGGCATTTTTTAAGTTTTCGAAAAATTTTTGAAGGAGTGTGAATTTCAGCAGAACTTAATGGGTGGAAGACAGTTTCAGTATTTAGGGTATGGAGAGGGCTTCGAGTAGGTAATTTATAGTAGTCATTATATGGTCGGTTACAAACTTGTGCAAGGTGTTAGTTTTTTAAATATCTCCTAAGGAAAAGTTTTTCCTGTAGGTGTTTTAAAAATGTTTACTATGTAAAATCACTATTAACAAAAATCTATATTTTATCTATATTTTAAAAATAAAAGATCACTATCTTAGCCATTCCCTAGTCCTTATTATTAGTAATCCCATTGGACCTATTTTTTCCACTTGTAAGAACAGAATTTAAAAAAAAATTTTCAATCTTTTATTGAAGCATAGTTGTATGTTGACAGAGAATATTATATTACTTTCAGGTGCACCACACAGTGATTTAACAATTATGTACATTGAGAAATGCTCACCACCATAAACGCAGTTGCCATCTGTCACTCTACAAAGTTATTACAATTATATTGACTATATTCCCTATGTTGTACTTTTCATCCCTGTGATTTATTTATTTTCTAGCTGGAAGTTTGTCTCTTTATCCCTTTTACCTATTTTGCACATTCCCCCAATTTGGCAACCACCAGTTTGTTATGTGTTTGCGAGTCTGTTTCTGTGTTTTGTTTGTTTTGTTTTTTAGTTTCTATATGCGAGTGAAATCCTATGGTATTTGTTTTTTTTCTGTCTGACTTATTTCACTTAGGATAATATCTTGTAGACCCATCCAAGTTGTTGCAAACAGCAGTATTTCATTCTTCTTTGTGGCTGAATAATACTCCATAGTATACATACACACATCTTCTTTATCCATTCATCTGTCAATGCACATTTAGATTGCTTCCATATCTTGACTATTGTAAAGAATGCTGCAGTAAACATAAGGGTGAATATATCTTTTTGAATTAGTGTTTTCATTTTCTTTGCGTAAATACCCAGAAGTGGAATTACTGGATCCTATGGTATTTTTCATTCCTTAAAGGACCTCCACACTGTTTTCCTTAGCGACTGCACCAATTTATAGCCCATCAGTAGTTGCACGAGGGTTCTCTTTTCTTCACATCCTCATTGACACTGGTTCTTTCTTTTCTTCTTGATACTAGTCACTCTGCCTGGTGTGAGGTGATACCCGATTGTGGTTTTGATTTGTATTTCCCTGATGGTTAGTGATGTTGAATGTCTTTTCATGAGTCTGTTGGCCATCTGTATATCTTCTTTGGAAAAATGTCTCTTCAGGTTCTCTGCCCACTTTTTAATTGAATTCTTTTCTTTTTTTTCTCCCATTTTGTGCTCTGTTGTATAAGTTCCTCATATATTTTGGATAATGACCCTTTATCGAATATGTCCTTTGCAGATATCTTCTCCCAGTCAGTAGGTTGTCTTTTTGTTTTGTTGTTAGTTTCCTGCACTCTGCAAAAGCTTTTTTAGTTTAATGTAGTCCCAGTTGTTTATTTTTGCTTCTGTTATTTTTGTTTGAGGAGACAGAGCCAAAAAATATTGCTAACACTGATGTCCAAGAGACTACTGTCTATGTTTTCTTTTATAGTTTGAAGGTTTCGTGTCTTAACATTTAGGTCTTTAATCCATTTTGAGCTTATTTCTGTGTATGGTGTGAGAAAGTGGTGCAGTTTCATTCTTTTCACTTAGTTCAGTTTTCCCAGCACCACTTATTGAGGAGGTGGATCTGTTTGTTGTTGTTGTTGTTAGTTAGTTAGTAATTAGTCATATCTGTACTTTTTTGTGAGAATTAACACATGAGAATATAAATTTACTTCTTTGGGTAATGCGCATTCTGTTTACAGAGACTAATAGTTTTAGTGAATACCTAATATATCACCAGTTCCTTTTTAGGCCTCTGCAAGCTTCATTTTCCCATACTTGTATAAATAATAAGGTACACTCTTGAAGCATAATATAGGTGCAATTTCTTCTGCCATGTGTAAATTTTCATTACTTACAAGGTGAATATATTTTGTCTTGTATCAAAAATTGTGGATAGTACATCTTTGTCGTTTCAAAATCTCTGGAAAGGATAGGATGACATAACTGAATTTTTAAAAGTGAAATGAGTAGATATTTCATTGTAGTTAACATTATACCATTTTAAATATTTTTCAGTGACCTTTTCAGATGTGTTTTCCATAAATGTTTATAAAATACTAAATCTTTTTCCCTTCCCCTCTAGCCACTACAAGCTTGCTTGCAGCCCTTTACAGTTTTATCTGTAGCATTGTGGCGGTAGCCTTACTGTATGGATTGTGTTATGGGGCTTTAAAGGTGAGTGGTACGTTGTGGTATGATTTTGTCTTTAAGTCTATTTTTCTTTATGGAGATTGTTTTAAATTGACTAATAATGATTTAAGCCTCCCTCTCCCCATGCTCCCTCAGACCACTTTAGCATTAATTTCCATGATCTTCACGTGTTGAATATTATTCTCATTTTCATTTACTTTGAATTCAAAAGCAGTTTCATAGTTACCCATTATTAAAAGTAAATCTTTTGGGGGCGCCTAAGTGGCTCAGTCATTTGAATATCTGACTTCAGCTCATATCATGATCTCATGGATCATGAGTTCAAGCCCTGCATCAGACTCACTGCTGTCTGCGCAGAGTCTACTTCAGAGCCTCTGTCCCCCTCTCTCTCTGCCCCTCGCCAACTCATGCTTTCTCTCTCAAAAATGAATAAACATTTATTAAAAAAAAAAAAAGAGTAAATCCTTTTCCACACGGTAATTATAGGTCAAAATTCAAAACATTATTAGAACTAGGTTGGTCTGGGGTAGAGGTGGGCATGGTAATAACAAAATCCAAAATGTAACTACTGTTCATATCAAGTTTTCTTAAAATGTGTAAGCACAAGCACGAGGACTGCAATTTAACATAATTCCAGTAAAAATTTATGCAGCGAAATTTAATGTCATTACTGGTTTAGAAGGATCTGGATGAGCCTTAATTAGCTCCATCAGGGGCACCTGGGTGGCTCAGTCAGTTGCGCATTGGACTCTTGATTTCAGCTCAGGTCATGATCTCATGGTTTGTGAGATCCAGCCCCGCATCAGGTTCAGCATTGACACTGAGGAGCCTACTTGGGATTCTCTCTCTCTCTCCCTCTCTTTCTGCTGTTGCCTTGCTTGTGTACTCATGCTCTTTCTCTCTCTCTCAAAATAAATAAAATTAAATGAAGATTATCACCAAGTTGTAAACATAAAAAATTTAAATTTCTTGTAAACAACTCTTAAAATTTTTTTTAAAGTTTATTTATTTTGAGGTGGGGGGAGGGGCAGTGAGGGAGGGGGAGAGAGAGAATCCCAAGCAGGCTCCGCACTGTCAGCACAGAGCCCAATGTGGGGCTCAAATCCACGAACTGTGAGATCATGACCTGAGCTGAAATCAAGAGTCTGATGCTTAACCGACTGAGCCACCCAGGTGCCCCAGATTTCTTGTACACAACTTGTAACCCATGGCATTATTATTATCTTTTTATAATTAATGCAAGATAATCAGAGAATGATAGGGTTGCAAGGACTAAGAAAAGTGCCTCATGGTATCCTTTCTTGCATCATTTATTCATTTGCATTTAGGGAGTATTTACCGTGTGCCCAGTACTGTGCTAAACACCATTTCCTGCTTTTAAGTTGCTTATATGTTAGCTATGATTAATGAGTCAGCCAGCACTTTGAGTAGAGGATGAGGAAGGCTATGAAAACAGAGTGGTACAGGTACAGAAGTTAAGATACTACCTTATTCAGTCAAAAGGGATTAAAGATAATTTTCCAAAGACAGACAAATAGAAATTAGCTAATAATTTGACAGACAAATAGAAATTTGTTAGTTGAGACAAGGGATGAAGAGCCATGGAGTTGTAAAGAAAGTGTGTTAGGTACAGGAAACAGCAAATAATTTGGAATTGCTGGAGGTTTGGGTACATGCGGAAAGATGGCTTTCGGTAAGGCTGGAAAGGAAAGCAATGGCTGCATTATGAAATATCTTTTATCCTGAACATTTTGGGGTGGAAATGAAAGGCCATCCGAATATTCAAGGTAAGGTAAAGAAATCATCAGTGTTGCATTTCAGAGAGATTACTTGGTCTCTGGTGTGAAGGAGATTGAAATATAAGCAGGAAGGATCAGAAGTGGGTCAGTTGTGTTGCAATCTTGAAATTAAGAGGGACCTAACTAAAATTGGATTTAGTGAATATATTTAGGGACTCTGTGGATAATGAGAAAAAAGAAGAGGGTCCAGTATGACTTCTGGGTAGGGTCTGGCTTGAACAAATGGTTAGATAGAGATACTTGTGCCTAAGATTACAAATCTTTGAGTTTAGCAAGGAAGGTGGTTGTTTACGTATATGGACACATTTATTTGTTGATATTTATGGGGTATCTAGAGATGCATAGTAGGAAGTGATATGTAGAGAGGTTTGAGGTAATGGTTAAAAGATTTAGAATTCATTAAAGTGTAAATAAAAGACTGCTAACCTGGATTGATACGAGGAAATGGATGCAAATAGAACCCTGGAAAATGCCGGTATTTAAGTGATGGATAGAACAGAATTCCACAAAGGACACTTCAGAGGCAATATTGTCTGAAAAAAAGCTTTTATTGCATTTGGCAGTTAATAGGTGATGGGTGACTTCAATAAAACAGCTTCTTTGGTGTTTTGGCTGAGGAAGCTAGATTAATACAAGCTTGAGTTTGCAAAATATTAAGGATTAAGGTAAGATACTTTTTTAAAAGCTTAAAAAAAATTTTTTTTTTCGAGAGAGAATGCGTACACACGTGAGCTGGGGAGGGGCAAAGAGAGAATCCCAAGCAGGCTTCCTGCTTTCAGCACAGAGCCCAAAGTGAGGCTCGATCCCACAGACTGAAATCAATGAAGTGAGCTGAAATCAAGAGTTGGATACTCAGCCGACTGAGCTACCCAGGTGCCCTGTAACATACTCTTTCTAAAATACAGTTGGGAAATTTTTACATAGTGAAGGTTGTTTCCAAGTTTTTGTATTTATTTATTTATATATATTAATGTTTATTTTTGAGGGACAGACAGAGCACAAGCATGGGGAGGGGCAGAGAGAGAAGGAGACACAGAATCCAAAGCAGGCTCCAGGCTCTGAGCTGTCAGCACAGAGCCTGATGCAGGGCTCCAACCCACCGGCTGTGAGATCATGACCTGAGCCAAAGTCGGATGCTTAACTGACTGAGACACCCAGGCACCCCTCAAGTTTTTATTTTTTAGGAAGATCTGAGACTTGATTACATTTATAAGGAGAGAGGGAAAACCCAGTAGAGAGGGAAATACTTGATGGGGCTAATCCCAGGAAGCAATTAGAGACAAGGAAATCCAAATGCAAGCTTCTCCCAGGTGTACTGCCTGTAAACCATCCTGGTGTAAAGGTTTTAGATCTGTGCTTTGAGTCCTGTTTTGGAAACTGAGTTGTTATTTAGAAGTTGCAGTCACAGCAGTGCGATAACTTTTCTAGCCCAGTGCACAAAGGGCTGTTTAACTATAATTATCTAGCAATTAGAAAACTGCAAACCAGAACCTTGTATCCTAAAGGCAGGCAGGAAGATAAATTATTTTCCTTCGTTATTGGATGTGGTGTTTCCATTAGACATTTTACTTTTATGTGTCACCCATTACAATAAACCTGCAGACTTAAAACAGAGTTTTAGGTGCTAATATGGAATGATTTTCAAGAGAAACCATTTGTTTTTTTTCAAGATTTATTGAAGTATAATTGACAAAATTGTAAGATACTAAAAGTGTATGTGATATTTGATACACATACACACTATGAAAGGATTTCTCTCATCAAGTTAATTAATACATTTATCACCTCATATCTTTTTTGTGTGTGAGAGCATTTAAGTTCTACTCTCAGCAAATTTCAATGATATAATACAGTGTTATCAGGTCTAGTCCTGTTACACAGTAGAGCCTTAGACCTTATCCTTTTTAAAAAAAGATTTTGTTTATTTTTATTTAGTTTTTTAATTGAGGTATAATTGACATATATAATTATATTAGTTTCCAATGTATATTTGATATTTGTATGTATTGTGAAATGATCACCACAGTTAGTCAAGTTAACATCTTTCAGCACACAGTTACAAAGGTTTTTTAATGTATATCCTGATGAGAGCTTTTAAGGCCTTCTCTCCTAGCAACTTTCAAACACACAATGCTGTGTTATTAAATATAGTTACCACAGGGGTGCCTGGGTGGCTCAGTTGGTTAAGCATCCAACTTCAGCTTAGGTCATAATCTCACGGTTCGTGGGTTTGAGCCCCACGTCGGGCTCTGTTCTGACAGCTCAGAGCCTGGAGCCTGCTTCAGATTCTGTGTCTCCCTCTTTCTCTGCCCCTCCCTCACTCATGCTCTGTCTCTCTCGCTCTCAAAAATAAACATTAAAAAAAATTAAATACAGTCACCATGGTTTATATTACATTTTCATGACTTACCCTATAACTGGAAGTGTTCATACCTTTTTACCTGCACTCATTTCTGGCACCCTCCATCTAGACCTTTACTGAAAGTTTGGACTCTTACCAACCTGTCCCTATTTCCCCCACATCCCAATCCCTGGCAGCCACTTTTGTATTATGTTTCTATAAATTCCACTTTTTGTTAAAAAAAAAAAATACACACACACACACACACACACACACACACACACACACACACACCATGCAGTGTTTGCCTTTCTCTGTCTGGCTTATTTCAATTATTATAATGCCATCCACTTTCATCCATGTTGTTGCAAATGAAAAGATTTTCCTCCTTTTTAAGGTTGAATAATATTCCTGAATGTGATATATATATCACATGTGTGTTTTCAATAAAAAGGAAGGCTGGGGCGCCTGGGTGGCGCAGTCGGTTAAGCGTCCGACTTTAGCCAGGTCACGATCTCGCGGTCCGTGAGTTCGAGCCCCGCGTCAGGCTCTGGGCTGATGGCTCAGAGCCTGGAGCCTGTTTCCGATTCTGTGTCTCCCTCTCTCTCTGCCCCTCCCCCGTTCATGCTCTCTCTCTGTCCCAAAAATAAATAAAAACGTTGAAAAAAAATTAAAAAAATAAAAAAAATAAAAAAATAAATAAAAAGGAAGGTAATGTATTTCTTTTAATCAGAAGGAAGGTATATGCCCCAAAATGGATGTTTCCTTTGTGCTTTAAAAACACACACAAACACACACAGGCGCCTGGCTGGCTCATTCAGTTGGTGTCCAACTTCGGCTCAGGTAATAATCTCACAGTTCACAAGTTTGAGCCCCGCGTTGGGCTCTATCCTGACAGCTTAGAGCCTGGAGCCTGCTTCGGATTCTGTGTCTCCCTCTCTTGCTGCCCCTCCCCCACTTGTGCTCTGTTTCTCAGAAATAAACATTAAAAAATATTAAAACACACACACACACACACATACACCAATGACTTGTATGTATAGACATAGAGTAATTATGGAAGAATATACAAGAAATTGACAACAGTAGTTGCTTCTAGGCAGTTAGACACATTGGGAGACATCACTGCATTCCGTTAGAAATGGTTTTCCTTTTTATCTATTCATTAATATGGACTTTTACGTTATTATTTTCTGATTTCTGCTTCCTTGTGTTACTCTTCCATTTTTCCTTGAACTTTTTAGCTCATTAAAAGCTAAATTTGGGGGTGCCTGGGTCAGACGCTCAACCGACTGAGCCACCCAGGCACCCCTAGATTTAATGTTCAGTAAAGTTCTTGTATGTATTTCGAAGAGTCAGGTATTTCTACAAGACTTATCGCTAGGAACAAAAATCTCCTACCTGTTTATCCCTGCCTCAGAGTTACCACTTTCAGTTCTTTGAGCTGATTCTTTTGGTATTTACCTCCCTATGTTTAATTAACTAACTCACACTTCTTATATTTTGTCAAATTTTAGGTATTACCCATGGCCTGTGCTTTATGGCCATTGTAGGCTTAACTTATCTTTCACTTCTCACCCCACCTCTCTACCTTATGGTCTTCCTTATCTCTCTTGTACACCTCATATGTTTCCCTTATTATCACTGTGCAAATGCTATTCCTACATACATTTTGTTTTCTCTTTTTCTTTTTTTCCTTATGTATTTATCTCTCTTGCATTCTCAAACTCTTCTATATTGTTTAACTTCCTTCTCAGCAAATCCAGAATCTGGAGGTTCAGTTCCTGGCTCTACCACTTAACAAATTACTTGTATCCTCTAGAAGTGCCTAAGTTTCTCACCTATGAATTGGGGAGCAATAGAACATATCTTCAAGGATGGTAGTGAGAATTGTTTAAGAAATACTTAGCATAGATCTAAGAATGGGGCTTGACACATAATGTTCAATATGATGATAATGACATTTTGATGTGGCCATTAAAAAAAGGTCTGTATGTTATGTTATGATATGTAATAATTTTCAAGACTGTTATTAAATGGGGTGGGGGGAAGCAAGTTGTATAATAAAATACAATTTGGATTTCCACTTCTACCATTCTCCCTTCTTGAATCCCCAGAGAAAGAAGAAGGAATAGAGTGCTGTTTACGTCATAGGCCATACTTAAGAACTTCTAACTATTCCTTTTATCAGTATTATCTACTGTCTGCCAATTCCCATGCCAGTAGACTCCAGAGATAATTGCAGTGAGCAGACATGACATGACATATCCACATCCACGTTTGGTTGGCTTTAGAAGCTAGCCTTTGCATTATTTATTATGGGGAATATGGAGTTCATTATTCAAGAGCACTGAATGCCTGCTCAACTTTCTGGAAGATATAATGGCATATTATGAGCAAAGGTATCAGGACAAAAGCACACCAGTGTGAATATTCTTCTGTACCTACTGTGTTGTACCATCTGTTGCCTTTTCCCTGATTTATTATTATATATAATCAAACATGTGGTGCACCAAGTTCCTTGGTATTTCTAAAGGGAGAACATAGCTTACCATAAGCTTAATACCACTTAAAATATGAAAGAATTGGACAGCAGGACATATCAGAAGCAAATGTATTATTCCTATCTGAAGGTGATCTAGTTAGCTAGATTCTAGCTCATTAAAAAATAATAAATCTAAATTTATGTGGAATAAAATGCAATTAATAATATAGCTGACAAGTTTCTGTTGAATTTAATTATCTTCCTCCAAAATACTGACATAAAAGGACTGTATGATAGATGATAAGTGAGAAGCAGATTTTTCTGTGAAACTTTTTTTTCCCCCAACAGGATTCTTGGGATGGCCAGCATATTCCAGTACTTTTCTCCATTTTTTGTGGTTTATTAGTGGCAATATCCTATCATCTCAGTCGACAAAGCAGTGATCCCTCTGTACTTTTGTAAGTAAAATCAATTGTTATCGAATTAAAGAAACATAAGTTCACATTTCTTTCAAGTTTAACTTTCCCACTGCCTTGTCAAAGTACCGTTCACTTAATCTATATTAAGTTTCAAATATATTAACTTTGGAACATTCTAACCAATTTGGCTGAGAATATTTGTTAGCGTTTTCTTTCCTAAAAAGTATTAAAACTATATTTTAATAAAAATATTCTCATTGTATGCTTATTTATAACATCTTGAATTTTTTAGGCATTTTCATTTGCTAATGACTAAATGTACTTGAAACACTTCATTTTTTATCATAAGTTTCATTTGCCTTTAAGTACTGGTTTTCAGGTTATGAATGTATTTCTTATTATTTTTTCATTTTTTAAAATTTCAAGCTCTTTGGTGCAATCTAAGATTTTTCCAAAAACAGAAGAGAAAAATCCAGAAGATCCTCTGTCTGAAGTAAAAGATCCACTGCCTGAAAAACTTAGAAATTCTGTTGTAAGTCTTAACTTTTTACAATCACCTGAAATATGTAAAGTTTAGACAGTTCATCATGTTGTCTCATGAAGGCCTTTTGTAACTGGGAGAAAATGTTTGTATAGTTGTATGTTGTTGATTACCTTTATGTCAGATTTTAACCTGTTAATGAAATGCTCATTCCTCCAAGTTTGTTTCTATGCAATTAAAACAGTGTGCTAAACATTCATTTTCAGATTAGGTGAAATGAAGTAATTTCATTGTTTATAGAATTCTTAATCCTATTCAGGTTAAACTGGGATTTGAAAGATGAGTATTAACATAAATCAGACTTTGTGTTGTTCTTGTTGTTAAAAACTATGTCCTTGTAAATCATCTGTTAGTCATTTAGTGTATTTTCTTTCTCAAGAGCAACCTGAAAAGTGTGTGTGTGTGTGTGTGTGTGTGTGTGTGTGTGTGTGTGTGTGTGTTTATTTTTCAGATTGAAGGGGAGAGCAATTATCTACTAATTAAATATACTTAAGAAAATATGGTAATTTAAAAATTTTCTAATTTAGTGAATTTATGTATTAGTAATTATCGGCTTTATGGAGATTGCATAAAACTTTCTTTTTCTAAGTTATTTTAGATTATTTCCATTTGTGAAAAACTGTATTTATATCAGTCATGAGTTATACTACTTACCTTTACTGAACTTGAGCTGTTAACACATTCTTCAGAAAACTTTAGAAGTACAAAACTGCCTCACAATAGAATTCAGTTTTTTCTGGCTTTAGTTTCCATGTTGTCAAAGGACATTTCATGTTAAATATAGTAGGATATTTCTGAATCTCTGACAGGTGTGAGGTGGTATCTCATTGTGGTTTTGATTTGTATTTCCCTGATGATGAGTGATGTTAAGCATTTTTTCATGTGTCGGTTAGCCATCTGGATGTCTTCCTTGGAGAAGTGTCTATTCATGTCTTTTGCCCATTTCTTCACTGGATTATTTGTTTTTTGGGTGTTGAGTTTGATAAGTTCTTTATAGATTTTGGATCCTAACCCTTTATCTGATACGTTGTTTGCAAATATCTTCTCCCATTCTGTTGGTTGCCTTTTAGTTTTGCTGATTGTTTCCTTCGCTGTGCAGAAGCTTTTTTTTTTTTTTTTTTGATGAGGTCCCAATAGTTCATTTTTGCTTTTGTTTCCCTTGCCTCTGAAGACATGTTGAGTAAGAAGTTGCTGCGGCCAAGATCAAAGAGGTTTTTGCCTGCTTTCTCCTCGAGGATTTTGATGGCTTCCTGTCTTACGTTTAGGTCTTTCATCCATTTTGAGTTTATTTTTGTGTATGTGTAAGAAAATGGTCCAGGTTCATTTTTCTGCATGTCACTGTCCCGTTTTCCCAGCACCACTTGCTGAAGAGACTGTCTTTATTCCATTGGATATTCTTTCCTGCTTTGTCAAAGACTAGTTGGCCATACACTTGTGGGTCCATTTCTGGGTTCTCTGTTCTGTTCCATTGATCTGAGTGTGTCTGTTTTTGTGCCAGTACCATACTGTTTTGATGATTACAGCTTTTGTAGTACAGCTTGAAGTCCAGGATTGTGATGCCTCCTGCTTTGGTTTTCTTTTTCAAGATTGCTTTAGCTATTCAGGGTCTTTTCTGGTTCCATACAAATTTTAGGATTATTTGTCCTAGCTCTGTGAAGAATGCTGTTGTTATTTTGATAGGTGTTGTATTGAATATGTAGATTGCTTTGAGTAGTATTGACATTTTAACACTGTTCTTCTTATACTGGTGCATGGAATATTTTTCCCTTTTTTTTATATGTCTTCAATTTCTTTCATAAGCTTTCTATAGTTTGCAGTGTATAGGTTTTTTACCTCTTTGGTTAGATTTATTCCTAGGTATTTTATGGGTTTTGGTGCAATTGTAAATGGGATTGATTCCTTGATTTCACTTCCTCTTCATTGTTGGTGTATAGGAATGCAGCCAATTTCTGTGTATTGATTTTATACCCTGCAACTTTGCTGAATTCATGAATCAGTTCTAGCAGGTTTTTTTGGTGGAATCTTTTGGGTTTTCCATATAGAGTATCATGTCATGTGCAAAGAGTGAAAGTTTGACCTCCTCCTGGCCGATTTGGGTGCCTTTTATTTCTTTGTGTTGTTTGATTGCAGTGGCTAAGACTTCCAATACTATATTGAATAACAGTGGCAAGAGTGGACATCCCTGTCTTGCTCCTGACCTTAGGGGGAAAGCTCTCAGTTTTCCCCCATTGAGGATGATATTAGCATTGGGTCTTTCGTATATGACTTTTATGATCTTGAGGTGTGATCCTTCTATCCCTACTTTCTTGAGGGTTTTTAATAAGAAAGGATGCTGTATTTTGTCCAATGCTTTCTCTTCATCTATGGAGAAGATCATATAGTTCTTGTCCTTTCTTTTATTGATGTGATGTATCACATTGATTATTTTGTGGATATTGAACCTGCCCTGCACCCCAGGTATAAACCACTTGGTCGTGGTGAGTAATTTTTTTAATGTATTGTTGGATCCGGTTGGCTAATATCTTGTTGAGGATTTTTGCATCCATGTTCATCAGGGAAATTGGTCTATAATTCTCCTTTTTAGTGTGGTCTCTGTCTGGTTTTGGAATCAAGGTAATGCTGGCTTCATAGAAAAGGTTTGGAAGTTTTCCTTCCATGTGTGGAACTAGCTTAATTTCCTTGGTATTGCAGTATTAAACCGAGATATCAGGAAATTGAAGAAGAAAAGACTTATAGCCAATTGTTATGTATAAGAGCTATCTAGAAGAATAGGGTCAATGAAAAATTATTTCTTATATTTTGCCAGTTGGGAATAAAAAATACATATTTTTAAAATTTTATGTAATTGTTGGCTAATTCTGTTTTCTTCCACAGAGTGAGCGTTTACAATCTGACCTAGTAGTATGCATTGTAATTGGTGTGCTGTATTTTGCTATTCATGTAAGCACGGTGTTCACAGTGTTGCAGGTAAGGAATCATTTTGATCTTTTGATTGGGGGAAAATAATTTTGTTTAGGCTAATTTTTTGATTATAGTATTTGTCCATAATGCTGAAATATATGATGTTTTGTTTGGTTTTAATAACAAATATTTGTTTTCTCATGGTTTCTTTGAGTCGTGAATCTGATTATAATTGTAGCTCAGCTAGATGGTCCTAGTTCAGGATATGTTATGATGCTGCAGTTATTTGGGGCTGCCATCAACTGAGGCTGTTAGTAGGACTTAGTTCTTTACTGACCATTGGCCAGAGAGCTAAGGTCCTTTCCATGTGCCCTTACCATTAGCTGCTTGAGTATCCACACAGAAGGGCAGCTGGTTTTCCCCAGAGCCAGTGATCCTAGAGAGAGAAAGCCCAAGACATCATTTAGTAATTGATGCCGGATGTGACATACCACCACTTTTCTCTGTATCGGTTGATCGTGTGGGGCAACGCTGGTACAAGTTTCAGAAAAACTACATAATAAAACAGTGTAAAATGTTGACAGATTTTAGTTCTTACCTTCTCAAATTGACTTTGCTATTTTCTGTTAATAAGTAGAAATTGGACTGACACATTAGGAGTTCTATGGTTCTCAAAATCACTTTTAATTTTCTCAATTTTATTCTTCTTTTAGCCTGCTCTCAAGTATGTGTTATATGCATTGGTCGGCTTTGTAGGTTTTGTAACCCATTATGTGCTGCCTCAAGTTAGAAAACAGCTACCATGGCACTGTTTTTCTCACCCTCTGCTGAAGACAGTGGAGTATAATCAATACGAAGTTCGGAGTAAGTATTTCACTAATACTCTTCTGTTTAATACTGTGGATTTTTTTTTTTTTTTACACTTTAACGGAGACCATTAAATAAGTATCATTAAGTAACACTGTGGCTTGTGTTTGTTATACTTAGATTTGAAGCTGTGATGAGTCAAACCTTTTTCAGGATGCTTTAATTTCAGTTGAAGTATAAATGTCAATGCTACAATCCCGGCTTCCACAGAATAAAATTTACTTCCTCTCTGTATTGTTCTTCATAGACCTCTCATTGACAAATCCTTCTGTGCATGTTTGTGGCTTCTCTTTCCCGTCCTTATCCTTTCCTTAAATCTTTTCTATGTACAGGCAACCCAGTCCTCCTTAAGATTTCTGTTTGAAATATTTTTAGCTCAAAGCATAGGGGGAACAGAGAGAATTTTGTTCCTCTTTCCACCAGAGACACTATGTCCTACCAGAGAAAGGTAGGAAAGAGTTGATGAGATGAAAAGAAATTTAAAACATTTGTAATTGTTCTTACTTGTTCAGATTTTGGGGTAAAGCATAAAATGACTCAGAAAGAGGTAGAATGCCAGTCCACTTTAAATCCTGACTTGTCTTTCCTATTGTAAGTATTTGGTCTTTCTTCATTGGCCCCATGACTTGCAATATCCCATACTTGCTCGTTTTAGGGAAATAATAAAAGTTCATAACTATGTCATCATTCATTATATATCAATGATTAAACAAACCAGTGGTTTTTCCTCAAACCTTTTTTTCAGTTAATGAATTACTATAAAGAGTAAATTCCTCAATTGTTTGAAGATAAATTAACTTGTTTAGAGAACTCTGAAGCCTTTGGAAGTTTTCTATTACAAACTTGACTTCGCATTTTCAAAGCAAATTTCTCGGGCCTTTTAGTAAAATTGTTTAGAGCATCATGGGACTGAAACCTTGGTCACCAGTTTGATCCTGAAGAGATAATGAAACATTAACCTGTAGGTTGCAGTAATGGCATTGTGCATACTTCTTATGTGTTCTTTTAATAAGGGAAAATGACATGGGGCACCTGGGTGGCTCAGTCAGTTGAGTGTCTGACTCTTAATTTTGGTTCAGGTTATAATCTCATGATTGATGGGCTTAAACCCCGCGTCAGGCTCTGTGCTGACAGTGCAGGGCCTGCTTGGGATTCTGTCTCTCTCTCTCCCTCCGTGTGTGTCTGTCTCTCTCTCTCTCTCCCTTCCTTTCCCTTCCTCCTTCCTTGTCCCTCCTCTTCTCTCTCTTTCAAAATAAATAAACAAAAATTTTAAAAATTAAGAGAAAATGACATAAAGCTGTATGACAATCTGTACTGGTTCTTTCATACAGTCAGGAAAAGAACTTAGTAGAATGATGTATTATTTTGATAGTGAACTGTTAGTATTGCTTTCATATATAAAAAATAGCAAGTGTATCCAATTTGTTTTGAAGAGCAGTTTTCCTTACAGTAAGTCATTGATCATAATTATTTCTTTTTTGACCCTAACAAAATATTTAGTCTAAAGTTTTATAAATTTTGAATCAGTATAACATGTTTGACTTATTGAAAGCACTAGGTATTAGCAAAGTTTATTTCTTTTCCCTTCTATTGACTTTAGCAATGGAAAGAAAAAGATTATTCATTAGAGCATTTCCTGAAGCCAGCTATGTTTTCAGATTGCTAGAGAACCTTACTTTAAATCTTTCAGTTTATCCTAGATACTTTCCCCAATGAAATAAGGTGAAAGTATTATAAAAAACATTACTGACAGTGCAATGACTTCTATGAAGTGTGTGAATCTAAAACATATCATACCTTCATGTATGTTCCGAGATGTACATAAGATACACACACATACATATGCCCGTACACATACATGTACCTTAAGATTTTAAAAACAGATAATTTTAATAGGTCATTTATTTCTTTTTGGGAAAAAGGGCAGTCTCATAATCTTACTAGCTTTTCTCCAGAAGTTATAGGCATAAATGAGAAAAAGTTATGGTTAAAAACTGAGGTTTCAAGAATTAAAAAAAATTTTTTTTTAATGTTTATTTATTTTTGAGACAGAGAGACACAGCATGAGCAGGGAAGGGGCAGAGAGAGAGGGAGACACAATGTGAAGCAGGCTCCAGGCTCTGAGCTGTCAGCACAGAGCCCGACGCGGGGCTCGAACCCACGAACTGTGAGATCATGACCTGAGCCGAAGTCGGACGCTTAACCGACTGAGCCACCCAGGCACCCCAAGAATTAAAATTTAAAAGGAAATTCATCTAAAAATTTTTTAAGTTTATTTAGAGAGGGAGAATGAGCGGGGGAGGGGCTAAGAGAAAGGGAATTCATATCATTCCAAGCAGGCTATCTGATGACAGCGCAGAGCCCGATGCAGGGCTCAAACTCACAAAGAGATCATGACCTGAGCTGAGATCAGAGCCACCTAGCGCTCCTCATCTAAATTTAAGTCACATCTAAGTTGCAAAACTGAACGTGTATCAGAATTCATAGAAGTTGACAACTGATTGAAATACTGGGTTTCTTACATTATTTATTTATAGCAGAGACAAGTTTGTGCTGTAAGATTTTCCTTTCACATCACTTTGCCAAACTATCGGCATACCTGGAAGATATTGCTGGTTTGGTTGTGGACCACTGCAATAAAGTGAATATCACAATAAAGCAAGACAAGTCAATTTTTTGGTGTCCCAATGCATATAAAAGCTATGTTTACCCTGTAGTCTAATAAGTGTGCCAAGATCATTACGTCTAAAAAGACAGTGCACATACCTTTTTAAAAAAATTCTCTTGCCAAAAAATGGTGACCGTCATCTGAGCTTCCAGCGAGTTGTAATCCTTTTGCTAGTGGAGGCCCTCACCTCAGTGTTGATGGCTGCTGACTGATCAGGCTGGTGGTTGCCAAAGGTTGGGGTGGCTGTGGCAATTTCTTAGAATAAGACAACAATGATGTCTGCTACATCAGTTGACTCTTTTACGAGTGATTTCTCTGTAGCATGCTATTTGATATCATTTTACCTACAGTGTAAGTAACTTCCTTCAAAATTGGAGTCGTTCTCCAAAATCCTACACTGCTTTATCAACTATGTTTACGTAATATTCTAAACCCTTTGTTGTCGTTTCAACAGTCTTCACAGCATCTTTACCAGGAGTAGATTCCATCTCATGAAACCACTTTCTTTGTTCATCCGTGGGAAGCAGCTCCTCATCCATTCAAGTTTTATCCTGAGACTGCAGCAGTTCAGTCCCATTTTCAGGCTCCACTGCTAATTCTAGGTCTCTTGCTATTTCTTTTTTTTTTTTTTTTTTTTTTAATTTTTTTTTCAACGTTTTTATTTATTTGTGGGAGAGAGACAGAGCATGAACGGGGGAGGGGCAGAGAGAGAGGGAGACACAGAATCCGAAGCAGGCTCCAGGCTCCGAGCCATCAGCCCAGAGCCCGATGCGGGGCTCGAACTCACGGACCGCGAGATCGTGACCTGGCTAAAGTCGGACGCTTAACCGACTGCGCCACCCAGGCACCCCTGTCTCTTGCTATTTCTACCACATCTTCAGTGACTTTCTCCACTGCAGTCTTGAATCCTCAGGGTCATCCATGAGTGTTGGAATCAACTTCCAAACTTCTGTTAATATTGATATTTTGACCTCTTTCCACGAATTGCAAATGTCCTTAATGGCATCTAGAATAGTGAATTCTTTCTGAAGGTTTTTCGGTTTGCTTTGCCCAAATCCATCAGAGCAATCAATGTCTATGGCAGCTATAGCCTTATAAAATGTATTTCTTAAATAAGACTTGAAAGTCAAAATTATTCCTTGAATCCTCACGGGCTACAGAATAGATGTTGTTTGTAGGCACTGTCAATGAGCAGTAGTATTTTTTTTTAATCTTTTTAATTTATTTTTTTTGAGAGAGACACAGCAAGCTGGGAAGGGGCAGAGAGAGAGAGGGAGACAGAATCCGAAGCAGGCTCCAGGCTCCAAGCTATCAGCACAGAGCCTGACATGGGGCTCGAACTCACAAACTGTGAGATCATAACCTGAGCCTAAGTTGGACACTTAACTGACTGAGCTGCCCAGGTGTACCCCAACGAGCAGTAGTATTTTCGAAAGGAATCTCTTTTTCTGAGCAGTAGGCCTCAACATTGGACTTAAAATATTCAGTAGACTATGTCATGAATAAATGTGTCATCCAGGCTTTGTTGTTTCACTTGGAGAGCACAGGTAGAGTAGATTTAGCATCATCCTGAGGGGCCCTAGGATTTTCACAATGGTCAGTGAGCATTGGCATCAACTTAGAGTCATCAGCTGTGTTAGCCCCTAACAAGAGAGTTTTGAGGCTTTGTAGCCAGGCATTGACTTCTCTCTAGCTATGAAAGTCCTAGATGGCATCTTCTTCCAATAAATGGCTATTTCATCCACATTGAAAATCTGTTGGTTACTGGAGCCACCTTCATGAATTATCTTAGCTGGATCTTCTGGAGAACTTGCTGCAGCTTCTACATATGCACTTGCTGTCTCACCTTGCACTTTCATGTTGTGGAGATGGCTTCTTTCCTTAAACTTCCTGAACCGACCTCTGCTGGCTTCAGACTTTTCTTCTGCAGCTTCGTCACCTCTCAGCCTTCCCAGAATTGCAGAGCGTTAGGACCTTGCTCTGGATTAAGTTTTGGCTTAAGGGAATGCTGTGGCTAGTTTGATCTTCTTTGCAGACCACGCAGACTTTCTCCATGTCAGCAATAAGGCTGTACTTTCTTATCATTCATACGTTCACTGGAGCAGCACTTTTAATTTGCTCCAAGAACTTTTCCTTTGCAGTCACAACTTGGCTAATGCTTGGCACAAGAGGCCTAGCTTTTGGCCTGTCTTGGCTTTCAACATGCCTTCCTCATGAAACTTAATAATTTCTAGCCTGTGGTTTAAAATGAGAGATGTGTGATTCTTCCTTTGACTTGAACATTTAAAGAGCATTGTAGAGTTATCGGCCTAATTTTAATCGTAAGGAATAGAGAGGCCCGAAAGGAGGGAGAGAGGTGGGGGAACAGTGGATCAGTGGAGCAGTCAGAGCACGCACATTTATTGGTCACGTTTGCCATCTTACATTGGTCCAGTTTTTGTTATCCCCAAATACAACAATAGCATCAAAGGTCACTGATCATAGATCACTGTAACAAATACAATTATAATGAAAAAGTATTAAATATTGCAAGAATTACCAAAATGTGACAGATGCTGTTGGAAAAGGGTGCTGATAGACGTGCTCAGTGCAGAGTTGCCACAGACCTTCAATTTGTAAACAAAGAAAAAAACCAAGAAGAACCCCAGTATCTACCAAGTGCTGTAAAGTAAAGTTTATTAAAATGAGGTATGCCTGTATTTTGTACACTAGATGATGTGATCTTCTTACATTGCCTTGTTAGATGCAGCCACTATGATGTGGTTTGAGAAACTTCATGTGTGGCTTCTTTTTGTGGAGAAGAATATCATCTACCCATTGATTGTTCTTAATGAACTTAGTAGCAGTGCAGAGACCATTGCTAGTCCAAAAAAACTGGATACAGAGTAAGTACAGTACTCCTCTCATCTATGTTTAACCACTAGCGGCTGTCATAGGCAGTGTCTTCAGACATTGATCAAGTAACAAATAATCGAGTGTCTCAGTGCAGTGCACTGTAAGATAAAAAAGTGAGGTGAAATTCCTGAACATCTGTTCCTGCTCTTGTATATCACTACTCTAGACATCTTATTGTCAACTAATATTTTATGAAAGAACATTTATTGAATAAGGTTCATTTCTGTTATTAGATGGTCAATTTGAGAGATGTCTGTTTTTGTGTACTGTATAAACCAGACTATGTAGGTGGTCACTTGCCTATACGGTCATCGTATAGGCCTACACACTAGACTAGGTACGTGTTGTTGGGTAAGCGTTAATACATGTTTTTTATGTGCTAAATGCTATTACTATTAAAGCAATACAAATATTAAGAAACTGGAGAACCATATATTAGAAATGCTATGCTGTTATTTATTTTTTTAAGTGTGCTTATTTATATAAAGAAATAAGAATCATAATACATATTGTTAAAAGGGAATATAAGAGTTTATTTTAGGATGTGATTTGCTTGGTGTATAAATCATTTTTAGAAGTTTACTTTGGATGTAAATGTATCGTAAGCATAGTAAATGAAATAGTGATTTTTCTGAAGTTAGTAGATTTTCTGAAGTTTTCAGCCATTGATTGATGAGTTGTGCTTTCTTTAACTTATAGATTAGGTGCTTTAATGATCACCATTGCTGGTCTGAAGTTGCTACGATCCTCTTTCAGCAGCCCTACATATCAGTATGTCACAGTCCTCTTCACTGTGCTCTTTTTCAAAATCGACTATGAAGCGTTTTCAGAGACCATGTTGTTGGATCTCTTCTTCATGTCTATACTCTTCAACAAGGTAATTTGTCACTGAAAGGAATATCCCTATCGGTAAAAAGTAGCTCCCTAAGTAATATAGCATTTAGTGAGGATTCTGCTTGCATTCCATTTGCTTCACTGTCTTTTAAGTAATATCTTTCTTCAATCAACCAGTCATTTAGAAGCATAGTAGAATCCCTAACCAATCTTACTCACTACGATCCATAAAGGACGTGTTTCTTGCTATATAGCTAGGAAGATAAGATTAAGTTACATAGAAAATTTAGAGAAACACCACTAGCTGTGTATTTTTAAATCATTGGATCTTCCAAAAGTGGATGTGGTTTTGAATAATCCTAGAAATAGATGTGGTAATAATTGCACTGGGCTGTGGGCTGCTAGATAGATGGAGGGAGGAAATAACCTGATAGCTGAATGAAGATGGTAAATACTGAAGGCAGTGAGGCCGTGTGGGAGGAATCAGAAATTAGTTTCATGGTGACATTTGCAGAATACTCTGAAAATTACAAAATGCTTCTGAGATTTATTATCCACCCATAAGAGAGGTACTTTTAGTCCTTTTACAAATGAGATGACAAAATCTGGGTCTTCTGCCTCCCATTCCAAGAATCTTTTTGCTGAACCATACTACCTTTCTCAATGAAATAAGTTGTGCAATCAGATTATTTATAAATTAGAGTTTAGATTTCATGTTAACGCTGACCACATACAAAGGACTTTGACATATATTATCCCATTTGATAGGTAACAGAGAGCTGAAGCATATGAGCAGCTACAAAACACAATGAAAGCCCAATTTTAGGCAAGTTAGCCTGGTCAGCTACATTGGGATGACTTGGGGAAGAGAGAACCCAAAGGTATGGAGAACAGTTTAAGAGACTGTGACAGTAATTGAGATGTGATAGAGGTCTAACCTAGGATGGGAACAGTACAAGTGGAAAACGTTAATCTGAACAGGTTTTAGTGATAGTCCATTTCAAAATATTGTGCTAAATGTTGTACTAAGTAGCTTCTAGAATATTGCAGTATTATGTTTGCTCGGTCACTAATTTGTATGCATTTTTATCATTTATTTCCTCTTCTAGTGAGCATGGTTAACCAAAGGAGGAAGCCAGAAAGTTAATCAAAGAATTGTTTGTATAAAGAAGCATGTGGTTTCTCACAAATTTAAATATTTAGACTGGAAATTGTAGGGCATCTTAGTATACTGTTGGGGGAAAAAGTGAAAGTTGCAATAAAATAGAAACAGTCTATGAAATAGTCTTAACTTGAATTAGTTTGGATTTTCTTAATACTTTCATTTGTTAAGCAAATTGCTCTTGAGAGCACGCAGTGTTCCACAGCTGTTCTAGATGCTGAGGCTACATCAGTGAACAAAATAGAGAACGCTCTGCCCTTAAGGGGTTTGCATTAGTAAGGTTAGTTGATAGAATTTAACAATGATAGTAAGCAAGTAATTTTTAAGAGATTTCTAGATATAGTTTTTAAGATATCATTGTAAGATGCACCATCAATTTAATAATCTTACAAGAAAAAAATTACTGTGAATGTATACAGAAATTTTTATCCACTACCCACTTATCCATGTAATTGCATATCATTTTTTCCTCAGTGTTACAGTCAAAATTTGAGTTCAGTCTGTTTCATATTTAGAATCTGAAGTTTTCTGAATCACTGCTTTTAGACCATGAATAATGGCATCTTGATAATACACACACTGCTTTTACTTCCTGACATCCTGATCACGTTAATATCAAGGATTACCGGCATAAATTTGAGTCACGGAGAAGAATGCAGGAGTTCATCTGCTTTTTCTAATTGGTTGAAGTTGAGGTTTCTTTGTTTTTAATTGGGAGTTAAACAGGTTCATTTGCAAATTAACTGAAATCGTTCAGTTAATTGAGGTGCTTGATGCCTGAATCATGGCACCAAGTTAGTCTGAACCTCTTGTTTTTAAGATTCTTTGTCTGTTTTGTGAATTGGACCTTGCATTGCCTGCCATGCAGAGGCAATTTTGGACAAACACAGTAATTCTGTTTCAGTGTTGAAGACGTGTTCAACAACAAAACAAATACTAATTTACATAAAATTAAGACGTGTGTTGTGTTTCCATTGACCATACCAATTGAGGTTATGATCAGATGCCTGATATGCACTACTAAATCCTTAGGCGAATAGGCAGTGACAACTGTATTACAACTTTATTTCCTGCCTGGCTGGTTTCAAATTTCTTCTGACATTGCATTTAAAACATACTCTGTTTCCAAAGCACTACAATTTGAGGAGAATGTGTCTTAGGGATAAAAATATGTATGAATTACTTAAGCTTTGCGAACATCTAAATGTCCTACCTTTTTTTAATTTTGCTTGTAGTAGTAGTAATATAGCCAATAGAGGGCATAGAATTTTTTTTAACAGATGAAACACAAATCCATAAATCAGCTAGCTGTCTTTACTTAAGTATATATTCAGTGTTTTGGCAGTTGATTTCTCTTTTCCTTTTATGCAAATGGCAAATATTTTCAGTGCCATTTTCTTATAGGAAAAAAATATATTTTAAAGGTCTTTCATTTTCTAATTCAGATATCTGATAAGTTTTTTACTGATTGTTTTTCTTTTCCTCCTACAGCTTTGGGAACTCCTTTATAAACTGCAGTTTGTGTACACTTACATTGCCCCATGGCAAATTACATGGGGTTCTGCTTTCCATGCTTTTGCTCAGCCCTTTGCAGTACCCCGTATCCTTCCAATAAAAGTTGTATAAGAAAGGGCAGTCATATCCTTATTGTGAATGTTGGCTTATAGACATTTAAATTACTAGGTGATAAATTATCAAATATTCTCAGTGCTTTGGGTGCACCCACAGATCATCTAAACATGAGGACAGTATTAAAGTTTTATAATTAATGCTGATTTAAAATTTTATGTTTACAGATATGAGTACTTTTAATAAATACAAGATGTTTAGAAATATTTTTTAAATACTTAGAGAGAGAGAGAGAGAGAGAGAGAGAGAGAATATATCCCAAGCAGGCTCCGCACTGTCAGTACAAAGCCTCATGCGGGACTTGAACCCACAAACCGTGAGATCATTACCTGAACCAAAACTAACAGCAGACGCTTAACTGACTGAGCCACCCAGGCACCCCTAGAAATATTTTTAAATGAAGATTACAAACATTTTTCATAATCATGATTGTAATTTAACTATGTCTAAAATTTTCTAATCTCATCATTTCTTAACAGTACTTTCTAAATAAAAGTAAAGGTTAGTGACTACGTGGATAGAAATACAGATTTTCTGTTTGTGTAAATTTTAGTTTTATCTTGTGGAAAATTAAAGCCAGCATCTTTATCCCAGGGTAATATATGGACTTGTCCCAAATACGTATTAGCAGATGTTTATTTGATTTCCTTCAAAGCATCATGCCAGGCTGTACTATCCTGGCTTGTCTTCCTACTTGTACCCCCTTATATTGTCCAGTGACACCCTCTTCTGTATTCCTGTGACAAACTTCACATTGTTTTCATTGCGGTAATGGCAATGTGTTTGTGAGATGTATTTGTGTGTGTGTGCGCGCTCACTCAAATGAATGTTAAAGTCCTTAACCAGCTTTTTATAGATTCAGCCATGTTGTTTGTTCAGGCTGCTGTATCGGCCTTTTTTTCTACTCCACTAAATCCCTTTCTAGGAAGTGCAATATTCATCACTTCGTATGTTCGACCTGTCAAATTCTGGGAGAGAGACTATAAGTGAGTACAATAAAGCATTTGAAAGCCAATTTTATCTATTTTTTACTAGGAAAAACTATCAACAGCATTATCATAAATATTTCATGGTTAATAATTTTTGTGTTGAAATATTTTGCTAAAACTTTATAAATACTCTTGAAGTTTCAAAATCACATAAAATTAGAAGAGTCAGAGTAACTGTTCTATATTTTCTCTGCCATTTTTCCTGAGATTTTTTAAAAACCTAGTTCTTGGTGAATATATTCCTTTTTCTGTCTTTTTTCTTTTAATGCTATTTCTTGGAGTTCCATATTAATACAGCTCTGAAACTTTATGCTATACAATGTTATGTCATTATAGCAGTCATAACTAGTTATCTCATAGTTTCCTGAGAAATATCTATTTGTAGAGCTAAATTTTCTATAGATTACATCGGGTTTCTCATGAGCAGAACTTTTTAATGACCATCTCTGTGCATAAAGTATTTTCTCCATTTAGATTTAGTTTCTTTGGCTAGCTGTTTCATCTGATGCCTGCTAACTATCCTTATGTGTAATCTCTCCAAACTTACTTCCTTTCTTCCTTTCTTCCTTTCTTCCTTTCTTCCTTTCTTCCTTTCTTCCTTTTTTCCTTTCCTTTCCTTTCCTTTCCTTTCCTTTCCTTTCCTTTCCTTCTTCCTTCCTTCCTTCCTTCCTTCCTTCCTTCCTTCCTTCCTTCCTTCCTTCCTTCCTTCCTTCCTTCCTTCCGGAAAGATTATCCAAAAGGGGAATTACTGAGTCACGGAACCTAAACATTTTAAAGGCGTTTAACATGTATTGACATTGATTCAAAAAGAGCTTATACTAATTTGTAATTCTATGGGCCATCTCCATGACTGCGTCTTTTCTCTCTACACTTTCACACATCAGTGCACCTAATAGGTGAAAATAGTGGTCTCACCTTTTAAACAGTGGACTAGCTTGTGGATTGGAAGCTTTTGCTCTGGTCTTTTATCTAAAACCACACTTGGTGTGTCTCTTTTTGATGAATTTCTGTGTTACTAATGTTCTCAGGCAATTTAATTTTGGTCCAAAATATTGTCTGTGGCAGCAGTTTTGGTCTCAGAACCCCTTTACTCTCTTCACAGTTATTGAAATGTCAGGAGTTTTTGTTGACACAGGATTTATCTACAGATACTTACTGTGTTAGAAATCAAAACTCAGAAAAATTCATATGTTTATTAGTTTAAAAATAGCAACAATAAACCCATTATGTGTTAATATAAATAACAGTTTTTAATGAAAATTACTGTAATTTCTATACCAGCAAAAAAATCAGTGAGAAGAGTGTCACTGTTTTTGTAGTTTTATAAATCTCTTTAATGTCTGGCTCAGTAAAAGACAGCTGGATTCTCATAACTGCTTCTGCAACCAATCTGTTGTTGCAATATGTTGTTTTGGTTGAATTATATGGAGAAAATCTGGCCTCGCACAGACACAGAGCTGGAAAAGAAAGAAGTATTTTAATAGCCTTTTTAAACAATTGTGGATATTTCTCTTTGATCTTTCACTAGAAGTCAACACATGGTAGTTTCCTAAAGATTAGTTGCAATATGGAGTCTTAAAACCATATCTGTTGTTGGGGAAGAAGAATTTCCTCTACCCTTCAAGATCCTTCTAGCTCAACTAAGAATCAAATTGACATGAGACAGATGAACAGGAGGAAATCAAATTTAATAGTGTGCATATGTGGAATCCACACAGATGTGGAAATTCCAGAGACATGTAACGTGATACTTACATGAGCTAAGGAGAGAGGTAAGGGTCTTAGGATACAAAGGGGAGAAGATCATTAATAAGAAGGTGAAAGGAGGTGTAAGGAATGTGTTTGTTGGTAAGCTCTCAGACTCATAGTAAATATACATTTTCCCAAATTCTGATTTTTGCTGAAAAACTTGAATTATGTTATTGGCAACAGGACAGACTCACTTCCTTCATTTTTGAGAAATGTCTGTCAAGTATGCAAGTCTGAATAATCACAGTAAAAGTGATGTTCCATGAAAAAAAAAAAAGTACCAAGTGCAGCTTGCAATTCAAACAGTGGCACAAATGCAATCCCTTGAGACAACCATCACACAATATGAAAAAGACCTATACTGAGGAGGTGTGATTTAATAAAACTAATTTTTTTATTGCTTCATTAAAGACATTTTCAATTGAAATGTGAATTTTTGTTTTATTGTTTTTTCTTGTGCATGTGTGGCAGTAAAAAATACAGTTTGATACCACTGCTTTGATTCAAGTTGAAGTGCTGGTAGTCATACCCACCGTTACTTTTGCACCATCAATGCACTTGTCGACATGGTGAAAAAAGTCAGTGACAGCTCAAGATTGTTATGAAAATCATTTTGATCTGGAAAACTGCCTGAAAGGGTCTTGAGGCCCCTGCTTCCAGTTCTGTGGACCACATTTTAGGAACGACTGTTCTAAAGAACACTGTACCATTGGACATTAATAGATGTACCTTCCCCTTGCAAAAATGTTTCATGCACTGTATATCTCTAAGAACTATATATGGTACACATTTTTAATCAGTTTTTTTTTTTTGCATTAAACTCATTAATGTCTTTCTACCCACTGTTCAACTTAACATGATAGGAGATAACTGCTGTGTTTATGTATAATGAAGGTGGGAGAGTAAAAAACCTTACCCCTAAACTACACTACTGAGGAGTTTTAGCAATATGCCAATCATAGATTTTTCTCAGAGATATACATAAAGTGATAATACTTAACTTCAATTATATGGTTTTCTCCTTTTTAATTAAGGCTTAGTAAAAATGTTGTTTTGCCCTCTTCAGCACAAAACGAGTGGATCATTCGAATACCAGATTGGCTTCCCAGCTTGATAGAAATCCAGGTAAAAGTTCCATTTGTGAGTAAAGAAGCAAGTCTAAGAAATGTGTTATTTATATATATTTCGCTTCCTAACTGATCGGGAATCCTCTGTCAGTTCCAAATTGTCATTTTTCAAAGACTATACAGTAAAACCTTGGTGTGTGAGCATAATTCATTCCAGAAACATGCTTGTGATCCAAAGCACTTGTATATCAGAGTGAATTTCAAGAACCATTGGCTCAGTTGTGATCATGTGACATTTGGCGTCATGTACTGCTTATATCGTAAGACATCTCTCGTTTATCAAGTTAAAATTTATTAGAAATGTTTGCTCGTCTTGTGGACTACTCGCAGAATAAGTTACTCATGGTCCAAGGTTTTACTGTCTATCCTTTGCTTTTTGTTCTGCTTTAGCAAAGTATATGTGAATTCGAGTATCTACAATGTATATACCCATCTTTTATAAAGTGCACTTTAAGAATGCTCAGAGGAATTAAAAATGCCATTGAAAGATATTGTCTTCCAGAGGTTAAAAAGTAGAATAGTTAAACTGGTCAAGTGTATCAAAGAATATGCAATCTGACCAATAGGTATATTTATTAATATATTTGTTTCCCCTGCTTCCCTGAATATTTAGGTAAATATTCATTTAATTTCATTTAGTTTATTGTGTATAAAGATGTCATGTGAGGGAACCATTCGAGACAGAGCTTCAGTACGTGGTATTTGGGTGGTGGTACCATTATCTAAAGTCTGGCTCCTTAGTTTTGTCATTGGGGAAACATCCTTTTGTCAGCCCACCTGCTAGTAATTGGACACATAGAGGGTGAATCTCACTAATCCAACTGTAAGAAATTAACCAGAATTCCAATGTATTAATTTAATAAAAGAAATCTAACTCAAAGGTAGACTGAAGTGTTTGTATCCATTTGACTCTCAGATTCCTTCAAATACTCTGTCTACTTGAGAAACCTAATTAATAATCAAATGGTTTTTGTAACTCTAAAATTGGATTACGTAGGACTAGTTACTTGATAATAACGACTGTTGTCACCACATACTGGTAGATAAAACAGCCATCTCAGCTCTATGTGCTTGGAATACGTCCTTGTGTAAGGGGCTTGGAATTCTCATGATGCAAATGATGCCATTGTGTATGTTAAAAAAGGCCAAATCCTGAATTAATATGCATGCTTTTTTTTTTAACTTTAAAAAAATGTTTTAAAGATTTTATATTATTTTTAAAGTTTATTTATTTATTTTGAAAGAGACAGAGCACGAGCAGGGGAGAGGCAGAGAGAGAGAGAGAGTCCCAAGCAGGCTCCATGCTCAGCGAGGAGCCCCGATGCAGGGCTCAGTCCCACCTGAGGTGATGTCAAGAATTTGGGGCTCAGCTGACTGAGCCACCCAGGCACCCCTGTAACTCTAAATTCTGAACCTCTTCTCATTACCCTGTTTCATTTTTATTTTTTTTATTATTTTTTTTTAAATTTTTTTTCAACGTTTTTTTATTTATTTTTGGGACAGAGAGAGACAGAGCATGAACGGGGGAGGGGCAGAGAGAGAGAGAGAGACACAGAATCGGAAACAGGCTCCAGGCTCTGAGCCATCAGCCCAGAGCCCGACGCGGGGCTCGAACCCATGGACCGCGAGATCGTGACCTGGCTGAAGTCGGACGCTTAACCGACTGCGCCACCCAGGCGCCCCTCATTTTTAAATAGAAATTGTTAGGGTATTAATATTATTTTTCTTGTCAAAAAAAAATTCCCTAACTAGAAATTAGCTTTAATATTTTTAACAATCTTGTTGACGTGACAGAGATGTAGGGTAAAGTGTAACATTTTTAATCCCTTCTTACAGGATCAGATGACAACAATCTGAATTCCATCTTTTATGAACATTTAACCAGATCCCTACAACACAGTCTCTGTGGTGATTTGCTCCTAGGACGGTGGGGAAACTACAGTACGGGGGACTGTTTCATTCTTGCCTCTGACTACCTCAATGCATTAGTACACCTTATAGAGATAGGCAACGGGCTAGTCACTTTCCAGCTGCGGGGACTTGAATTCAGAGGTAAGACATTCACCTCTTATTTTATTGGGTTTTATGTGTTTACATCTCAGATCAAAAATCAGCATAAAATTAGATCCTTAGTCTTTGGAATTGTGGAATGAAAAGAGTTGTTAAAAGAACAATTTTTAGATACTCTTCCAAATTTCACATTTAGAGAAGAATCTTTTTTTTTTAAGTTTATTTATTTTGAGAGAGAAAGAGAAATGCACATAAGCACAAGTAGGGGAGAGGCAGAGAGAGAAAACTAAGCAGGCTCCACTCTGTCAGTGGAGAACCCCAATGCAGGACACGAACTCATGAACCGTGAGATCATGCCCTAAGCCAAAATCGAGAGTTAGATGCTTAACCAACTGAGCCACCTGGGTGCCCCAGAGAAGAATCATTTTTGTGGTATGCCAAAATATGTAAAGGTAGCATCATTTGTGTATAACTGACTATGTTCCTGGTGATGTTGAGTTTCTGTTGCTTTCTGCTTGCTGTCTTGTCATTTTCTTTGTGAGAAGTTGCATATATTTGTTAGATGGCTAGCAGCATCTAGAATGCTGTATTGTGTGAGGCATAGAGTAGCCAACCAGGTACTTTCAGGTAGACACCATGCCTTTGTCCTCAACAAATGTTTGTTTTGAAGTGAAGCTCCCATAACATCAAAACAGTTTTAAAGGGAACAAGTCAATGGCATTTAGTGCATTCACAGTGTTGTACAACTATTAGAGTAGGCAGTTGGTTAGGTTCAAGCAGGATGCCTGGAGGTCAGTAAAGAAGAAGCCAGGGCTGGCTGTCTGGAAAGTCAGAGGCCTGTCCTGGCAGGATCTCAAAACAAAGCCACAAGAAGCCCGAACAAACCAGATAGGCCCAAGATGACTGACAAAACAGGCCAGTGACCCCCGACCAAATATGAAAAAAAAGTGTGAAACCTTGCTTTCAAGAAAACCCCACCTCAAGTAATGAATATTCCTCCCCCAAGTTAACACCTGTCATTAAGTGATAGAAACCCAACCCCCTGCAGGTGCAGTCTCTTGCTCGTTCTCTCTCTGTCTCTCTCTCTTGCGTTTGCCCACTCAAATCTCATGAGTGTACTTCTGCTTTAATGAACTTTCTTGTGTTGCTCATCTGCTGTGTTGTGCCTGTCCTCGAATTCTTTGTGGTGACAAGACCAAGAGCCTTCAGCCACATCTTTGGGACATGTTGGGTTGAGGCCTCAGGACCTGGAGTCTCCCCGTTTCATCCATCTACACAACCATCGCCTCTGTCTTGTTCAAAGCATTGTCATCACCACAAATAAAACCTCACACCCATTAAGCAGTTACTCCCTATTCCCCTACCAGCCCTCAACAATTTTGTATAACGACACATGAAGCTGTTTCTACACAGAAAATCATGTGTTCAGAAACATACCAACTTGATGTTATCGACTGCTATAAGTTGAATATTTTGTAAACATGAATAAAAACTTGTTTTATAGGAATTGAGGAAAGTCGTATTAATGTGTAGCTTTTCAATCTAGGGAACATTTGAACTTGAGAGTTTTTAGAGAGAACATCCAAGCTGTGTTTTGATCTACGCTAAGAAGTGCCTTGCATGCTTTTGAGTTGAAATGGGAAATAAGAAAGCATTTGACTAGATAGAGGATCAAATCAGGTTTATACTCTATAGCTTTATTTCTACCCTGGTATTGAATCAGAAGGTTTGGACCTTTGTTAGGTAATATCTTTGCTAATGGAGCAAGTGCTTTTCTAAAATTATTCCATTCACTGAAAGTAAGATTGTACTTGTGTGACACTCAAATTAAGGCACTAAATGTTGATGTTTGTTATTCATTTATGTTGTTTGGCATCCAATCTCTCTCTTTCAAAATGTCCTATTCTTGTTTTATGATTTGTTTCTGCCTCTCCAACAGAGCCCAAGACCTTAATTCCATCTCTCTAGAGTCTTATCTAATGTTCAGAACTAACCCAACTAAACTCATCCAAAAGTCAGCACCCCCTCACCACGACACCTACTACTGCCATGACCTTAACTTTTTAAAAAGAATTCACCTTTCTTTTTTAACTTTTTTGTTTTTTTAAACAAATGTGTGTGGGGAGGATATTTTATCTAGCATTTCTGTATGTGTGAGTCAGAAGGGGGTCCTTCTTAGGATCTGCTAATTTCACCATAGTGGTCAGAAACTCTCCAAATCAGAAATTGATCCAAATTCTCACTCTTCCAACTTTCACTCTCTGGTACCAAGTAGATTCAAATAAAATTTCGGACAGATTTTTTTACCATTCAGACTCTCACTATTTGCCAAACAAAACTCAAACTTATGTGGGAACATAGTATGTCTTACCATCTGAATTTGTGCTGGATTTGGATAGCAAGAGATACCTATAATTCTTTACTCAGCCATAGTGATTTTTTAAAAATGCTTATTTATTTGGGGGAGGGAAGAGAGAGAGAGGGAGAGAGAGAATCCCAAGCAGGCTTCACGCTGGCAGACACAGGGCTCGATATCATGAACTGTGAGATCATGACCTGGGCCGGTATCAGGAGTCGGACACTCAACTGACCGAGTCACCTAGGTGCCCCACTGATTTTTTCTTTACAGGCAAATTTGATCATATCCCTTTCAGACCTAAAATTTTCAGCGGCTTTCCATTGCATTTAAAATAGAGTTCATATCCTTAGCATGCCCTACCACACTGTTTGTTATCTGGCTTTGCCAGTTTCTCCAACCCCACTTTATCCCACCGTCCTCACTCACTCTAGTCACACTGGCCTTGCCTTCAGGGTCTTAACTGTGCTGTTCTTTACTAAGGACTTTCTACTGCCTTTCCTTTTGCCCAAAACGTACCAGCCATCCCCCCTCCTCCCACCAGTCTTCCACCTGGCTAATTCCTTAATTATCTTTAAGCATTAACCTAAATATCGCTTTCTCAGAGAAGCCTTCTCTAAACACCTAGCCCACATGATTATCTCATGTTGCCATTTATACCTCCTTAGCACTCAGCATAATTATAATTTCATATTTATTTGTGTTTGTTTGAGGTGTATTTCTCCTTTAGCCCAGAGGTGGCGAACTTTTCTGTAAAAAGCCGGATAGTAAATAGTTTGGGCTTTTGGAAGCATGCACATTTTCTGTTGCATATTTTTATTTGATTTTTTTTTTTGAAACAATGCTTGAAAAACAAAAACCATTCTTAGTTTGGATTTGGCCCTGGGCTGTATTTTACAAACCTTTGCAGTAGGTTGTAAGCTCCTCAAGAGCAGGAATCTTGTCTGCTGTATTCATTACTGTGTATCCAGTACTTCAGCAGTTCGCATATAATACATAATTAATTTTGTAGAATGATTAAGTAAGTATATAGCTGTTTCTCCTTTCTTTTTATTCCAGAATTCTCATGAGGTCTGTTTATGTTCTTGCCTATATCTTGTGATCTTTGGTTATTTTCTTTCCTTCACAGTGTTATCCCCTGTCCCAACTACCTACTGCCTCTCAAAATACTAATCAAGAGTGTCAGTATTTTGCCAAAAAGATATTTGGATCTGCTGAGCATTTTGATGTATCTTCTGGGTATAGTCCATTAAGCCAATTTAATTCCTTGATTTTACTGTGTCTCATAGTGGATTCTAAATATTAAGTGACATTTAACTAAACAGATTTCTTGATCAGTTTGCTATACATCTTGGTTAAATCCCTTTATATTTATTTCATTTCCATTTTTATTTTACTGATATTCTTAATATTCTTTTCCATGTAAATTTTTTGTCAAAGATTTATCAATCATTTTTTTGTCTACCAAAATTTTATTATTATAACTTCTACAGTGTTAACTTTTTATTTGTAAATGTTACTTCTGCCAAGCACAGTTTTCCGGGTCAAACTTTATAGGTCAAAAATGTATTATGCTAATGGGATTCCTCTCGGTTTTTACTTAAATTACTTTCGACATGTCTGTTTTTCATAATTGCCAGTTTTATTTAATTTCATCAGTAATATTCACTATGAAGTGACTGAAAGACATAGCTAATCCAGGAAATAATTGGTAATGGGTTCCTTATAACGTATTCTGGAATCCCTTTCCAGGTCTCAGTGTTCTTTTTTTCAGTTGCTAGTATTAATTCCTATGTTTTTTAATGACTTGATTTTCTAAGCCAAATGTATTACCAGGGTATGTTGGGGTAGGAACTGTTCTTGGGATTTGTATGGTAGAGTAAAAACACCCCCCATTAATGCAGTTACTCAGTTCACTTTATTCTGCTGCTCTGAACAAGGGTCTCATTCTGTCTCCTCAATAAATGTCAGCATCTCCAAGTTCCCTCTTGCCATGTGTCTTTTCTATATACTGCTCACAAAGTGATCTGCACAGAGTAGAGCTGTCTTTCATTGTGTCTCTCCTTCACTTAAAAACCTTTGGTCTAGTCAGACCTTCCAGAAAGATGACAAAATGAATAAAATGAAGTAATAACATAAAATCTAAGGAACAGACCCAGCTTCATGCCACACTTTTAAAATGCCGGTCTCAGGATGTTTCTTCTAGAAACTGAATTATTCTTTGCCCTCTCTAGCCTATTCTGGCACATGGAAAAAGGAGAATTTCTCCAGCCTTGTTACAAAGCCAGTGTAATACTGATAACAAAATACAACTAAACTGACTAAAAAAGTAACTAGTTTAACCCACATGTGGCCATAGATGCAAAATTTTTCAGAACCCAGAATCAGCAGAAACCAGGAGTTCCTTTTTTCAGGTTCCTTTTCCTAGTTGAGTCATTTTCATTTTTTAAATTAAGTATTAGCAAATTAATAGAATTCATCTTTTAATAGGTTATAGGAGAAGACAATAAAATACGATGTTCCAGAAGATGCTAGGAGACTTTTGATTGAATTTCATTTCCTTTATTGGTCTGAAAAGTACTTCCTAAAATCACACACATCCTTATTCTGAAAAGGGAAAAAAAAAAGTCTGTGAATATAGATCTGTAGTCATGAGCGTGTGTGGTGGTCAGCTGCAGCAGACGTTCCTGTTAATGTCAGGTTCAAGCCAGGGTTTTTCTTTTTACCATGGTGTGACATTGTTCCGGAAGTACTCAGCAATGTACTTGAGTAAGAAATGAAACAGCAGAGCTGTTCAGAGTTCTAGAGTGATAAACAACATGGCTCTTGAGCCCTGTCCCAGCCTACCTCTTCAGCCTTATCGTTCACACCACCACCAACGCCAACAAAAACCACCACCACCACCCGGGTTGGTTTTCATGGCATCTGTTTCTCTCAGAGCAGTGTTTTTCAAACCTGGATGGTGTATATGTTCTCTTTAAAGAAAAAAATTATTGTAAAGTCTCATGTAAGTTATTTAGCCTAAATATGTGCCTTTATAAAATTATGTGTAATCCCCTTATAATTATTATATAAGGAATTGACTAATTAAGTGGAAGCAAGACCACAGAACAAGATAAGATAAAAATTAACATCAGTGTGACAGGTGATATCTTACTGGCACTAGATTGCTGTGGGTGTAATTGTGTATTCCAATTTTGTATTTTCCCTTCAGTAACACTAATGCAGGAAATGCCTGTTTGGTATCTTGTATAAAAGAATGTAACTTCAAAGAATTGTTTGCTAGTGCTAAATAATCAGATCTCATAACTAATTAAATTTTATCAGCAGATAAGCTTCAAATGCCAATAATATAATTTTAACCAATTATTGTTGGAATTGGCAGCAGAAAAATTATGTATTTAAGATTAAATTATCATGAACCTTTACAGTTTATATATCCAAATAAGCAGGATGTACATAATATTCCTACTTGCAGTATGGACATGATACTGATAAACAGTGCTCAGATTCTTTTGAGTTCTGCATGTCTGGCTATATTGTGTGCCCTGTGACGATTTACTTCTAATTCAGTCCTTCCCTTATTGAATTAACTCAAACCTTCATGACATGTCCCTTTACTCATTGGCCTTCATTTGACATAAATGCTATTGTAAACCCAAATTTGAAAAGTTTGGGATCAGTGAATCAAAATTAAGAAGGTTACTGCGCAAATTTTCAGAACCTTCAGTGCACTAATGCATGTTGTGATTCTTCAGGAAATGAATATATAATATGTCTACTTTCCAGAGCTTCCTGCAGTTTGTTAATGAACATTCCAGGGCAAATCAGTCACATACTTTCAATTACTATAAAAGGTGTCTTTTTTCTAAATTTCTTGTGTCTTTGAAGCATTTATTTTTCTACTTCATATTTTTTTTTCTCCTTTGTATTCACTCGTGTCTCTGTCTCTCTCTCTCTCTCTGTCTCTCTCTCTCTCTCTCTCTCTCTCTCATTCTCTTTAAGGTACTTACTGTCAACAACGGGAAGTAGAGGCCATTACTGAAGGCGTTGAAGAAGATGAAGGATTTTGCTGTTGTGAACCTGGTCATATTCCTCATGTGCTTTCATTTAATGCTGCATTTAGCCAGCGCTGGCTAGCTTGGGAAGTGATAGTCACTAAGTATATTCTGGAGGGGTATAGCATCACTGACAATAGTGCTGCTTCTATGCTTCAAGTCTTTGATCTTCGGAAAGTACTCACCACTTACTATGTCAAGGTAAGGGAATGTGCCTCATTAGATCTTCTGATAGTTGGAAGTTTTTCTTGGGAAAGACTTATGTATATTTTTTGTACCTGTGCTTTGCTTCTAAGTAGTGATTTAAATTCTCTAGTATCCAGTAAGTCAGTAAAGTATACCTATGAAGGTCTTGCTGTTTCTTTTTTTAGTTGAACTTACTCCATTTGTTTATTAATAATAATAGCTATTATTTGTAGTTCGTGTGTTTTAGGCACCGGGCTAAGGAATATGCATATATACAAATATATGTATCTTACCCAGTTTCCTAAGGGAGTATCACATCTCTGTTTTACAAGTAAACAAAAATCAGATGTTACCTGTCCCAAGTCCTCTAACTAGCAAATGGAGTTATGGATTTAAAACATAGGCTTGTCTGACTCCTGAGCCCTTGCTGTTGACCACTGCTTTGCACTGCTTTCAATAAACTGAATAAAAGTATTGCAAGATTTGGGAGTTCCCCAAGACCACCTTCACTTGTGACACCACTGCAGGGGCCACTCTCAGATTCAGTAATTTGCCAGAAGGACTCACAGAACTCAGCAAGGCCATTATACTCTTGATTAGGATTTATAACGGTGGAAGGATACAGATTAAAATCAGCCATGCAAATAGGCATATAGGGCAGGGTCCAGAAACACCAACGCATGAGCTTCCAGTCGTCTTCTCCCGGTGTAGTTGTGCACACAATGCCCATTTCTCCCGGCAGCAAATGTGTGACGGTATTCACAGAGTATTGTCAACTAAGGAAGCTTGCTTCAGCCACGGTATATAGAGTTTTTATTGGAGTGCAGTCACTTAAATGTGGCTGACCACCCACACGGCCAGCCTTAGTTTCCAGCTCCTCCAGAGGTCATGGCTCTAAGCCCCAAGTGAACAAAGAGTCTTAATCAGCCAAGGCATTCCAAGGGAGTAGAAGTTATTTCCCAGGACCCAAGGGCAGATACCAAACTTCTCTTTGGGCAAGGCTAGTTCTTTACTACACCGGTATTCTGTTTTTGCTGAAGATTTTACAAGATTACAGCACAGCTATAATTTGGCGGCCTGCAGACAAAGCCAATATTTTCAAGAGGGAAATGTATGCTAAATTTCGGTGACCCATGTCTGGATTTTCCATATCTGTTTTACTTCCTCTATGTATCACCTTATTTGTGCTGATTGGGATGAATGTTAAATCTTATATTTAATGTTTGGTTAAACCCAACCTCAGGGAGATAGATTTTATAGTTTTTACATGCTGTGCGTCTGCATGCGTATATGGGATTTTCCAATTCTGATTCTAAATAGATATATTTCTGTCGCTTTATTATTATAATTCTATAACTTGACCTAGTATCACAAGCTGATTTAATAACTTTCTATGAGCAATTTCTCAAATCCATCACAGTAAAGTTTTTCTGCCTCTCTTAAAATACCCTAAACTCAAAAGTTCTAAAATCAATAGAATTATTTTGAATTTGCCTTGCTGAATTTATGGTTGTGATTTTTAAAGTATTAAATTAACTGTTCATCCAGAAAGACCTGAGGTACATTTTTTACAGCATTCCTAAAATGTATTCTTACAGTATTGAGCTAGAATAAAATATTAAGTTATACAATCAGTATAAACTGTTGGCATTTATTTAGTGAGAAATTGGAGTTAATCCAAATTATAATTTAACCTGGATTTTTTTTTTTTAAATCTTTTCCCCATTAGGGTATCATTTATTATGTTACAACTTCTTCTAAGCTAGAGGAGTGGCTAGCTAATGAGACAATGCAGGAGGGACTGCGTTTGTGTGCAGATCGAAATTATGTTGATGTAGACCCAACATTTAATCCAAACATTGATGAAGACTATGACCATCGACTAGCTGGCATATCCAGGGAGAGTTTCTGTGTGATTTACCTCAACTGGATAGAGTATTGCTCTTCCCGAAGAGCAAAGGTAGAGGTTATTTCATTTATAACTGTTTGAGCCTATTTTTTCAGAGATAGAAAGACTATCCCTGTTTGTTATTATGAGGTCAGTTTTTCCAGATCTTCCTCTTCCTGATCATCTGAGTAAGAGAATCTGCAGTTGTTAAAAAAAATAAAACAAAACTCAGAGGTTGAGGGGAAGCAGTATTCTCCAGATAGCAATTTGATTTTCTTTACTATAGTTATAGTCACTGGGAGGGTAATACAGCTGTCACTAATAGCCAGCTTATGTCCAGAAATAACTAATTAATAGATAGAATATTGTATTTTCAGGAGAGGACGTTATCAGTAATGGTGTATACCAGTAAATACTTTGAGATGTTTTGCTAAGATCCTTATACTTTATAAAACAGCCAGTTTTTTAAGTTTGTTCTGCTATTATAAAGTATTAGATTTTACTTAAAGGTTTCAAAGAGCCTCCTCATACATATTGATACTTCATTTTATACTGATTTGCTAAGCTTCTTCTCATTAGAACTATTTGAAGACATGGAAATTGTATGCTAGTTGAGTTCTTCATTCTGATTTGTTAAATATCTTCTGATTTGTTAAAATACCTTTATACCTTTCTGATAACTAATGTTCTTTGTTTCTTAAAGCCACTGGATGTAGACAAAGATTCATCCCTGGTGACTCTTTGTTATGGACTTTGTGTTCTGGGACGGAGAGCTTTGGGGACTGCATCCCACCATATGTCCAGGCAAGGAAGGCATTTCTGTTTTCAGGAAAAGAGTAGGGAGAGTTATATAACATAAATCTGAAAAATCTGAAATAGCTTTTTAGAATGCTTATTCTATGCTAATTTATTGCAAAAGTCTCTTCTGATACTGGTTTTTTATAGACCTTTGAACATAGTTGAGTTCTCTCAAGTGGTTAATAGCTGGCTTTTAAAATTCACACGTGTGGGTAACTACTGGTAACAAGAATTTAATGGAGTTAAGACATTTTTAATAATCACCCCATAAAATTTATTGGTCTCCCCCTGTTTTATATCTATTTTTCTAATGATTTACCTCTTTTTATTTTTCCATATATCCATGTAGTTTTTGTCCAAAGCATTTATGCTTTTAATATGGCTAATATAGTACATTAGATTTAGGGAGTATAAATATAAACTGAATTTCTTGACATACGCATCTTAATGAATTAGAATTAAGAAATATTACCTGGTTTAGATTCTTTTGTGATTACTATGTTTTCCAATAGGCCCTCCTTAAGTTTTTGTAGCTTATATACTCTTCGTTGTTGATTTTCATGGACTCACTGTTATAGTGGTTACTAAACAAGGATCCCAGCTCAAACGGGCCCTATATCCCTTGTGATTCTGATTGAGGGGTTCTGGCATTAGTACAGTCTTTGGAATCTGTATTTGCAAAACACTCCCAGATGATTCTGATGTACAACCACATGTAAGAATCAGTGTGATGGTAGATCTTTGTCAAAATGTGTGAACTTTTATCTCCAATCCTAACAGTAATTTAGAGTCATTCCTCTATGGACTGCATGCCCTATTTAAGGGAGATTTCCGTATTTCTTCAATTCGAGATGAATGGATCTTTGCTGACATGGAATTACTAAGGAAAGTAGTAGTCCCGGGGATCCGCATGTCCATTAAACTTCATCAGGTAAGAAAAGGAAAACTATAATGTATTACTGGTGTTTAATGGTGCTGGTTCACTTCCAAATTATGTTCCTGGGGAACTTTTTGAGAAACATTTCATTTGAAAAACAGAAAAACATGATTTATGGCAAGATATTAAATCTTAGAAGCCTGAACGTATGTTTCTAAGAGTAAATTTGAATATTAATATTAAAGAGTAAATGATCTGGGCACGAACTTGAGGCAAACTGTAAGCAGTGACAAACTGGAAATAAAGGTCCCTCACTCTTAGAATTCTTGTTTTGACCTCACATTTCACATGTGATTCAAGCCTCTTCCGTAGCTGAATGTTAGCCAACTCCCAGTGCAATGGAGTAGCATCTCGGCGGAGTTGTTAAGTGCTGCTATTACTGAACTCTGTGTTTAGTGTCGCAAGTTATACAGAACGATAGATGGTCAGGACAGATTTAGCCTTAGTTAAATAATCCTAATAGGGTAATAAAAATTAAAATGTAACCCCCAAATACGTTTCCAAAGCCCTGGATCATTTCAAGACTGTATTATGAAATTAAGAACTGGTGCTTGCTGCCCTAATCATTCCACTTGACAATAGTCATCAGATCTGGTGACAAAGACTGCCTGATAAGCCTCATTAAAATGCATCTTTTATACTCAAATCTGTTTGAATATTTTTCCCCCCACATAAAGGGTGAATTACTCTGCAAGTGATATTACTATAATCTAAGACTGCTGGAATAAAGTCAATGTCCCATATTATTTAGGAGATTACTGATCAGGGATATATTATTTGAAAGTCTCTGTTGAAAATGGAATAGTATTTTGAGGATCATGGAGAAAATGTACATTTGGGAACAAAGAGTTGTCCATCTTCAGACTGGCTTTCTGGTTTTGAGACAATTCAGTGTCTTTAAAAGAAAAAAATAATGACTTTAGGTTAAAGTGTTTTTAAAACCTCAGAATTTCTCAAAAGGCACTGATTAATATATCTGCTCTGTAAGAAATAGTCTTTTACATAACATGATTATCTAACAACTCCAAATAGATCGTCAGTTAATTCTAAAAGTTATGACAAGTATTTTATCTCCATTTGTCAGAGAAGAAACTGAGGCACAGGGTATCTGTATTTTCTGATACCGTAGGTCTTTGCCGCCATCTCTCCCTACAGGTGCTCTTACCTGTTGCTGCCACGTTCATTTCCTTACATGTTCCTTTGGCGGTGGCATTATTGCCTGTGACAGTGTTTCTCTACCTTACATGATGGCCCAACACAGTTGGGTAAACTCACTCTCATTAGCCGTGACTGACAACAGCAGTGACAAGCAGGGGGTAAGGGGTTGGAATCAGGAACCCAGGAGCCACGGAAGGCTGGTGAGGGGAAGGTAGGGAACACAAGTGCCCCTGGAAAAATTCCATAATTCTGACACACCTTTGAGAAGGCCGAGGTGGACCCATTCAGTGGTAAGAAACAACCATTTATGAACATCATTTTGAGACAGAATTTGGGTTGCCCATGAGGGACTCTCAGGCCAAGAAAAGATAGATCTGTAAATAGGTAATCTCCAAGGTTTGTATGTTGTATACTCCTGAAAACTCCCAAAAGCAAAAAATGGGCAATGTTAAGCGAACAATATTAAAAGAGAGGATATGCATACACATTCCATAGAACCCAGAAATAATTACCTAAGAGAATGAAAGTTTATGTCTGTACAAAGAACACACATGTGTGCATTGGAGTCTTAATTGTAATTGCCTCAAACTGGAAACAACTGTCCATCAAAAGACGAACAAACTATGGTATATCTACATGATAGAATATTACCTAGCAATAAAAAGGAATGGACTACTGTTAGACTCCACAACATGAATGAATCTCAAACATTATGCACAGTAGAAGCCAGACATAAAAAGAGTACATATTGTATAATTTTATTTATATAAAATCTAAAGCCAAACTAGTCTGTAGCCACAGAGAGCAGATTAGTGGTCCCTTGGGATGTGGAGATTGATTGAATGCCAAAAGACAGGAAGGAGTGTTTGGGGATGAGGGAGAACTTTTATATCGAGAATGTAGCAGTGATTACATGGGTGTGCATATTTGTCAAAATGCTTCTAACTGCATGGTTAAAATGGTATCGTTTGTTATATGTAACTTATACTTCAAACTTAAAAAAAGGGTTTTTTTTCCCCAGAAAGCTAGAAATATAAAGTTTCTCTTAACCCTTGCCTCTCAGTCTTTGCTAATGTGTGTTTAGTACTTTGTAGGTGTTTTTAATTTTTGCTTTTTCCTTTACAGTTCTTTTTTGATTTTTTAATTCTCCAATCTAATGTATTATGTTTTTACTTTATAAATTAAAATTTATAATCTGTGTAGTATTTATAATTTTACACTGTTGTACAGCATATTAGTGTTCTTATATACATGATGTCTCCACAACCCAGAAAATTATCATTATTATTATTATTTTTTAGTAAACCGGGGGGGAAACCCATTTATTTATTTAATTTTTGAGGAACAGAGACAGAAGGTGAGTGGGGGAGGGGCAGAGAGAGAGAGGAAGGTACAGAATCTGAAACAGGCTCCAGGCTCTGAGCTGTCAGCACAGAGCCCCACACAGGGCTCGAACAACCGTGAAATCACCACCTGAGCCGAAGTCTGATCCTTAACTGACTGAGCTACCCAGGCGCCCCAACCCAGAAAATCATTTAAATCCCAATTTGGTAGGTGAAGACTAAGAACTCAGAGAAATTAAGCAAATTGCCTTTTTTATGTGTTCTCTTGTTCATGTGTTTTCTTCTCTATTTAATCATTTTGTAAAACACTTTACCTCCTTGTTTTACCATTTTCATTAGTCTCAACATCCAGTTTGGCTTATAAGTGACATGATGAAAATCTTACAGTCAGTCTGTGATTGAGGACAAAGATGTTTTGTTTTGAGAGTGTGTGCGTGAGAGAAAGCAGGGGAGGAGCAGAAGGAGAAAGAGAAAGAATCTTCAGCAGGCTCCCTGCTCAACAGAGAGCCTGACGTGGGGATCAGTCTCACAACCCTGAGATTATGACCTGGGCCAAAATCAAGAGTCAGATGTTCAACTGACCGAGGCACCCAGGTGCCCCATATTTCTTATTCGTCTTTACATCATCATTGCTTAGCACAATGCTTGACCGCCAATGAATGCTAAATGAATCAGTTTCATTATCTTCAAAAAATATATCTTGTGCATTGGCTTATAACTTCTCAAGTGTATTTTTAAAACGCCTTTGAAAAACTTTTGCCAGAACTGGGAACATTTGCTCTTTTTATTTGAAACATAATGAAAAAGATCACCCAAGAGTATCTTCCCATCACCCCATACCATTGTACAGCCCTTCCAAGAAGCAGCCACTGCCAATAATCTGATGTATATCTTTTCTGATTTCCCTAAGTTCATAGACATTTCCATCTATATGTATAAATATTTGCCTTTTTAAAAATATAATTGTGCTACATAAAATGATCTGTGGCATATGCTTTCCCCCCTATTTAATATAACATGGATGGGGTATCTCGGTGGCTCATTCGGTTAAGTGTCCAGCTCTTGATTTTGGCTCAGGTCATGATCTCACAGTTCGTAAGATCAAGGCCTGTATTGGGCTCTGTGCAGACATCAAGGAACCTGCTAAGGATTCATTCATTCTCTCTCTCTCTCTCTCTCTCTCTCTCTCTCTCTCTCTCTCTCTCTCTCTGCCCCTCCCCTGCTCAGTGCACATATGTGTGTGCTCTCGATTTCTCTCTCAAAATAAATAAACTTAAAAAATACATATAACATGAATAGCCAGCACATACAGAGGCACATCACATTTTTAACAGCTCTGTAGTATTTCAGGGTATGATTTTTAACTACGGTTTATTTAGCAATTTCTGTATTATGGACATTCTGCTTGTTTCAAATACTTTGCCTCCAAAGCAATATTCATTCAGCCCAATGAGAAGAAATATTTGAACAAGATTAAACATACTCCATTTTGACATGCCTAATATTTTCCAACTTTGTCCATTTTATTAAGAATATAATTATTGCCTAGGTCTGCACTTTTATTTTCCATTCAAAAATTATACCAACACTACCATACAAAGGAACTGTTCCTTCCCTAGAGGAACTATTTGCTACAAGAGAGTGCATTATATGAAATCTGGTTATCTGCTGATATGAGAAAGTGAGCTTAATATTTAAAGGAAAGGTTAGGAGGGTTGGTGTACAGAGGTATTGTTAATTTGTAAACGTGGCTTAGGCCACGTTCTTTAGAAACAGAGTCAGAGTCCAGGACTCCTGTGCAAGAGATTGACAGGGTGCCCTCCGGGGAATTTGTAAGGAAGGGAGAGAAGCAAGGAAGAAGCTAAACAAAACTTGTATTTCAGCTGAATTCTAGCTTCCGCTGAATTCTAGAGTGAGTTCTGGAGTGTCAGTGTCACCAAGAGTTATATTAGAGGGAACTTTTATGTATATTAGAGTTGTATGTAAGAGGGAATTTTTATGTAGTTTAGCCTTCCTTAACTGATACCAGTGAGACAGTTCTTGAACAGAAAAAAATTATGTGTGAATGAAGACATGTAAAACCCAACTTGAATGAGAAAAAGAAAGTACATAAAAATGGGAAAGGTATTTATTTATTTAAAACTTAGAGGATAGGGTTGGATTGAAGAATTTACAAAAGTAGTACGGCGGTAATGAGCTAATCCCTAATCTGATTGAATTTAAGAATCTCTGATTTATCTCTAATAATAATATGTATGGATATGAAACATTCATATTAAACCAGTTTTTAAGAATTTTCATTTAGTAACTGAGTAGTAACTATAGAAGCTTTTAAGTGTACACCGGAAGTCCTTCACTTCCTATAAACCATATTTTGGGGGCACTTGGATTTCTTAGTTAAGCATCCAACTTCGTCTCAGGTCATGATCTCACAGTTCGTGAGTTTGAGCCCCACGTGGGGCTCTGCACTGACTGTGGAGTCTGCGTGGGATTCTCTCTCTCTCTCTCTCTCTCTCTCTCTCTCTCTCTGCCCTGTTAGTGCTCTGTCTCTCTCTCAAAATAAATAAACTTTAAAAAAAAACACATTTTTTATTTCTGTTTAGGATCATTTCACTTCTCCAGATGAGTATGATGACCCTACTGTGCTCTATGAAGCCATTGTGTCTCATGAAAAGAACCTCGTAATAGCTCATGAAGGGGACCCTGCGTGGCGGAGCGCGGTTCTTGCCAATTCTCCCTCCCTGCTTGCTCTGCGGCATGTCATGGATGATGGCACCAATGAATATAAGATCATAATGCTGAATAGACGGTACCTGAGCTTCAGAGTCATTAAGGTAAGTTTTTGAGGCGTTTGTGTCTGAAAAAAGAAGAAAGGAACTTACATAACCTTGTCCTAACTTTAAAAAGTCATTGAAACTCTTTTTATAGACAAAAAAAAATGACCATACTACATTAGCATTATTTATAAGCACTTAATTTGATTTATTTTAATGTAATTTATTCTGTCCTCTGAAATTTTCTCAAGTACGATAGAGTCTTATAATGTTTGCTTATTTTCTTTCTGTGGCAGTCTTATCTATTATATATGCTATCTCGTCTTAGAATATCAGCATCTCTTCTTAGAATATCAGCACCATATTGCTAATCTGATTCCTAGGTTGCAAAATAATACCATAGTTTGTACTTTTCATTGTTTTTTGTTTATTTTTTAAGTTTTTAAACATCTCATGGCTTTAGGTAGCTTAATTTCTGAGATTTTATTTTAATAGTTTATAACGATTTGCTTTTTATCTACTTCATTTAATCAACCTGCAAAGTCACAAACATCCTTTTAACTCTAAGTATTTGTTACTGCTCATTTCTATCAAAAATATCTTATTACCCCAATTGCAAAATGCAACACTTTATCAATTTGGTAAACTTGGTATTTTTGTAAGGCAGACCAGGGAAGAGAGTACCGTGGCTGCTTATTATTTAACAGCCTACGAATGACAATGGAAAATTGAAGAGCTCCTATTCAAATGTGACGTACTTGTATTTCTTGCTTTTCACTGTTATCATAGGTCTTTTGTATCTCTCCCATTTATACTCTTCTGTTTATATGAGTTTCATTCTTGGCCCCTTAACCTAATTCCCATGTGTTCTGGTTTTCAGGTTAATAAGGAATGTGTCCGAGGTCTTTGGGCAGGACAACAGCAAGAGCTTGTGTTTCTACGTAACCGTAATCCAGAGAGAGGGAGCATCCAGAATGCAAAACAAGCTCTGAGAAACATGATAAACTCATCTTGTGATCAACCTATTGGCTACCCAATCTTTGTCTCCCCCCTGACAACTTCTTACTCTGACAGCCACGAACAGCTTAAAGAAATCCTTGGGGGACCTATCAGCTTGGGCAATATCAGAAACTTCATAGTGTCAACCTGGCACAGGTGAGCCATGGGGTTGCATATTTCAGTGATGGTGTGTCCTGACCATCTTCATCCAAGCAGTTTTCATGAGCATCACCTGGAAAGCTTCTAGAAAAAATACAGATGCCATGGCACAATCTAAACCTATTCTATCAGGAACTTCGGGAAGTAGTCTATTTCAAACTCTTATTCAATACGTCAAATGTACAACTCTGGTCAATAACCACTGCTCCAGGGGCACCTGGGTGGCTTAGTCAGTTGAGTGTCTGACTCCTGATTTTGGCTCAGGTCATGATCTTGTTCATGGGATTGAGCCCCACATCAGGTTCTGTGCCTGCTTGAGATTCTCTCCCTGGCGCTCTGCTCCTTTGCTTGTGCGCGCGCTCTCTCTCTCTCTCTCTCTCTCTCTCTCTCAAAATAAATAAATAAACTTAAAAAAAAAAAAAAAGAACCATTCCTCCAGCATTTGGTAGAATCTTGAATAGTTCCCTTTTCTTTAGCTTTTCTTACTCTATATTGCAGCATAGTGCCACTACTAGGATGTGTGAGCCAACAAACGGCAAATTAGAGAAAAACGTAGGAAACCTGAACAAGCTGATTACTTTTGTTTTATTCCATTCTAGCAGTAGGGGGCGCACACTGTATTTGCTGAAACTCCTGCTTGTGCGATGCGGAGATACTACTGCCATTTTAACAATCCAGTCATCACTCAGATCTCGAATCTGTGGTGTCTTCAAGTGTGCACATGAATTTTTTCTCTTCCTTTGTCTAGTAACTTACGGTGTTTTGTATAGGAACATCATAGTTTGGTGACTGGTGAAGAAAAGTCACGGAGTATCTTCAATTTCTTACAAGCTTTTGTTCAGATCGTTAAATAACAGAACTTAAAAACAGGATGTGGAATTGGGGTGGCAAACTCTCAAATAGACATCTTCTTCTAGGCATATTCAGAAAAAAAAAAAAAAGTTTCACCATTTTAGTATAAGAAAGAAGAAATAAACCAGAGTGGTGTTCGAAGAAATTTCTTTCCAAAACTATCCGTTGTGCTGGAATCGCCTTGAAGAGGTTGAGTTCTCTTCCCCCGAGAGAAATGGTATAGAGATTAGAGTGCCTAACTGCCCTGGTTTGCCCAGCACTGAGAGGTCTCCTGGGAAGCAAGACGTTCAGTGCCAGACTGAGACAATTAATTGTAGGCTATCCGGGATAGTTTGTCACATTAAAAAGGCAGGGGCGGGGCAGTGATTACAGCAGTGCTCATCCAAGTGTGCTACAGCAGAAATGAGGTCTTCCGGGGTGCATACTTCAGAGGCGCTGAACAGACACTGCCAAGGATTCTGTTTCCATCTGTGATCTTAATGGTGCAGTTTTGTTATGTGCAGTTTATTATGGTTCAGGAAAGATGACAAGATCAGAAAAGATGATAGAGTATATAAAAGTGAAGGTAGATTGAGAAGAATTGAGTCAGTGAGTATAACAGGGATAGTTCTTAGGCCATCCTTTGAAAACATAACTGACCTTTTTTTGTTTCTCATATTGACTATGCTGTAAAGACTTTGAAAGGTGAATGTTAGTAGCATTAAAAATTCTGAATAGCTGGAAATAGAATAAAACCCCTATCTTGAGGTGATTGTGGGATAATGCTGCTTACTTTGGTGTTTGTTCCCAGGTTAAGGAAAGGGTGTGGGGCTGGCTGTAACAGTGGTGGCAATATTGAAGATTCTGACACTGGAGGTGGAATTTCCTGCACTAGTAACAATGCAACAAGTGCCAGTGACCCCCATAGCAATGTGTCCCAGGGAAGCACTGCAAATCCAGGGCAAGGGTCGGGAGCAGGACCCCATCCACCTGTCACATCTTATCCTCCAACACTAGGTAATGTGAAAACAAACTTACGTGTCTAAGCCTCTTAGCTCTGGGGCTCAGTTAGTATGCATGTCTAAAGAGAATTCTAGATGACCTACTTGGAAATATGTAAAAATATTTTGTTTGATTCCTGGTTGGATGTTATCCTATTTATATTTATCCCTTTATATATATGTAAAATTTGAAATGTCATGTCTTTGAAAGTATAATTTTTAAAGGCTAATAATAATCTAGTTTATAATGTGATTAACTTCTCTTTCATTGGTCAATGATTTGGTTTCTTCGAATGTTACAAATAAACTTTGTGACTGCTGTTTTCTTGGGCTAGAGACTTTAAAAATGCAATCACTAAATCAAAGTTTATGGGAATATTTAAGATTCATGACACATAAGGCCAAAAGTCTTTCCAGGAAGCTTTTGTTTTTGTTTTTGTTTTTTTAACCAGTTGGTACTCTCACCAGTTATACAAAGGAATGCCCATCCTGTAAACTTTGACCTGGAGTATTATCGGTTCCCTGCTTGCTCAGAACAGGAGAAGGGGTGGTCTTTAATTTCATTGTTTTAATTTGCATTGCTCTGATACCCAAGATTGAAAGGTTTTAAATTGAGTTTATCACCTGTTTCTCTCTTTGAAGTACCTGTTAAATCTCTTGCCCATTTTTCTATTTGGTCTTTTTATTTGTATATTCTGTATTCAAGTTCTTTGTCAGCTTTCTGTACTACAAATGTCTTTTCCCATTCTGTCCCTTGACTTTCGATTCTCTTTCTGTGCATATATATATATATGCATATATAATATATATATGCATATATAACATATATGCATATATAATTATTAATTATATATTATATAAATATATTGTATAAATTAATTTATATGTGATTATTATTATATATTATGTTATATAAATATATATATAATTAATTTTTTAAGTTTATTTATTTTGAGAGACAGAATCCCGGGCAAGCTCCATGCTGTCAGCACCGAGCCCGATGCAGGGCTCAAACTCAAGAACTGTGAGATCATGACCTGAGCCGAAACCAAGAATCAGATGCTTAACCCGCTGAGCCACCCAGGCACCCCGAGTAGCTTCTCTTTTGACAAGAAGTTCTTGGTTTTAGTGTGGAGCAATTTGCTGATCTTTTCCTTTCTGATTAGTACTTTTTGTATCCTACTTAAGAAATTTTTTCCTATCCCAAGGCACTGATGGTATTTTTTTTTTTTTTGTTTTACTAATTTTCCTTTTACATGATATCTGCAATCCACATGGTATGCAGTAGGAATCAGATTTAATCTCTTTTCATATGGCTGATTGGTTGATTCAGTACTGTCTCCCCCCCCCCCCCCCGCTTTATATGGATGAGATGAAGTCTTAAGACATTTACTTATGTTAAAAAAAATCCAATAGCATTGTAATCAAGACTAAATAGGTATATTATCAACATCTTGTGGTTCTTTTTTAACTTCTGAGTGAAAAGTTAAAACTTTCAGTGTGCTTTTTTACATGCTCTTACTTTGATCAGCTCTTTGTGTTTTCAGATAGAAAGTACATGGAGGAATTTTTTCATTAGAGTTAAAACTTACTTTCTAATTCTCACATTACTGTTAGGAGTCAAGAAAAAGACAAACCTGAGGAATTCCATCAAGCAATTTGAAAAAGGACACAGAAGAACCTGCTATTCAGTATCACTGATAATTCATGTATAGTAGCAATCCTGTAATGGATATGAAGATTGCAATGTGGTATCATCATCTCTCTATAGACCGTGTAGTGTGTCATTGGAACGGATTGAAAGGCCACTAATTCTATACCTTGAGAAATAGTTATGGATCCTGCCACATGAATCCTTAGTAAATATTTCTCATGGTCTCGTTTCCATGAGATACTTAATTTCTGAAGTAATAAAGAGTTATTCTTGTTATTCTGAAATATTTCTGTGGAAGATATTTTAGGATTTATCCCAGCATTAAATCCAGATACTTGCTGAAATTATTTGTGTCTTTCTTTTACTCCAGAATTTTAATTTTTAAAAAGCTTTAGCAAATTGGGTGGCAATTTGGGCAAATTGGGCAGCAAACTGACTGAATGGCTCAGTCAGTTAAGTGACTGACTCTTGATCTTGGCTCAGGTCATGATCTTACAGTTTGTGATCTGCATTGACAGTGTGGACCCTACTTGGGATTCTCTCTCTCTCCCTCCCCCATTCACTCTCAAATAAATAAACTTTAAAAAAAAATTGACAAGCTTTAGCAAATTAAAATTATATTATCAAAACCACACAAGAAAACCGATCTCAAATATTTATTTATTTTTGATAACTTAAAAAGTTTTGAATATAAGCGTTAAATTCAGTACATTCAAGTCATTTTGCTTAAGGGATGAAGATTTAGGGGAAAAAAAAGAAAAGAACCGTGTTTGAATCACGCCATCTGGAATAAGTGCTGTTGTTTCTCCCTCGCTAGGCACTAGCCACAGCTCCCACTCTGTCCAGTCAAGCCTGGTCAGACAGTCCCCTGCTCGGGCCTCAGTGGCCAGCCAGTCGTCTTACTGCTACAGCAGCCGGCACTCGTCTCTCCGGATGTCCACCACGGGGTTCATGCCCTGTCGGCGCTCGTCCACCAGTCAGATATCGCTCCGGAACTTGCCGTCCTCCATCCAGTCCCGCCTCTCCATGGTGAACCAGATGGAGCCCTCCGGTCAGAGCGGCGTGGGCTGTGTGCAGCATGGCCTCCCCTCTTCCAGCAGCTCCAGCCAGAGCATCCCGGCCTGCAAACATCACACTCTCGTGGGCTTTCTTGGGACAGAGGGAGGTCAGAGCAGTGCCGCCGATGCCCAGCCGGGCAACCCCTTAAGTCCTGCCAATAATCCACACGCCAAAAGGGGGGAAGTGATTTACAGAGTCCAAGTGAGTAAGCCCACAGTTCTGGCACTGTCTCACCTGTTTGTGTTTATTTCTCGTTTGTCGGGTGGAGGATGCTGGTGAAAACACACCTCATATTACTTAGTCTGAAGACTAGGACGTTTTTGAATGTTGAAAAAAGTTTCTGCCAGCCTGAAAATTGGAGGCAAGTAGTTCCTCAGTGGTGATTGTTGTTCCACACTCAGCTGTTGTCATGTGGCCCTGGCAGTAAGGTCTGCTGTAGGCTAAAAGGAATTCAGGAGGTGGCCTTTCAGCTTGTTTTTTGTCCAGTTATAGGCCGTGGAGAACTTGAGACTTAGTCTGGGAAAGAGATTTTACTTGAGATTATATAATCTGTCATCATCAAGAAAAAAATTGAATTAGAAATGACCCATATTTATTTACAATACAGATCGTGGATCCCAGTCAAGTTCTGGATGGGATCAACCTATCAAAAAGGAAAGAGCTGCAGTGGCCTGATGAGGGCGTCCGGTTAAAAGCTGGGAGAAACAGCTGGAAAGACTGGAGTCCTCAGGAGGGCATGGAAGGCCATGTGAGTTCTCTTACGAAGCTGACCCCTGCTCTCACTTTTTGTGTAGCCTGACCGACTTGTGTGCACGTTTTTAGCTAATTGATGCTCATGCTTTTTTAAATGCACCTTTTGCTGAATTATCAAACAGAATGACTGTCTCTAATTTTAAGTGAAGTTTGCAAATACATTCAAGATCCCTGCCACTAATTTATTTTATTCTGAATCATTAGGTGATTCACCGATGGGTGCCTTGCAGCAGAGATCCAGGTACTAGATCCCACATCGACAAGACAGTACTTCTGGTCCAGATTGATGATAAATATGTGACTGTCATTGAAACCGGGGTACTAGAACTTGGGGCTGAAGTGTGAGCCATTGTTTTATAACTACATTTCTCTTCCCTCTCCATTCCGAGACGTTGGAAAAAGAGAGGAGAGCGCAGAAGACGCCTGCAGGTTTTCCTCTGCTCCTGTGTGGGAGATACTTGGATGTAGAGTGGGCTCGGCCAAGCGCCTCTCCTTCGCCCTTCACCCTTCACCCTGACTCCTGTCACTGTCTCCATCCCCAAATAAAGCTGAACTATTTTTTTAAGTTAGCTGCCGACAAAACATTTTGCATGAAGGATAAAGTTCTGTTAAATTACATCCTTACAAAAATTTTTTTCCTATGCATTGCCTATGCTTTAAATCAACAAACTCTTCATTTCTAAACTACGATCTCATATTTTTCTAATTTCTTTGCCAAAAATAATTGCCATGTTTTGTCATAGAACATGAAATCCATTTACCTTGATTTTTAAAAACAGACCAGTGTAGAAACCTTCACTTTGACGTTTAGCAGTATGAAAGTTTCATGTACAGTGAAAGAGACTATGAACAGACATAGATTTATCTTATTCCTTGAGCGCTAAAAACTTTAATGAGAAAACTGCACTAATTTTTTACAACAATGCACTAAAGTCTGAGATTTCTCAGAACATTTATTTATATATAAAAATAAAATACCATTATTTAAATTGCCTTTGGGCTTAACCCCTGCCCTGTCCTTAAACATACATAGCAGGAACTGTGCTGCTCAGTTTTTTGTCAGTAACCTATACTCTATTGCCAGTACATTGGGTGTTTTCTCTAAAATGAACGTTAAGGGTCAAGAGGTACATAGCTTCATCGTTGGAGATAGCGGTCAGTGCGTCGGTCCTGTGAACACCACTGCCAGCTCCTGTGTCCACACATCGGAGGCGCTCCAGCACTGGTGTGCTCCAGCTCCTCTTGGGGCAAGCTCTGCTGGGGTCAGTTCTGGGAAGAAAATACTTTTATTTTTCAAAGAAGAAGATGAGCATCCAGGAACTTAAAAAAAGGATCGATTGCTTTTCTATTCAGAGTCATTAGCTCTTGAAGTTACTCACATGCAGTTCAGTTAATCAAGTAAAATTTTTTCAAACGAAATTATCCAGATGGTGCAGTTCTTGTTATGTCCCTCTTCAATAACCTCGCCTCTTATTTTGCTCCTCTCTTCTTTTTCTATTACTTGAATTTTATTTCCTGTAATTTATAGTGTGTAGGTGTAATTTGAAATATTTATAACTGTGAAATTGACTTAATATGTTGTCTCATAACTTAAATTTTATTGGTTTTTTTTTTTTTTAAATACGCGTGTATTCAGGGAAATATATAATTCAGATTTACAATTGGGCTAGGTGGAAACTGTGGTTTAGATTTAATTTTCAACTTCCGGCATTTTTTAAATCCTTCCGAAAACTTTCCCCTTTTGTGTGAAACTCCAAAGAATATATATACATCTCCTGAGCATTTAGGAGCAGCCATCTTTCCACCCCACTGCAAACGGGAAGTAGAAAGCAGGTGTGAAGTTAATCTTCAATGTGTATTTTATTTAGTCTGATACATCCAGAGTGTTACTCTTTCCCCATGTGGCGCTAGCCACACTTCAGGTACTCACCGGCCACATGTGCCTGGTGGCTCCTGTATTGGACGGAACAGGTGTAAAGTGTCTTTTGATGAGGTGACAGGAGAGAGAAGCTGTTTCCGCACTAACCCCTACTGTCGCTCTCACAGTATAGCATAACACTTCCGTAGATGGAATGAAAACTAACATCCGACTACATTTCCATTCCACAGTGTGGTTATTTTGCCCTTTTCTAATTTACAGTTTTCGTAGTTATTCAGGATCCAGTGTACCTCGTGCTGACATTTCCAGACTTCGCGCTTTGCCAAATGTACTTTTTAAAAACATTTGTCAAGTGATTTACTGAACCTTTACACAAAGGTACCCTTTCTAAATTGACCAACTAAAACGTATTTTCCTGATACTGTTGTTACATTCTGTATTTGCCGCATTTTGGCAAATCTACAGTATGTCATTAAGGTCCAAGGCTTTTATGTTTCTCTTCTGAAACCGAATATATGATCTATCTAACCATCTATATTTATTTAAAATCTTCTCAAAGGAATTATGATTCCTGCTGCCTCTTCTCTTTCTGAAATGAATATGATCTTTTCATGGTCATTACCTAGATGGGAAGATAAGTGGAATCCTTTCAGTCCTAAAGGGAAGATAATTCATTTTCCTACACAGAAAAAAAAAAAAAATCTGAGCTTCAGATGATTCAGTCAGAAGGGCTATTCCTAGCCTCACACCCCCTACCCCCAATTGTTAAACACATTACACGCTCTAAAAATGTAAGACTAGATTTTATATGGAACATATATATTGGGTCTTGATTTGGCATGATAACTGTGGACATTCTTCTCAAGACAAGTTGAATTTTGTTATAACCCTTGAGGGAATTTATAGAATAGAAACCCTAACAGGAGCCCTGTTTTTATTTTTTAGTCCAAACCTGATGGTCTTTTAAAAGTCAGAATACTTTTCTAATAATTACGGCAGAGGAAGCAGTGATAATTGAAGACTCATGTCTTAACAACTGGAAGCTAAATTATTATGTGGAAATATACATGCTTTCATTGAGTAAATTGATCATACATGTCTTATTCTGCCTTTCCCAGCCCCCCTTGGAGAATAGTGAACTGCTTATTTAGATTCCCTGCTTAACTGTCTTCATTAGTGTACAAGACTCCAGCATACACACACTAGTGTCTTCAGTTCACATTTGCCAAAACTTTCAGAGTTCCATAATTTGAAAGTAAGAATATGTCATTAAAACACTAGCTTTTTATGCATTTCCCTTCAACAGAGTCTCATTGATACCTTTCTGGTCTTTGTCTTGTTTGAGTTTGTTTTTTCCCTTCTTTTGAGAGAGAGTCCTGGAGTGAATTATAAATTGTTACTTTCTTTTCTCATTTCCTCTCATTCAGTGGCAAAAATCATTTTACAACTCAAAATTAAGTTTTTGGTTAATCTTCGAGCTTATGACTTGGTGTGAGCCCTCTTTTTTACATCATTTTCAGTACTTGATAGAAATTTAAATGTTCATTTTTTTCTAAAGAAATCTAAATTTTCCAAGAGTATAGATTAATATAAGATGTTGGTATTTAAGGGACTTGGGAGAGTAGGTGGTGAGGCTGTCTATTTTTACGATAAGAGGAGATTAATTACCTTTCAGGAAATTAATGAACAATCTTCACCAGTGTTCTGCCTTCTTTGAGTTTCTATTATTGGAAGGTGAGCTTCCCTTAGATTTGAAGTCGTTTTAAAAATATTTCAAGTGTAACTGAGATACTTCTAAAAGATACCTTAGTAATTTTGCATCAGAATTCTTTGAATTTATGTTCACTAGCTATTAAACTATAAACTGCTACCCAGATTAATTACTTTTGTGTTTATCTTCCTTATTCTTTCATTAATATAGACAATCCCTTCCGTTTTTTTTTTTTTTTTAAGTCCTCAGTATTCATTCTTGTTCTCTTTTGTAGTGTAATATAATCATACAGAATTACTTTGCCTGGACACAGACCCAGTGCATTTTTTTCCCTTTGATGTGAAAAATTGTTCGGGTGAAGTATAAAACATCAGTTTTTATTCTAGAGGCTTTTCCTTTAATTCTAAAATGAGTGGAAAGAATAATGTCAATCAAGGCTAAAATGATACTTGGGACCTGTCAAGGAACTTTGAACTTTCTGTTTTAGTCTTCTGACCATGCATTTGTGCAGCATAAGTTTTAATAATACATTGGAAATCTGCAGGGTTTTTGGTTTTTTTTTAATTAAGTTTTTTAAAACCAACCTCTCTTTATTTTTCTTTTTTAAAAATCTGGTTGATATATACCTAGGCCTTCTCATTTTTGACTTGCAAAATGTTGAGGTAAGAATTGTGACTGGAAAGGAATTAATTATACAAATAGATCTGGTAGGTATGTGAGTAGAGTGTTAATTTTGCTTGAAACAGAAGTATATTTTCTGCTTTGAATCTCCTCACCAGAGTCCTCTGTCAAGAACTATGTATGATAAGAATTTCTCTTTATTGCCTATCAGCCCACATATTCTTTCTGAAGTAGAGTAAATAAGTTCTATTTGTGAGCTGAACTTTATCATCTGCCATTTTATGGAAGCAACACAGCATTCTTTGGGGGAAGCAGAACTGATTGTCCTCGCAAGGTTACGTGACGACTCTGCTCTAAGACTTACACCTGTTGTATAGGGTTATACCTTTTTTCTTACGCCTCAGCTCTGCACCTGACAATTTATGGTTCTGTGGAGCCAAGCTAGAAGGAACAAAGGTCATGTGAGAGTGGCGAGGATGGATTCCTGGGTGTTACTTGTGCAGGTGAAGGGGCATCCTGGAATTCTAACCAGAGTAGTTGTCGGAAGTGAGATGGCTGCTCCAGATGACTCCTGGGTTTAGTGTAACTGTGGTTGAACAAGATTTTTTTTATGTATGAAGCTTGATTCCACAACCAAAATAACAGAAACGTGGGGAAAATCCTGTCTGCTTATGCTTTTTAAAGCTTATGGTTTAAGTGAAAATAAATTGTAAAAACTGATAACCTTAACCCTATACAATGAGCTCTGCATGAGGAAATGGAAGGAAGAATACTACAAGTGATTCAGGAAGGTATATGTGAGGAAGGAAGATGGGTTTCCCTTTTCTGATCATGGGCTCTGAAAGTATTCATTGCCTTTACCAGCATTCAGTATAAACCAGAGATAAGAATATATGTACTCGCGTGGGTCTGTGAGTGTGTGTGCGTCTGAGTGTTTGTTATTCTAAATAGCTTGTAAATATTGTAGTTGTTTAAAATGGAAAATAAAAGCTGAGATTGTTTTTTTCTTTGCAAATATATTGCATCAAAAATACAGTATTGACAGTGGATAAAACACTGAGGAAATAAATTTTTTTTCATTTTGCCTTCTGTCCATTTTTGTCAAGAAAAAATAGAGTACATCATATAAAGCTCTGCATAGCATATTTTAAAACATGTACTTGGTTCTGAAATAATCATTTTAATCAGAAGCTTTGGCCTATAAACATGATTCAGCTTATACGAGAAATGTACATATTTCATATTAAAAAGACATCTTTTCATACTTGTTAGAAAGGTTGTACTTTATGTCTTTTGAAATTATCTGAATATGTTATAGTAATGATACAACATTAGATGGAAAACCTAGGGTAATAAATGTGTGTATGTGTTCACTGTATTACACTAAGTTACAATATAGAAAAAGGAGTGCACATTTGGATTATGGTCATCAAAATCAGACAAACTAACCTATTGTTTACATGTGTAATACTTAAGAGAAAATGCAAGCTGAGAATGAGAATAGATATACTCTTTTTTTTTTTTTTTTTTGAGTTTATGTATTTTGGGAGAGAGCTCATGAGCTCAAGTCGGGGAGGGGCAGAGAGAGAATCCCACCAAGTAGGCTCCACGCTGTCAGCACAGAGCCTGATGCAGGGCTTGAGCTCACGCACTGTGAGATCATGACCTGAGCCAAAGTCAAATGCTTTGCTGAGCCACCCAGGCAGCCCGAGAATAGATATACTCTTGATTAAAACCCTTATTGAGCCATTAGTGAGTCATTTTAACTATTAGTAACAAAACCATCAAGATGCTGATTATGTGCCATCTATATCAGAGTCCCAGACAGTTTTCTGTCTTCCTGTCCAGGATCACAATGGCACAACTGGGGACGTAGTAGTATTTAGTCTTAAAGGACATTGTTTTCTAGTGACAAGAAACCTGGAGGTTAAATGAGACACATCTTCAAAGAAAATAGGCTGAGTAAGTGAGCTGCATCAGCCTTACAGCCAGAGATTGAAAGGGCGGAAGACATGAAATTTGAGTCCCATAAAAGTTCTTCATTGTTCTTAAAGCGCAGTTTACTTAGGATTTTTCCTACTAAAGAAAGGATCCCAAAGTTTTGCCGACCTGTAGCCACTAAATCTCATTAGGTAGATGCATTTTCCTGTGGGGAAGGCAAAAAGCACCTTGTGAAGTAAGGGCATGACCCAAATGGTGGTTTCTTATGTATTGAGTCAGCACTTGTTACAAACAGTATTTGTTTTATTCCCCCCTTCATAGGTACTTATTAAAGGAAATTAGGTATAACTAAACTTCATACTTGGGAAAATGTAATTTGGTACAAGAGGATCCCTAGATTGCTTTGTAACTTCATAGGATACACAGTAACAGCAAATGGCTAGAGATGAATCCATCTTGTCTGGTAGCCTTTTAAAACTATTCAGTGTCAATTTGCAGTAAACTGTGCCAAAAGGGAAAAGTCATCCTTTAGTCCAGGGCTCCCTTTTGTTCCCCAGAACATTGTATGAATACATAATAATTGGCCCATATAAGAATACTTAAGGTCTTGGGGCACCTGGGTGGTTCAGTCAGTTTAAGCAGCCAACTCTTGATTTTGGCCCAGGTCATGATCTCACAGTTCCTGAGATCAAGCCCCATGTTGGGCTCTCCACTGGCAGCATGGAACTGCTTGGGATTCTCTTCCCTCTTTGTGCCCCTCCACTGCTTGCTCATTCATTCTCCCTCCCTCCATCTCCCTCTCTCCCTCCCCTTCTCTCCTTAATAATGAATAAACATTAAAAAGAGAGAATACTTCAGGCCTCCACTCCAATTCTGAAGCACGCAGTCTTGACCTGTCTTTATCAGGGAAAATCAACATCCCAAGATAACTTTGAATTTAAGCAGATACCAAGTAGCACCTCTGTGTTCATAATACTCTTAATGGGTTAGCTCTCACACACCACCCACAACTTCTTGGTTTTCTATCAATAACATGTACCACAAATGTTCCACAGTGTAGTCCAAATGGAAGGTGTACCTTTCTTTAGACAGAATGCAGGTTCGTCTAGCTTATACATTTGGGAGTGACTCCTCGTACAATTGCAATATGAAACAGTATTCATTTAAATAGTTTGAAAATACAAATTTACTTGGAATGCTTATAGTTGCAAGAAAGAACCCATTTCAAAGTTGCTGAATACAGGAAACTGGTTCACTACAAAATTTAGGGTAGACTGAGCTTTCAGGGTTGTTTTGTTCATGTTACTCTAACTCTGTATATCTGTGATTTTCTCTACTCCATATGCATGCTATGTATCCTTCCTTTTCAGACGAGCTAGCTAGCTGTAGTTCTGGACCCCATTCCATACACATCATCAAACAGAAAGAAAGAACGCTTCCGGTTACCTCTCACATGGGTAAATTTCCCAGAAGCCTTGGTGTATTTCTCCTTGCATCTCTTTAATGTAAGATTTGATGTAGGCGAGATCCTTAACCTGTCCCTATGTCCTGATTTTCTAAACCAGTCATGGACAAGAGAAACAGAATTACCATGACTGATTGGCTCAGACAAATCAGAGCTAGCCTTGAAGCTGGAGTCCAGTCCCCAAACTATAAGGTTGCTACATAGTGCATATAAAAGTGTTGACTAAAATGTCCACAGCAGATGTGTATATAGCTCTCCAGAGTATTGTTTTCAAGAAACAGACCCAGACTACCTAAGAATTAAGGTGTTTCTTTTAACCTGCATCTGTAGCAGATTTAGAGCAGAAAGTTAGCAGAAGCTTAGGCAGACACAGGTCCAGATGTTTGCTCTTCTTTTCTTAGGGGGCTGCCTTACATCTCATGACATTCTTGCTGTTCTCTGTCTAAATTGTTTCCTTACTTAGATTGGCGGCGGGGGTGGAATTCACCAGTGAAGCCAACTGGACCTGGATTGATCTTTAGAGAAAAGCTTTCAATTAGGGATTTGGATTTTCTGTTTATTAATTTTGGTAGGTTGGGTTTTCTAGAACTGCAGTTCTCAAACTTTTGGGTCTTGGAATACTCAGAAAAAATTACTGAGGATTCCTCCCTCCCCCATCCCAAAGATTTTTTGTTTTTATAGTTTATACAATATTTACTGCATTCGAAATTAAAACACATTTTAAAGTTATTTCTAAATGAATTAATAAATTCATTACCTGTTAACATTCTTATTTAAAATTATGCTTCCAACTTAAAAAAAATGTATCAAGACATTTGAACTGTGTGCTTCTACATACAGTGTATTGCCTTATATTATTTTGGTTGAAGCATATGAGGAAAGCCTGGCCTCATAAATGCTTCACTAAAATTAGACAAGTGGTAGTTTCTTAAAGGTTAGCTGCAGTGTAGAATCCCATTTATACTGGATTATTTTAAAATCCATTGCTGTACCTTACTTGAAATGGATCTTTTACCTGTGTGTGGGATTATAACATCATTTATTTAGAAAAATAATGGTTCCCGAGTTATGCAGATCTTCCAAATGTTAACACATTTCATTATGCATTATAAAAAAATCACTTTTGTTTATGTCAGCATCAGTCTAATTAGATACACCTTTATTGGGAAGCTAGAAAGCTCGTAGTGGCAGATACAAGCATTCTAAAATTTTTTTAATGAGAGCTTAAGCTTTATCCTCGGGAACAAATATTGTCAGTTGTTAACTTTGAAGCAACAGTCTCATTTCAGTTTTGAGAAAATATCTGTCAAGTACTGAAGCCTGAATAAGTATAGTTTGTCTCTTAGTCTTTCTTTCAAGTCAAAATGGCATTCCATGGGAGAGAAAAAAAAAAGTGACTTAGCTCATAACTCAATCACAAAAGGGCTATTCTTTGAGAAAACTGTATTTGGGTATGCCGAAGAAGTGCTTCGTGAATACTTCCCATTTTCCCACATCGAATTCTCAAAAGATGTGCTTTGAAGGAATGAGATGTAATAAACTTAACAATTTGTATTGCTTCCTCAAGGGTATTCTTAAGTGAAATTGACTTTCCCCTGTGAGTGCATGATCGTATAGAATGCAGTGGCTAGTGGTATACTCTGGCGCCATTGCCTTGATTCCTGCTTGAGGTGTCTGTAGTTTTACTCCCCACATCTTCTGCACAATCAATTTCCATTATTTCTTTTATCCATGGGTTACTTAGACTCATTTTGGTTAACTTTCAAATATTTTGGGACTTTCTACCTAACATTTTCTAGTTATTGCTTAATAACCATGTCAAAGCAACTGTCCTGTTAATCCTTTGAGATTTGTTTAGCCTTCCTTTGTGGCTCTGTATATTTTCAATTTTCGTAAATGTCCCAGTGGGCATTTGGGGGGAAAGCATGTATTTTACAGTTAGGACAGCCTTCTTTCTATACTATATATATATATATATATACACACACACACACACACTATATTCTATATAGTATATTCTATACTATACTATATATATATATATAGTCAACTATATATATATATAGTCAACTTTGTTATTTTTATTGAGATACTGTACATTTTTACTGATTTTTTTTCACTGGGGGGGGTCTATAGTTGTGGATTCATTTCTCCTTTTAGTTCTATCAAATTTTGGTTTATATATTTTGAGACTACATTTTTAGGTGTATAAAGTTGGAAGATTTGCTTTGACCAATTGATTCCCTTAATCATTATGAAATGTCCTTTCCATGTCTAGTAATACCTCTTGCTCTAAAATTTAGTTTATCTGATGTTAGTATAAAGGTTGTGTATTTTAACTGTATCTGTCCTTTTAGTTTCAACCTTTCTATCTCTTATTTTTAGAGTGTACTCTTATAAACTGCTATGTACTTGGGATTTTTTATTCAGTTTGACCGTCTTTGTCTTTTAAAGGGAGTATTTAGTCCATTTACATTTAAGATAATTACTGATTTGGGGTGGGCGGGGAGCTTAAATTTACCATCTTTTTGTTCCTTTTTGTCTTACCTTTCCCGTATATCTTTTCTCTTTTCTTGCCACATTTTGGAATAAGTCATTTGAATTGTTATACCCCTCCTCTTGATTATTACCTACATATCTTTTTAATTATCCTCTTAGTGATTATTGAAATTAAAGCTTACCTACCTACTTGGTACCTTACCACCTCTTGGGACTGACTCTATTTCTGCCTTTGTGTCTTTTATGCTGTTTTGTCATGCCTTTTCAGTTATGTATTTTACCTTTTTTTTTTTTTTTCTTTTTGAGAGAGAACATGAGCAGGGGACAGTGGAGGGAAGGAGAGAGAGGGAGAGGGAGGGAGAGAGAAAATCTCAAGCAGGCTTCATACTCAGCCCAGAGTCCAACACAGGGCTCGATCTCACAACTGTGAGGTCGTGACCTGAGCCAGAATCAAGAGTCAGTCACTTAACTGGCTGAGCCACCCAGACGACCCAGAACTCTGTATGTATTTTAAATTTCAAGGGCATAATTATTTGGTATAATTTATATTAATTTAGATTTATCCACTTATTTACTCTTTTCATTGTTCTTTGTTGCTTCTTATATTTTCATGATTTGGGATAATATTTCTTCTGTCTGAAGGACTCCCTTTACAGTTTCTTGGTCTGCTACTAACAAATCCCGTGAGTTTTTATTTCTCTTGTATGAAAATGTTTGTCTTCAGTTTTTTTTCAGGGGGGACATAGAGTACTGAATTGGCAGTTTCTTTCTGCCCTTCAAAAGTATTACCCACAGTTTTCTGATTTCCATGGTTTCTTCTAGTCTTAACTGCTCTTTTCAGAAGCAGTACCTTTTTATGCCTTTGGTTATTTTTAAGATTTCATTTTCATCTGTAGTTTTTAGTCGTTTTCCATATGTAGCCTCTGTGTCGTTTTCTTCGTATTTATCTTGCCAAAGTTTTCTTACTGTCCCTTGAATCGTGGCCATTGTCTCTTCAGACATTCCTTTTGACAGATTGTCTTTCTCTCCTCACATTGCAATGACAAAATATATTAAACCTAAAAGTTTTGCTGTGTTTTTATCCCTTATATTTTCTTTTGCATTTCCCGTCTTTAGTCTTTTCATGTTTCAGTCAGAGTTATTTTCCTCTATCTACCCTCCTTTATTCCTTTCTTCCTTCACCTGTATCTAATCTTCTGTTAAACTGATCTATTGAGTTCTCAAGTTTTGTAACTGTATTCTTCAGTTCCCATTTTTAATATACTTTTCAGTAAACTCTTGACATATTCTCTTATTTAATTTACTAAACATGTGAACTACCGTTATTTTAAAGTTGGTGTCTAACGATTTTAATATCTGGATCTCTTGAACATGTTTCCTTTGTTCTCTTCTCAGTTTTTATCTTCTTGTACATGTTCATTTCTGGTGTGGACTTGTATATGAAAATGTATAGATAATTGAGGCTCTAGATATTACCTTCCTCAAGAAGATTTACTTTTACTTTTGGCAGACCAGGTAGGAAATTAGAGAATGAGCTTTTGGAAAATGGACTTCAGTCTCCTGAGGGCTAGTCTGTTGTTTCTAGTTCACCTTTACCCCTGTGCCACAGCCCTTCAGATAGCCAAACCTAAAAGTCTGGGGTTTCACCCATGGGGTGTCCTGAATTGCAATTATCGGCACCCCAGCCTTGTGAGAGTCCAGAAGCTCTCTGTTCAGCTCAGCCTCTCAGCCACTGCTTTCAAATTGGCAGATATGGCACCAAATATCAGTCATACCTCTCTGGGCTTCCTTTGTGGGGTCTTAGCCTATAAAGTTTTGGTAGTAGCTCCCAGTGCCTTCAAATATACTTCATATTTTGTACAGTCCTTTGCATTGTTTTTCATTGGAGATTTGGTCTGCAACTTATTTGCCATTATTGACAGGGGGGGGGGGGGGCGGGGATGGATCTTCTCTGTCAAGTTTTAATCCTCCTTATGATCAGCCAGCATTCTCACCTCTTTATATCCTAGCGTTATGTTACCTCACTTTGGCTAGCCTTTACCTTGATTTTACCTGTGGTGGCATTTCAAGGTCAGCCGGGTCTTACGTTGCTAGCTAACCTGCAGATGTATCCACCTATGGTAGAGAGGGTTGGAGGTGGTGACTGGAGTGCCCATGGTCTCATGGTATAAACCGAGTCCACGGAGATAGCAGGACCTGAGAGAAAACAGGATCGGTGGCCTCAGAATGTGCGAGTGTGGCAGCTCTTCTGAAGTTTGTGTCCCATCTAGTACAAAGTGGATTCTAAAGGTAGACCAGACACCTCAGATAAAACAGGGTCTCATTAACATCTTGCATGCTTGCAGGCTCTGATTAAATACTAGGTCACATTATTTTTTATTTAGAAATCAGTGTTTTCTCTCCATCACGGCACAGTGGGTTTTTCCATGTTCTCTTTTCTAGGCAATTACTTTCCTGGCCTGAGGTCCTTATTGACCCTCCTGTATCAGAAGTGACACACTGGGGTGATAACAGCAGCAGTAATAGCAGGGACAACAGAGAGCCAAAGTCCGTTTCCAGCCCTGACTTTAACTTTTCAATTCATTCTAAACGGAACAACATCTCCATTGGTAGCCTAAGCACTAAAATGCGTTTTCAGGCCAGAATTAAAGAAACTTCATCTGTCTTTTTTCTGAGCAGGGTGGGATGAGTGTTTGGAGAAATCAAGTGGTTTAATTACTGAAAACCACTCCATCTAGAGGCTTACGTTTCATTTTGTGTGACCTTAGACTAGAAATACGGGGCCAGAGAACAGGAGGCAAAAAATAATAGCTCCACTTGAATATTAATTTTTCCTTCCTGGAAACCAGAAAACTCTCCACTTCCACGAGTTCTGACACGTCCCTAGTTAACAGCTCTATTTTGCAATGCATATTAGGTCACCCTCTGGAAATGCAGGTCAGAAAGAAAACGCACCGGTGATCTGGGCCATGGGTGAGAGGGCCAAAGAAATGACAAGTACCGAAACTGGGAGAGCGTCTGTGTCTCCCGTAATTAGATGGTATGGCATAGCTACCAAGCCACACACACTGGCTCATCTGCCCATGGCCAGCACAGCAAGCCTCATGGAAATTGGGCATTGGGACTAAAAAAATGCAAGATCCTCAGCCCCACGTTTCTAGATAACGTGGAGAATGAAGTCAAATTTAGGATGCATTTGTTTTCTTATTTATTTATTTAATTTTATTTTTTATTTATTTTTTAAAGTTCATTTATTGTATATAATTTATTGTCAGGTTAGCTAACATACATTGTATACAGTGTGTTCTTGGCTTCAGGAATAGATTCCCATGATTTCTCACTTACATACAACACCCAGTTCTCATTCCAACAAGTGCGCTCCTCAGTGCCCATCACCCATTTTCCCTGCCCCCCCCCCATTAACCCTCAGTTTGTTCTCTGTATTTAAGAGTCTCTTATGGTTTGCCTCCCTCTCTGTAACTATTTCTTTTCTTTCCCTTCCCCTGTGGTCTTCTGTTTAATTTCTCAACTTCCACATATGAGTGAAAACGTATGATACCTGTCTTTCTCTGACTTATTTCATGAGAAGATACTCAACATCACTCATCATCAGGGAAATACAAATCAAAGCCACATTGAGATACCACCTCACATCAGTCAGAGTGGCTAAAATTAACAACTTAGGAAACAACACATATTGGCGAGGATGTGGAGAATGGGGAACCCTTTTGCACTGTTGATGGGAATGCAAACCGGTGCAGCCACTCTGGAAAACTGTGGAAGTTCCTCAAAATATTAAAAATAGAATTACCCTATGAACCAGCAATAACACTACTAGGAATTTATCCAAAGGATACTGGAGTGCTGATTCATAGGGGGCACATGTACCCCAATGTTTATAGCAGCGCTGTCAACAATAGCCAAATCATGAAAGGAGCTCAAATGTCCATCAACTGATGAATGGATAAAGAAGATTTATGATGGAATACGACTTGGCAATGGAAAAGAATGAAATCTTGCCATTTGCAACAACATGGATGGAACCAGAGGGGATTATGCAAAGGATGCATTTGCTTTCATAGTGAAATTGTCATCAGGATCACTTTGTAGATAAAGTTACACAAAGTGTGTTTTTGTTAAGGGAGTAAGATTGGCAGAAGAGCTAGAATTTAGAGATGTTCTAGGGAGGGGTAAATTGGCTATCCAAATAGTGTTGGCTTTACAGTTTGTTAGGAGTTAGTACATAAATTTGGTTTTGTCACAACCTAAGTTTGTGGAAACCTTGTTCTTTCCAGAACCTGACTTCAGAACTAACTAATGATAATGAACATAGAAGATAAATATGTTGATCAAAATGCCAATTTATTAACTTAGAGTTCTAAAAAAAATAGGGCACTCCCAGCTTCGTCAGAAGATAGACGATAGGCCACATTGACCATCAGAAATGAGTCTATGGCCATAGAGTTAGAGCACAAGGAAGCCAAACATCATTTGTTTTCTTCCTGGCTTAGAAAATGTGCTTTGTAATTTTTCTACTTTTCTAGTGATATTTATGTTTGTTAGTTTTAGTTTTTTTATTCTGTGGTGGGAAATACTATCGAATTTTGGGTTTGCTTTTTCCAGACTCCCAAGCAGACCACATTTCTCCTATTGTCATATTCTTCAGCTATGTGAATACGACTGTATTAGGCTCCAGCTTTCTCGCACATTCCGATTCCACTTCTGCCTGGACACTTTAACTGGATCACTGCAACGCCTTGCCCTTGAGGAGGATTGGTCTTAACTACAGGTGTGAATTTTATAATTTAAGTTTGGGAAATCTTTATATTGTAGTTCAGCTGACATAAATTTACTAGAACTCCTACCTTATTAGATTTCTAACCAAGAAGAATTTAATTACTGTCTCCAAATGCACCATGAATTTGGGGGAGAGGAAGGACTTTTTCAAAGAATGTCTCATTCATAACATTAAGAGCAAATACATGTCTTAAGAGATTAAAAGTAAAGTGTGTTTTTAAAAAGGAAGTTTAAAATGGGTATGCATTTAGCCTGAAAAGGATGGTTGTAAATACATTGATCTTGGAAATATCCCATATTCAAGAACAGAGAATAAATTACAACGGTAGGCTGATTGGACCAATAGATCTGTCAGTGAAAAGAAAAGCCTGGCATGTCTATGGCAAAGGACTGATATATGATAACTCTTGCCAGAGTGAAGATTCTGGAAAATAACATTCCATTTCCACTGCAAGTTACAGTGAAAGGACTCTCTATAATGCTATAATGATTTTCTTTGAAAAGGGTTGATTGCAATAAGATGTGCGTCCCTACTGTGTACAGATAATTCACAACAAACCTGCCAGGTGTCTTTACTGTTATCTTACATATGTTGAAATTAAGGGTTAAAAGGTAACTTTCAGGAAAGGATAAAATCATGACTCCTAGGTATAAAAATGTACACATGTTCAAGACTTTATCTGATGCCTTAATCTGGAGAACTAACCACATGTTATAATAGGTTCAAAGTTAAGTTTTCTAAAAAAGCACAGTTACAGGGAGTAAAGGAACATTGAAATGAATTGTAAATTGGAGATCAATTTTTTGTTTTAGAGAGAGGGAGTCATTTGAACCTCTATTAGAAGGGACAGAATTTATGTCTTACCAGTTACCAACAGCTTATAAAGTTATAAAATAACTCCCACAGAATCAGAATCTAAGACAGAAGGGTGTGCTGTAGACTATGCATATAGTTTTCCATTAACATCCAAGTGTTTTCTACCTGATGTTCAGTAATTCACCTGAGATAATACATGTAATAGTGGCATGGTGGAGGCAAATTCCTCACCTCCCCCCCCCTCCCCCAAGCAGTGTACAGGACGTTTGAATTGCAAGGGAAGTCTTGAGGAGGTCATTGGAGGTTGTTGTGGTAATTCAGTCTTGAGGCAGTTGGCCTGGACCAAGTTAGTGGCCGTAGTGAGTTAGCTTCTGTGGAAGCGGACTCTGAGCCTGCTTTTTGCAAGGAAGTGTATTGGGTCATGCTCTTGGGAACAGTACGCGTGAGGGAGCACAAGAAGCTGGATTGAACAGAGGAAGAAATTGAACTGTGATGCAGTCAGAACAACGGCTTTAATCGAAGTCCATGGGTGAGCTCTGGAGCTGGGTGGCCCTTCTGAGATATTCTCAATCAAAACAAGACACCGAGGGCACACTTCTGGGGAGGACAACACTCCTGGCAGGTTGGGGGTAAGATGACCCCCATCCTGAAGTGGAATCTGGGCAGAACACCACAGCATCCACTACCCTTCTTGTACTGCTCGTATCCACAGATCTCTTCTTCTGCCCTTTGGAGATTTTCTCTTGACTAGCACCTCTCCTAGTCTAGTTGCTTACCTGCTCTTACCCCTAGGTTTACCAGTTGGGGTGATCCAGACTCCCTCATCTTTGAAAGCTCTAAGCCCCTGGTCTGCCGTGCTCTTCTGAAGCAGTGACTGCTATACTTGACTCTTTTCCATTTGAATTGGGTAAAGGACTACCAGGAGAAACCCTAGTGTATCACCTGGATTGTGGGTGTGTTCTCTCCTGCACCTGTTGTGTGACAGCTGCCCTGTGTCTTGATGGTCTAGGTCAATTACCTCCAGTGTGGTGGTGACTTCTTTCTTAGCCCACTGGTCTCTTAGCACAAAGAAGCCAAAGTGAATAGGTGACAGACAGAGCCTAAAATTGAATGAGATTCTTGCTGTATCCCCTGGTGGAAGTTTCCCCCACTTTGGAAACCAGGTTCTCTAGACCCAGAGCCTACAGCTATGGGAGTAGGAAGCACAAATTCCCAAAGTGGGTCATTGATGAAGGTGGTAAATGGAGCCATTCCCATTTCTACCTGTTGGTTCCCAGTCTCATGTATTGTTGGGGTCTCAGGACCACTAGAATGGCCATTGATTGAGGATATATCCTGCATCCTGAAAGATGGTGTCCCACCCTCACAGGATATAATTTCCAAGCTGGTACCTCAGCTGCACCTTTAAAAGCCCTTTGAATTGTTTGATCTGACCAGCAGTTTCTACCACATGTGATACAACCATGGATCCCACGGCCACATGCCCCCTGTTCTACCCTCTTTGCTGTAAAGTCCCTTTGTTTGATTCAGTGCTACATGGGCCCTGTTTTGATGGGTCTAACACTATAAACCTTCATATGATCATAGTGCTGAAGCCCAACAAACAGAAAAGGCAAGAACCATACCTAGAACATATGTCAATATGTCAACTTGCCATCAAGTGGATGCTTATTCTCCCTGAGGGATGGGTATTGTATCAAGGCCTCAGCAGTGATTGTAACACTCGGGTTAAAGGTTTGGCAGCATCATGAGCTACGTCAGGCTTGGTAAATGGAATCCCATTGCATAGCTTCCATTGCTGCCACAATAGCCACTCCTTTTATGCACCCATTTCGCCAGCACAGGAGCTGATGAAGAAATGGCTGATATCAACTGGCTGAATCATTTGGACTATTTGGTTGGCTGGTGCCTCTTCCATAGTAGATGCGGTCTGGTGACGATGAACATGCATTCAAAGATCCTTATACTCCATGTCCACTCCCATCCATCCATCCATCCATCCATCCATCCATCCATGTACCTCTACCCTTGTCCCTCACCCTCTTTCTCCTTCTAGGCGCCTGGCCAACCAGCCAAGCCATTTGCCACTTCCGTGAGTTTGTTTTATTTCTGGCCTCAGGCTTATTCTGTTTCTACAGAAGGTGAGTGACTGGATGTGGCCCATCTGTGAACCAAACGTGGCTTGCTTTCCTCTCTTCTGTAAGCTGGTTATCGGAGGCATATCCTCACTGCCTTGGTCATAGGTGTTGTGTGGTATTGCAGGGTACTTCCTTCTGAGGGCCTAGCTTTCCCTTCGAGTCCCTGAGTTCCATGTTCAGGAATTAGGCAACAGATTCTGATTTTTTTTTTTAATTGGGGTACTTGCCTCCTGCTCCTTGATTTCTTTTGATTGTATAGATTGCATGGATACCCTTGTTGGCTGCTCTTCAGAATGCCCTGTTCTATTAGCCGTTTCTGTGTTCTCTCTGCGCTCGGCTATTGTAGCTGACTTTGCTCCTTATAACAATAATTGCATCCACCTTGCTTCTGCTGCCGTGTGCTTCTCAGCCTCTATCAGTTTGAGACTCTATCATCCCTTCGCCATCAGGGAAGCTAGTTCTGTGACAGTATCTCCTTGTCTCAGCGCTGGCCCACAGAGGACAGCTGCCAGAGAGCTGCTTCAGTAGTATTCGTGCCACCATCACCAACGCGTTTCTTATCGTTTTGCTAAACAAAGCTTCCTTCTGGCCCTCCCTCCCATGGAACATAGTTGGTGGGTTTTCTTTTGGGGGGGTGTTCTGACCTTAGGTGATATACCCATTTTAACATACCCACTTCTCCGGACCTTGGGTTCCTTTCTCCACCACTTACCATGGCGATTCTGGCATTTCTGGTGTGCTTAGTATGGACTATTGCCTCTTCCAAGCTCTTAGGAAACAACCTAACAGCATATCTCCGTACTTTTGAGGGTCTTTGCCAGGGTATCAGTTTTCTATCATAGGAGAGCGTTCTCATAGTGATAAACTCTCTTATCCAACTTTATATTCTGTTTCTCTCAACTCAGCACCCTCCAGATCCAGTCTCTTATCTATTCTCCTTGCTTCTGCCAGTACGCACTGATGGGCTCTTAGAGCTCCTCCAACACGAAGCCTCTTTCCTCCCTAGAAGACCCGGCACTTGGCCAGGTGGGGGTGTGGCTTGACCAGCTGTTGGCCAGGTAGTGAGGAGAGGAGGTGGGAGCAGACTGAAGGGGATGAGCAGCCTTTGAGTGGTCCTCAAGCAGCTGGGAGTGGGTCATGTCGATCTGGAGGCCAGTGGATGGGTTCCAAGGAGCCCTCGACTATGGACTGTTGCGAGTCCCATGGCAGGAGCAGGGTGGGCGCTCCATCCAAAGTGAGGCCCTGTCAAGGGGCAGTATGTGCCGAGGAGCGGCTTTTCCTTCTGCTCATAAATGAAATGAGAGCTGAGTCCAGAAAGCTTCCAATCTGCAAATAAAAGCCTAACCAGGGGGGAGCAGTGCCTTTGCCTGTCTGGTGTCCCTCATAAAAACTGCCACAAGATGGCAGCAGGAGCTCAGCCTGAGCGGGGAGGTTGGGGGTTGGTATCGGGGTGGAGCTGGTACCCCTGGCAGACACAAGTTCCAGAAGAGGTGTGAGGAACAAAAAACTGAGTGACACGACTCTTGGAACCTATTAAAATCGGGGTTTACACACTGGTAGATCCCCTGGCCACGTGCTGCTTCTTATACCCTCCCAAGAGTCACACGTATTGCTTGTCTCCTGTCCTTATTTACATTTGGCCCCTTTGAGTTCTTTCCACTGGCTAAATGTGGGCCCTGCAATCATAAACCTTAATATCAAGGCTGCCCCCAGGGCTCATGAGTGGCTCAGTCGGTTAATCATCCAACTCTGGATTTCGGCTCAGGTCTCACAGATCTCACAGATCCTGAGATCAAGCCCTGCGTGGGGCTTTGTTTTTTTTGTTTTGTTAAAAATTTTAAATTTAACGTCTATTTATCTTGACAGCGAGAAAGAGTGCGAGCAGGGGAGGGGCAGAGAGAGGGAGACACAGAATCTGAGCTGTCAGCACAGAGCCCAACTCAGAGCTCGAACCCACAGCCGTGAGGTCATGACCTGAGCCGAAGTCGGACGCTCAACCGCCTGAGCCACCCAGGCGCCCCACCCCCCCACGTGGGGCTTTGCACAACAGCACAGAACTTGCTTAGGATTCTCTCTCTCTCTCTCTCTCTCTCTCTCTGTCCCTCTCTCACATGCACACATGCTCTCCCTCTCTCTCTGTCACAAAATGAACTTTAAAAAAAAAAAAAAAAAGACTGCCTCTTAAAACATCTGGGTGTTGTGCAAAGCGCTTTCCGTCCGTCGTTACATTGCCCCTCTCGAGAGATGTCACCTGGGGCTGTAAGGCTGGTGCTTCTCACGGGACCGCAGAGGAACACTGTGGTCTGCAGGCCATCAGCCTTTCAGGGGAGAGCAAGTTCTGCAGGCCAAACAGCAAACTGCCTTGTTGCACCTTGACAGTCCGGACAGGTGACAGCGACGAGTTGAACGTGCTGACGCGAAGGAAGCCCACCATCTGGTGGTCTTCTAACAGCTCCAAAATGATCATTCTGGGCCTGGGCGGTTGGGACGACAGCACAGTCCACACATCAGTGCTCTGCGTGTGCTGGATGGGGACCGTGCAGGCATGCCCGCCACACACACACACGCACACACACACACACGCACACCGCTTCAGGACAGCAGCAGCTAGAAACCTCACTGGACAGTTTCACAGTGACTGTAATCGGGGGCATTGCAGATGAGAGTGGGAGAGGGAGCCCCCCGAGGAACAGGACGGTCCCCGGGCCAGGAGCAAAGGGAAGAGGTGGGCGCTCTCAGAACCTGCTGGGCTGGAGGAAGGGCCTGGCTCAGCTGCAACTCCAGCTCTGAGCACCACCCCCCCACCCCTGCAGCTGCGGGGACCCCTGGGCATGTGCCTGTGCTGGGAGGGGGGAACCCGCTGAAGAAAGGCCGCCTGCAAAAGGGCTTTGGGGGAGCGAGGTTGAAAAGTCAGGCGCTGTGCCTCCCTGTCTTCCTCCCTTCCACTCCCCCTCGGGCCCTTCTTGTCCAGCCAGCTGACAAAGGAGGAAGGTACCACGGGCTGTGTGGGAGGGCATCTGGGAGCCAAAAGGACAGACCAGTCCCTGGCCAGGCAGCTGTGCCCTGAGCCGCCTCCAGGTAGGCCCACGCTGAAGGCCGGCTTGCCACCCAGCTTGTGACGAATTCTGCTCGGAGAGGCCAGAGCCGTGGAGGAGAGGACGATGACCTCATGAGGGGTGGGGAGGCTGGGACCCCAACCCTGGGACTCCTGATCACAGCTTCCCAGGCAGCGGAGAGGCAGAAACAGCACCTTGGGCCTTCCGGGGACCGCTGGGGCCAGCCCCGGGGCAGCCTGCGGGCCAGAGGAGCTCCTTGGAAGCCTGGCCCTGTCTCTGCCCAGGGTGGGTGCAGCGGGAGGCACCGGTAAGGACAGGCTGAATTTGCCACCTGCCCGGAGGGAGAACGGTTTACGGTCCAAATTAATGTGCTTTAAAGAAAATAAAGTAATATAAAATCAATAACCCAAATTTGTGGAGAAAGACCTCTCTGGTTCAACTGAAGACCACAGACTGCCGTGTGCCCTTGGACACTCAGGCCTCACCCTCAAGCCCTGTTTGTCACCAGTGGCCCAATTGGGTGCTTCCGCATCAGTTAACGGTCTCCTTTGGAGCGGTCACATGATAAATTCATGCAAACTAAATAAAAATCACAGCAGCTGATTACTGATAGCTACTTTGTGCCAGAACTTTATTACTAGGGCTCCTCCTACCTGTTGACATTCTGGCCGGAGAGGTCGTTGTTGAAGGCAGAGAGAAGGGGGCACCGTGGTAGAGAACCTCTGATCTACTACAGAATGCATTAAGTGCAAGCCCATTGTGCAGCCATCACCACCAACCATCTGTAGAATTCTTTTCATCTTGCAAAAGTGAAACTCTGCACCCATTCAACACTCACTCCCCATTCCCTCCTCCCCCAGCCCCTGGAAGCCGCCATTCTGCTTTCTGTCTCTATGAATCTGACGACTCTAGGTACCGCATGTGTATGGAATCAGACAGGATTTGTCTTTTCGCTTCGCATGATGTCCTCAGTGATCATCCGTGTGGTAGCATGCTTCAGAATTCCCTTCCTTGTTAAGGCTGAATAATATTCCACTGTGTGGATGTACCGCATCTTGTTTATCCATCCATCTGATGATGGACATTCGAGTTGCTTCCCCCTTTTGGCTCTCGGGAGTAATGCTGCCATATGACCTCTTTTGACAGAGGCGAAAACTGAGGCACGAGGGTGAGGGAACTTGCCACAGGTCCCACCGCTAGCCAGCAGCAGAACTGGGGTTCCAGCTGAGCAGTCGGCGTCAAAGATGGCCACAGGTGGAGTGACCACCGTGAGCCCTTCTCACGGCATGCAAGCAGGCACCAGGAAAGATACCCCCTTCCTTCGCCATCTGATCCGCTCAGACCCGTTACTGCTTTGCTGGGAGCTGAGTCAGACTGAAAATTTGGAGAGACGGGGAGGAGTCTTGGGAATCAGAAAATGATCGCTTCTTTGTTTCCCCATCAAACCCGGAGTCTTACTGTATCCCTGGCACACCTGGGTCAAGTTAGGAGTTAGAGAGATTTCTTCAAAGATGGGTCCTCGCCTGGAGACTCCCTCTGTCTCTGTTCTGCCCCCATCAGTAGCCGCAGCATTCCCACCCGGTTGGCTGACTGGGGATGAGGACTAGAGCTCACCTGCTTCCATGTGCAAAAAAGAACAGCGACTCTGCGTTCCTGGAAGGGCTTCCATTCGAAAATCCCTAAATAGACTCATTAACACATTCTTCCTTGCAAGCGGACTACCATGGCATGGGCACATTATAAAAGATGCATGTGAGTCACTGTGGGGTGGAGAAAGAAACCAGAAATCCCATTGTTTCACACAGTGCTTAACAAAAAAATGTATCTAACGAAGTCTACAAAATTTAGATGTGAAACATTTGGGGTTTGGGGCTTTCTGTGAAGGTCCATCACACCTAATGAATCGGCTCTGCCTGGATAGCTCTTGTGTATCAGATTTTCATTAGAAGACCCTGACTCTTCAGGTCTGCGGGTTTGCAAATATCAGATTTCTAAAACGCAGAATGACCCACAGTTTCACTGCTTACCTTGGTGTTCGTCCATTTTCTTCCGTCGGACTGAGCCCTTAACCTGTGGTGTCTGTGTTAACTCCCGCTTGGCAGGCAGTGTCCAAATTGAGCTAAATCGCCGGGCGCCCAGTTGATTGTCAGAGAATTGGTTGTCCGTGTGTAGAAACTCCATAGATTTGGTGTCAGAAAAAAGGTACTGTTTTCTCACCAAATAGTGGAATCATCAAATTATATAGCCTGTTTCTGCTATCCATGTTCCCCCCTCTTGCGATTCCACTTTTCCTGGAGGTTTGAATGATTAGCCTCGATGGTAACCTACCCCCACTGACAGCGAACCAAGCTGCCGTCTTATGACAGGTCTTTGTTGCGGGGGCTTTTAATAATGCGTTGTACCGTATTTAGCAACACCCTTGATCTCGGCCCACTAGATGCCAGCAGCACCAACCTCCAAGTTCCTGCCTGCCTGAACAAGGTGTGATAATTCCCCTGTGATGAAAGCTAGACCTTAAGAAAAAAGCATAGTGGAGTCATGAGGGCAGACTTGGGGTCTGGTCCTGCCTCTGTTCCAAACTCCCTCTCTGACTTTGGGCACAGCTTAGGCTCCTGGTGCCCTCAACTACAAAACGAGAGGGTCAGAACAGATCAACCCAGGTTTTGTTCAACAACAAAATGCTCTCCTGCTAGGCCTGTTTTACCTAAGTGGGCATCGCGCTCGTTGAAGGTAGTAACTCAGGATCTACCCTGTATCTTGTTTAATCAAGGCCTGAAGTCCCATCTGTCTGAATGGTTTGACCCCAGTCTCCTAGGTCACATAGGGAGGCCTGCAGGGTCCGTGCTGGGGACAGGTGCTGCTGACAGCCTGGAAGAGTGTCTACCCTGTGACTCTGGAGGTGACTGAGTCTCATGGGCTGAGTGAGGGCACCTTCCCCACTGGAGCCTTCACTGAGAGCCTCAGGCCGGGGAGGGTGTGTGTGTGTGTGTGTGTGTGTGTGTGTGTGTGTGTGTGTGTGTAGAGGGGCAGGGTGGGATCCAGAGGGTCCATCAGGCAGACACCAGGCAGGGATGTGAAGCCTGGCCCAGCTGCCTGCTTGGTCCCTCCAGGGTGCACAACCCCACAGTCCGGCCTGAACTGGGCTGAACACATGCTGGAGGCACAGTTACCAGCCACTGACCCTGCCGGGCTCTGTCCTTCAAAGAGAGAGGCCTCGGGGCGCCTGGGTGGCTCAGTCAGTTAAGCAGCTGACTTTGGCTCAGGTCATGATCTCGCGGTCCGTGAGTTCGAGCCCCGCGTCGGGCTCTGTGCTGACAGCTCAGAGCCTGGAGCCTGTTTCAGATTCTGTGTCTCCCTCTCTCTGACCCTCCCCCATTCATGCTCTGTCTCTCTCCGTCTCAAAGACAAAGAGAGAGGCCTCTATCCTTCTCAGAGATGGAAACCTGTGCTCGGCAGGCAAGAGCAGCAGTGGGGAAGTCCCATTCTCTCACGTAACACAGAAAGTAGAAGGAGTTAGAGTCCACTGAAGTGGCGTCTGTATCACCGGCGATGATGGCCACAATGATGCTAACCTGCTGAGGAGCTTGCTAGGTGCTCTGAACCAGGCTCAGCCCTTTATAAGAAGTATTTCTGTTAATTCAGGAGACAGGTGGAACTGTCAAGCCCTAATGATTTCATCTCGGAAGCGCTGGCCCTGGGGAGACCAGCCCCTCCACCTGCAAATTCTCTTGTTCCCTGAAGTGTCAGTTGGAAGAATTTGGGACATCTTACGTTAGCGAGTGTGGCCCGTTTTCTTGAAGCACTTCAGATTCCTGGGAAAGGAGAAGGTGTGAATAGAAGGCCCAAGTCACTGACTAGGAGGTGATGGGAGGGTGGTCTCGCTCATGATACCATTTCACACTAGAATTGTTCACATTCGGTTCGTCCACCTCCAGCCATTTGTTAACTCAATCAGTGAAAAGTTAATAATAATCCAATGTGTGTCATGTGTTGTGCTGAAGGCTAGGGATCCAAAAAAGAGTCCTACTCCATCCCTGTCCCAAAGGATGCCCAGTTGATTGGACCAGCACCCCTGGTCCAGTGCTGTTGGCTGGAGGTTGAGGTCAAAGCCCCGTGAACGCGCTCCTCTCTGGCCCCGACTCCTTCCCCAGATCCTGGAAATCTACCTGGGTTCACATCGGGCAAAACCATCACAACTTGATAATTTGTTGTCAGACTGCAGTTCCCTAGACTCTTCCATCTTTGCACTGAATTGGCTTCTGATCTGGACATGCCAGGCAGACACGTGGCCGGCCCACCCGTGGTGGGCCTATGGTTGGGGGCAGGGGCCCTGGGAACAATCTTTCCCCTGCTTCTCTTGTCCCAGGACATGATCTGTGGGAAACAGCTCCCCAAACACCAAGTACTAACAGGGCAGATGTGTCCGGCCTAAACTGAGTCTGGAGAAAACAGCTAAGGGATCTGTTTGCTGCCTTGTCACCTTTGAGGTCTTACGGCCCAATGGCGGGGCGGGCTGCTGCTCTCCTCCCACCGCACGACCCCATCTTCCTCCCCTTCCTCCTCTTCCATGCAGCCCTGACCAGGGGCTGCAGGGGGTGCTTCATCCCACAGCCTTTGTGGTCGGAGGGACCTGTGAGGTCTCCCCTCCGACTCAGAGTGGGGAGTCCTAAGTCTTCCAAAAGGCAGATGTCCTCCCTGTTTCTACGAGGTTTCCTGGCTCCCTGGTTGCTGTGGTACCAGCCCTTCTGTCCCGTCTTTGAGGCCACAACCCAAAGAATCTGGACACCATTGCAGAAGTCTTCTCTCTAGTCCTCTTGACCCGGGAGTTCATCATGCGTTCCTAGAGCGGGGAGACACCTGCGCCATTGCCCTCCTCCCTGCTGCAGCCTTGTGCCCTCACGCTCATTCAGTGTTGGCCTCCGCTTCCCTGAGGACTCCAGGACCATTCGGCCAGGCCCTGGGCTGCAGACCTTTTCGCCGGGCCTTCAGCACAGTGGGCTCCCAGGTCTGCACCTGCGGGCCCTCTCTTCCTCTCCCCCACCCCTGGGAGGTGAGCTCCTTCTGCAGCAGGCTCACGTCGGGAGCGTGAAGGAGCCCCTTGCCCCGCAGTTTCGGCCCTTCCATCCCCAGTCTTGGTTCATCCTGAACTAGAAGACTAGACCAGACCAGACCAAGGCCCAGGTACCCCGGTGAGTCAGACACATCCCTGTGCTCGGGGAGCTCCCAGTGCTGGTGGTGGGGTTGTGTGGGCTTAGTGAACACCTGCAGCAGAGCCAGGAATGGAGAAGACGGAGGGGAGGAGGCCACAGGGAGAAGGTGAGGCCAGAACTAGGCCCAGAAGGGAAGGTGATTGGGACATTCTCCACGGCAAGGGGCATCTGAGGGCAGCGGCTTGAGAATGGTGATGAGCCTGCCCCAGTCAGAGGAAGCAGAAGGCATCCACCCAGACAGACCATCACCTCCCCCTCTTCCTACCTCTGGGGTGGGGGTGCCGCTCACTACAACCTCTGAACTCAGACTCCCCGAGCTGAAGAGTGGGGATCCCGGCCTCAGGGCTGTGGCTGCGATCAGGTGCGTCGGCACAAGGAAAGGACAGAGTATATTAATCCTCTTGTCGGTGCCCGAAGATGTCAACACCGAGCCACGGATGCTTTCTGGAGGAATAAATGCATGAGGCTGGAAAAGAGGGCGACTGTAACTACACTGCCCAGGTGTGTGAGCTGCAAGGATGTGTGGAAGGGAGCGGAGCCCTAATAATAAAACATTACAATGTATGGGGCGCCTGGGTGGCTCAGTCAGTTCAGCGTCCGACCTCGGCCCAGGTCACGATCTCACGTTTTGTGAGTTCGAGCCCCGCATCGGGCTCTGTGCTGACAGCTCGGAGCCTGGAGCCTGCTTCGGATGTTGTGTCTCCCTCTCTCTCTGCCCCTACCTTGCTCACGCTCTGTCTCTCTCTCTCAAAAATAAACATTAAAAAGAATTTTAATGGTGCAACTTATGCACTTTCTACTATATGCAAAGCACTTTACAGTTATTATTTCTCCTGTCTCTCTCTCTCTCTCTCTCTCTCTCTCTCTCTCTCTCTCTCTCACACACACACACACACACACACACACACACACACACACACTCCACCAGTGATAAAAAGCTATAATTATTCTCTATATGAAGATGAAAAAACTGAGCTGAAAAGCTGCCTCTCCTTCTGGTCAGGAGGCTCTTCTCTTTGCCTAGAATGTCGGCTGTTGACCTGCGGCTACAACCTTTGCTTGGAAAGATCATTTTCTCCATCAGCACAATACATAGTAAACAAAACCTCAGGTAAAAACTTTTTGAAGATGCTTTTGAGATGGTCAAGTTTGGTGATCTTCCGGCTCGAAAGGAAAGGCAGAAGAAGATCGCACAGCTACCTTTATCTTACGCAGGAGTTCACGAGTCCCAGCCACTGTAGGTCAGAGCTGACGGTACTGTTTTACAGGCCCCCCGTGGGGCCCAGTCGGACCTGGCCGTGGACTCCAGTTTGTCTTTCTGGGCCGAAAGTTCATGTTCAGTCAATGTACAGGTGGTCGGGGGGGCTGGCAGCCATGGCGAGGCCAATGGTGTGCTTGGGAAAAGAGCTCTGGTCTCTGGGCTAGAGCGAATCCAACCTGGATTCTAAGCTGGCTTCATCACTTATTGGCTGTGAGATCTGGACAAGTGACTTAATATTTTAGAGGGAAACTATAAATTGGGGTAAAAACAACATGCTATAGAAGTGCAAGAAAGATCGAAGATAATGTATAAAAAGGATAATGAACATAGCAAAGGCTGTGACTTTCCATCATCATTTAATGAATGCAAATTTTAAAGTTATGAGATATTTTTCCATTCCTGGGCAAACATTTTCACTCTGGTAATGGACAACATTGGCAAGGCTGTGGTAAAGCAGGCCCTTCGCATGCTGTTGGTGGGGATATGAATTAGTATAATAGCTGTGAAAGGTGATTTGGCATTAAAGACCAATTTGTTAAATGCATATAATTTTTGATGTACCAATTCCACTGCTCTGAGTTTGTCTTGTGAATATATTAATTTTAATTAGGATATTGGATTGATTTCTCCAATACCCAAACTAACGGTGCCTGAAACACATTAGAGATATATTTCCTTCTGGAACATAACAGCCCAGCTTGATTAATCTAGGGCTGGGGTGGGGTGTGTGTGTGTGTGTGTGTGTGTGTGTGTGTGTGTGTTAGTGGGGGGATGACTCCATGGCATCGGGGGCATACATTCCATTTTTGTTACTCCTCTGTCCCAGAATGCTTTCACTTCCTCACGTCGTGGAAGGCAGCTCCCTACCGTAGCCACATTCCAGCCAAAACCAATCAGGAAAGGGCTGGGGGGCACATCTCTTTCCTTTAAGGCCACAGTCCCAGAGTTGCACGCATCCTGCTATTATATCCCACTGACTAGACCTCAGTCATATGCCCATACCTAAATGCAGGGATGCCGGGAAATACAGTCTCTATTCTGGGCAGCCATGTGACTACTAAAATTCAGGGGCTGTATGACCAAAGAAAGCAGAGGGGTTTGGTTAACAGAGACCATTGAGCAATTGCCAGTAGAACACCCAGATACATAGGTATGGTGTAGGCAGAAGGGTGTTCGCTGCAGCATTTTTTATAATTGGTAAAACCCTAGTAATGATTTGAATGACATCTACAAGTATGAGACTGACTAAACAGCGAATAATACATTTGTTCAGTGGAGTACTGTGCAGTAGTCAAAATGAACGTGGTAGATGTTTATCTGCTAATAAGACGCTTGCCTGCTTGGCAGGCTAAAAAGAGGTAGACACACGGGAGGTGGGCTTCCAAAGGCCATCAGCCTCTTCTCTGGGCAGACTGAATGATTGGCCCCGATCCTTTACCCCTCCCTGCATCCAGACCCTTGTCTTGGCCTTAACACAGGCAAAGGGCATTTCCCTAAATATTGACTTTGGTCAAGGATGCGGATTGAAGTGATGCCTTCGGATGTCTCTACTTGTCCTCTTGCATAGCTAACTCCTGCCTCTTCAGCCTGGGCCCCCTCCTGAAGACAGGGTGGAGCAGAGTAGCCCATAAAAGCTCAGTGAGGACCAAAGTCATGCCAGCTGAGCTCAGCCCAGATCGCCAGCGGCGTCCGGCCAACCCACAGATCCGTGATAACGAGTGATTGCTATTTTATGCCAGTGAGTGTGAACCAGTTTGTCCTGTGGCAAACTGATACATCCCATCCTAGCCTCCATGGTCTGCTCTGTAGAATGATCCAAGAGACTACTGGAGGACTCCCATGCTCTGTGAGGCTTTCCTTCCCTCCCTGCAGAATAGACTTTTCCAATGTTTCCTTTTTTCCAGCGATGGATTTGGATTTTAAAGAAAATTGCTTACATATCCTCATGTGTATATGATTGTTGAGCCTCAGTTAACCAGTTTGGGGTACAAATATATATATCACTCACATGCCTCCCTGTAGGAAGTCTAATACCTTCCTCTTGAGGCCTTGAATTGTCCTTTGGACTGAGAGCTCAATCCAAAGGGCTAACCTCCTTCCAAACGTCAGGCAGAGGGAGACCAGGGTGGGGTGTCTTGTCAGCCTCTAGCAGGACTGAGGTCTTCGTTGTCATTGCTTCTGTTGTTGCCACACGGCATCTTGATGAAAACTGGTCCCATAAAGCCCAATGTGACCTGGTCCCTGCCCTCCTGGGATGACACTCAACCTGGTCCATGTCCTAGGCTGACTGTTGTGCCCATGTTTGCAAGTCTTGAGGGGGCTTCTAGCCCATGCTACGCTTCATGAGAAAAACAATCCCAACCTCATGGAGGAACAGACCGAACTCCCCTGCTGAGCTCTTTCTTCTGATGCGTTTCTTCTCAGGGTCTCTGGTTCCTTTTGTTGACGCTGGACCTTGGTACGGAGCATCTTAGCCTATCAGGAAGTTCTAGTAATATTAGCAGGATCCATTCACACTCTTTTGTCTCTCATCATTCATAGAACCCGGGCATCATTCTAACAACCGGGCAAGTATAATGTTCGAAAGTTAAAAGCCTGACTTTCTTACAAATAGAACGGACACATGTAAAAAACATTAACTCATTCATTAATGAGGGAAACAATAAATGGTAAGGCTGGTTCAGAGAGCATTGATGGCCACACAATCCTATTAAAGAAAGAATATTGGATGCATAGGTTAAGATACAAAACTGCTTAATATCCTACAGGGCAATTAACCCTAAACTTTGAGGTTGTCTTTTCTACTGGACAGGAATCATTGGCATCTACACAGCTCTACAAGCTAACAGCCAACTTTCACAAAGCCTGAGCCCTTAACTAATCGTCAATAGTGTAGTCAAACCAGCATACGTTCTCCCAGAACGTGAATAATCCTTGGGTGGGCCTGGTGAGCAATATTTCAGCATGGCCTTGAAAGGACACGCAGATATCCTCGCGGCCTTGTTTCCAGCTTCTGGATAGTTTTTCTTAGCACTTGTCAGGTAAGCCTTTCAGCCAAAGCAGCTGGTCAAGGGCATGGCCTCGCAGCCGTGGGGCCCTGGACAGATCCTTCACTGTCAGGCAGGGGAGGGAGGAGTTGCTGACAGTGGACGTAGAATGCCAACGAGAAATGGCCAAACTTTCCCCTTCTGTCAACAGCTCCAGAGCTTTGAGCAGGAGGTCAGGCCCTGGTTAATTGGCTAGTCCTCCTGCCTGTCCGTTTCCTGTGCACCCACAGTTGTCCAAAGACAGGGCGCAGAAGAATAGGTCCCTTCTCTGAACCCCTGCACTGCTCTGTGCTTTCCCCGTGGCCTCTCTGCCAGTGACTTCTGTATATTTTAGAAAGCACGAATGTGCTAGCATTTGAAACGTAGTCGCTTTCTTGTGGCTTCCTGCAGCCCCTACAGCAACTACAAAGTGTCCGTCACATAGTCAACGCTTTATAGACACCATTAGCCACACATCTCTGCCTCATCATATGCGGTCAGAGGTATCAAGGCTCGGGCCCCAGGTATTTTGCTCCAAGCTTCCGCCTTCGGTCTCCCCCCACCCAAGGCTGTACCCCCACCCGTCACCACCCCACCCAGCCTTTGAGACTCAGTTCTGTTTCCACGTCCTTCGTGGGGGGGGGGGGGGGAGGGGGAGTCTTCTCCCTACTTGCAATGATTCCCTCTTTCCCAAGCGGCTTTTCCCTGTACCCGGGGGCACCTCATCCTGCTGTGTCTCACGCATTTCACACTGCCCCAGGGTAAGGGGCTTCCGGAGACCAGGTATTAATCACCTTGATGTTCCCGGGCAAGGCTTTGCACCTAGTGATGCTAACAAGTGCTGTCTGACTCAGAGAATAGCAGTGAGTTCAGGGCTGGCTGTTTCTAGTTTTGTAAGCAAGTTCTTTCTTGCTTGCTGTGGGCAGTGCAGGATTCGGGCCTCCAAGGTGCTGAGCAGGAGACACATGGCGCCTGTCCTTTCCCACAGTAGGAGTCCATGGCAACCAGCTGATAACTGGAGCACGTCCTTTCATGCTTAATCAACAGCTCTTCGATTCTGTACTGGGGGACGAGGCGGGGGAGGCGGCTGCTTGCTGCCTTTGCTATTGTCCTAGTCCGCAACAAACCCAGGACACGGAGCCGGGCCTGATACAGAGGCAAGCGGCCCTCGGTGAACGCCCAGAGAGCCCAGTGGCTCCTGTGAGCTTCTGCCAGAGAAAGGCCTCGCCTTCCTTTGCAGCTGGATGCTACAGGGGAAGCAGTCGAGGCTTTGCAGCTCAGGCGGTGAAGTTCTAGAAGCAAGCTACTCCACGTGCGGTGCAGGGACCAGCAGCACCGCATTACCTGGAGCTGAGGAGAGCTGCAGCGTCTGGGGCGCTACCCGCGCCTTCTGCGTCCGAACCTGCATTCGGGGAGATCCCCTGAGCCACGCGTGCGCGCACTAAGTGCGAAAAGCGAGGCTCTAGTTAATCCCAGGCTCATCAGCAGGCGATCAGCCCCACCGGTGCGGACCCAGGGTCTGAACTTGGAACCCCTGCAATGGGACATCCTGATACGTCAACCAGGAATGTCCTAAGGCGGTATCGCTGGGGGCCCCGCCCCCCCGGCTGGAGACCGGAAGTGCCCAGACGCAGTCGGATTTGTTACACCCGCGAGAGTGACAAGCACAGAACAGGAATGGATAGCTGAGCTGTGACCCAGTAACGTCTTTACAGTCTTTGCAGAACTGAGGCAAAAACTGGCTAGGAGGCCAGCGCCCGAGTCCCTCACCCGGCTCCTGACTCAGGGTCTCAGGCTGCACAGAAAAATGAAGCTGCGGGCAGAGCTGAAAGCCAAGGCCCACGAGGGCTGACCCTGAGCCCGCGTTCCCTCTGGGCCACCCAGAGCCATGGCAGAGACTGTGCGGGACTTTAAACAGGTGACAGCTGGGATTCCGTGAGCTCCCCTGCACCGGAGGGAGGGTGTGGTGGAAGACAGCCAGCGCCACAGGCCGTTAACGACAGCAGACCCTGTGGCAGAGTCCCCGGTGGCCCTCTTGTCCCTACCTGCTCAAGTGTCCACAAAAACTCTTTGAGATACGTTCACTCTTTTAAAACTGCTTTATTGTGGTATAATTTACATACCATAAACCCCACCCATTTTAAGTGCACCATTCAATGACTGTTAGTGCGTTTACAGTCGCGTCACATCCCCACAGTCTAATTTCAGAACATGCCCATCACCCCAAAAAGGAACCTCTGTGCCCCTTTGCAGTCGCTCCCCGTTCCCACCCCCACCCCCTGGCAGCCACTAGTCTACTTCCTGCCCCTCTAGTTTATTTTCCTAAGTGTCCAGAAAACTGAGTTCGAGCACTTTCCTGACCCAGATTTCCCAATCACCCTTACAGGGCTCACCCTCTGCTGCTTTCTCCTGCCAGGGGAAGAAATGGTGTAGAAATGCACACAGTAGGCATATATATAATAAGTCTTTTAGAAGGAAAACAAATGTGCTCCCATTTTCAGTGCATTTGCATTTTGTAAGAGAAAGGGGAGTGACCTCAAAGGAACTAAACTTTAACGGGGATATTTGGGACCCTGGGGCCCTCACAAACTCACCCCACGGGTGAGCTGCTGTGCTCCTTGAAAATCAGGATGTGGTGTCTTCGAGAACCACATGCTCCCTGTTTGCCAGTCTGGGCCTCAGAGCAGACGTTCCAGCCAGCACTTGATCTTGGACTCTAGGTAGGGGGAATGGAAGGAGCTCCCGTCCTGCACTTTAACCCCCTCCCCCCCCCCCCCCGCCCTGTGTCACCTGGCTCTTACCCTAGTTTCCCGTTCCCCCGTGTTTTCACAGCTGAGTGCCTGTCCTATCTCTCCAGCCTCCAGGCCCTCGGCTGTGGACATTTATTGTGCCATTTGCCTGGCATCTCCTCCGGCCCCTTTTCCGGAACCAGAACCCTCCCTCCTTTGGGGAACACTCACCTCCTTAGGATACTTCCTGTCTTTCTGTTTCAGACTTACCCTTCTACACCCTGCTCGGGGTGCTGGGGCTGGGACTCCATAGACACATTTCTACTTTGCTACTGCAAAGCTTGCTCGCTCAGGTCTGCAGAGAGGGGACTTTGGGGGGGGGTCGCTGAGACGCAGGAGGAGGGCGGGAGGGCACAGAGGAACTTGCTGCTGCTTATGGTCTTCTGGCTCCAGTAGCTGCTTTCCGCACAGCCCCCAGCTTTACGGAGACATGATTGACGTGTTGTGTAAATTTAAGGTATACAACGTGTTGATTTGATACACTTACCTTCTGCTGACTGAGTACCACCCGAGGGGTAGAGAGCCCCCGCATCCTACTATTTTTCTTGAGATGTAATTTACAAACGAGGGAATTCACTCTTAGCAGTTGTGCTTCCAGCACTACAGTCTTCTCTTACAACATTGTCATCAGCCCAGAAAGAAACCCCGTGAGCAGTCACTACCCACCCCCCCCACCCCCCCCACCCCCCGCCCCAGGCAACCACCAATCTCCTTTCCATCTCTATAAATCTGCCTTTTCTGGATGTCTCCTAAAAATAGAAGCATCTAATCTGTCCTCTTGTGTCTGGCTTCTTTCCACGAAATGTCGCCGAGATTGATTCATCACTATTCGACCCCTTTTCACTGTCAAATGGTACGCCATTGTGTGGACGCGCCACGTTCTGTTGCCCCATCAGCAGTGAGGCACACGGGTCTGCCATTGCAGCTCTCCAACCCAGCTCCACTGCGTCCCCCCCCCTCAGAGACGGGGTGCCCTCCTCAAAAGGCTGGGTCTCAGCGCCCGGGGTCCTTCTCCACATTCCTAAGCATGATTAATTCCAGCATCTTCCTCCTGTCCCCAGCCCTAGGGTTAGTCGCTGTTCCAGGCAGTAGGTAGCTCCGTGATCCAACTGAATTCTCTTTTTACCTTTCCAGTTATCCATTGAACAACTTTACACGTAATTAGAAGTTCTTTATAGAGGGGCGCCTGTGTGGCTCAGTCGGTTAAGTGTCCGACTCTGGCTCAGGTCATGATCTTGCGGTCTGTAGGTTGGAGCTCCACCTCAGGGTCTGTGCTGACAACTCAGAGCCTGGAGCCTGCTTCAGATTCTGTGCCTCCCCCTCTCTCTACTCCTCCCCCACTCGTGCTCTGTCTCTCTCTTTCAAAAATAAATAGTAAACATTAAAAAAAATTTTTTTTAATTTTTTATAGAACTGTCTCTGTTCAAATAACAGATGTGGTTTTTGTCTCTTGACTGCGGTGATTCACATATGTGGTCTAAATGGACCTCTGAGGGCCCCGCCTCCTCGGTTCCTGCCATTGGCGGGTAGCATGTCCGTCCAGGTGAACTAGACAGTGTCCTTCCCTGTGAACTTTGTAACTGAAGCATGGCTAGAGGAGGAAGGTGACAGGTGACTTTCTCCTCTCCGTGGTAAAGTACAGTGATGGTGGGACTGGGGGCTGCCTGCGGCTGGAGAAAGTAGGCCTGAGAGCACAACAGCAAGCAGGAGGGGGAGGGGTGGTAGCAGATTCAAGAAGCCCATGGAAAGTGCCTCCTGACGGCACTGGGGTCCTGGTTCCAGCAGGTGGTCTGGGGAGCGGCCCTCATTCCGCTAATCCAGGCCCAACTGTGTGAGCTAATTTCTATCTTTCTACTGAATGTCATGTCCTTTCCTGGCACCCCTAACCTAGCTGAGTTCGGTTTCCCGTTCTTGCAACCCCAAGTATGCAAGGCTACACCCTGACTGTTGGGTTTCTTCCCTCTGGGTTTCTTCCTCCAAGACCTGGATTTCTGCAGTGTCCATCGACTACCCTCTAGAACCTTCCCTGATCTTTCTGGTCTATGCCTGGCTGATAACAGTACTTTGGGGGCAAGGACTGAGCCAAAGCTGCAAAGGTTGAAGTCCTAGAGTGACCCATGTTACCCAGCTGGTGTGGACAACCTCCCCGCGTGCAGGTGGCTGGCACAGCATGGTGGCTGGTGTGACGGATGCCTTTGTTCGCAAAGTATCGAAGTAGAGCACAAAACCCAGAGGCTCTGCCCAGTCTCCATTTTTTTTTAATCTATTTATTTTGAGAAACAGAGAGGGTGAGAGGGGCAGAGAGAGGGAGAGAGACGGAATCCCAAGCAGGCTCTGCACTCTCAGCGCGGAGCCCAACGCGGGGCTCGAACCCACGAACTGTGAGCTCATGACCTGAGCCGAAGTCAAGCTTAACCAACTGAGCCCCCCCAGGAGCCTCCCCCGCCCCAGTCTCCATTTTTAATCAAGAGGCAGTGTGCACCCCAGAAGGGGAGCCAGTGCCATCCAGCTCCGGAAGTTGTGTAGGGGGATCTCCTCTCTCTGGGGGTGTTGATATTCACACCCTCGTTCTGACTTTGCGCAAATCAGCAGGCCTGAGGATACGTGGATCCTGGCTGTGATTCGAGCATCAGCAGACACAGCTACCCCCACCTGTCCCCTGGGCTACTGCTTTTCATAGCGGTGCAGATTCGGCCACCATAGTGTGCTGAGATGTGATGGCCCTTTTCGGGAGGCAGGCCGCTCTCCAGAGTTGCTGCTAAGGTGCTGTGGCCAGCACTGGGAATTAAGAGTCATAATTCACATATTCATGCAGTCTCCGGTGTGTTTCTTCCTCTGGTTTCTCTCCTCCCTGGTACCTAATAATAACCCAGCTGCCCATCTGTTGAGCACTTACCATATCTGCCAGGAGCTGTGCTAAGTACTTTCCATGCACTATCATAGTTATCCTCACAACGCTGCGAGGTAGGTAATACTTTTTAAATAAACTTTTTAATTTTATAACAGTTTTAGATGGACAGCAAAATGACAAAGAAAATTCACAGCCTTCTTGTATATGCCACGGCTAGTTTCCGCTATTATTAACGCCTTACATTAGCATGCTCCGTTGGTCACAATGAATAATTCAATATTGATACATAATATTAACAAAAGTTGGAACTTTGTTCAGATTTTGCCGGTGTTCATATAATGTCCTTTTTCTGCTTAAGGATCCCATCTTGAATGTCACATCACATTTAGGTTCCTCTTGGCTATGATAGCTTCACAGAATTCTCTTGTTTTTTTAATGACCTTGACGATTTTGAGGAGTGCTGTTCAGAAATTGTGTAGACTATCTGGCTACTGTAATTCGATGTTCTTCTTGTGATTAGACCAGTCTTACTGTGTTTGGGGAGGAAGACCACAGATGTGCCTTTCTAATCCTATCAAATCAAGGGCACATGCTGCTAATATGACATATTGCTGTTGGTGTTAGTCTTGGTCACTCGGTCTCAGGTAGGACTTGTCGGTTTTCTCCACTGTGGTTACACTTTTCTCCCTCTTTCTGTATGGTCCTCTTTGGAAAGAAGTCCCAGTGCACATCCCACACCTCCTTCCGGGCAGCACATCTCTATGAATTATTTGGAATTCTTCTGCATGGAAAATGTGTCTCTTCTTGCCCATTTATTTATTTATCCAATCATTTCTTTATATCAGTATGGACTCATGGAAATTGATTTGGCACTTTGGGCTATAATCTGATGTTACTTTCTCTCTTTTGTTGCTCAGATTGTTACAGCTTTAGTCACTGGGAGTTCTTTTGCTTGTCCCCTGTGTCCCTTTGACAGACCGCCCCCTTGCCCCCATCTTTGTGAGCTGGGGGTGGGGGGGAGAGCGGTGGGGGCGAGCGGGGTTGTGTTTTGTCTTTTCAGCACTTCCTTACTTCCTGGCACTACGTGAAACTGCTGCTTGGAGAAGTTAAATAATTTGCCCAAAGTTGCATGGCTATGTTACTCCTTCCTAAGTCTTCTCATTTCATTAGAAAGCACCGTCTGATTCCCAAGCTTTGTAGACTATAAAGTATTGCATCTGTACGAGTTATGGTTATTGTTATTACTGCCTCGTGGTTTGTCTGGTTGGTTGGTTGGGTTTTTGTTTTTGCACAAACCTCTGTGATTGGCACATGCCGTGTACAGCGAGCAGCCAACGCAAATGGGGATTCTTCCAGCCTTCCTTGTGTCCGTCCCCGACTAGGCCCAAGGCGCGCACAAGAGCTGAGTCAGGAGGTTCTTGGAGAGCGTCCGCCAGGCCCAGTGGCCCTGGAGAGAGAGTGGGTCAGCATTGCTACCTTTCTCATCCACCTGGGCTGCCATCAGCAACTATCTGCCGGGGATGGGAGGTGGAACTGACATTGGAAATTGCCAGAACTCTGTCTGAGGCCCCTCGCGAAGGGAGACAGAAGACCTGAGAAATGAGAGGTAGAACCAGCCAGAGGGAGAATTGCAGGCACCCCCGGCTGGGCTTGGGTTTGGGCACCCCTGTACATGTGTGCTGGCGGGGTGGGGAACACCCCAGTAGAGGCAGCTGGGACAGACCTGGTGCAGCTAAGCTGACCCTGAGCCGTCCAGTCCCCAGTGGGGCCCCTCCCCCGGTAATCAGCTCCTTTCCATCTAGTACTTTCCTTTGCCTGCTATGTTCCCCTTTGCTGGGGGTGGGGTGGGGGGATGGGGGAGATGAGCCCTGCAGCCTTTGTAGAAGCCCTCAGACTTGGACCAGCTCTCCCCATCCACCCTAGCCCAGGCCTGGCCCCCAGCCTGGAACAGGGGCTGGGTTTTTTGATGCAACAGTGGAGGGCGTCGGGGGTGGGCGGTGATGTGCAGAGCCCAGGGCCCTGGGCTGGCTGTGGAGACCAAACACATGGAGGACGAGGGCGGTATTAGGTTGGTGGCAGCGTGGGGGTCTTGTCCTCTCTCTATTCCTCAAACTGTCTGTAGAACGGTACCATCTATATCTTCACGCCGAGGGGAAAACCCAACAAAGCATGGATTCACCACCTGCAGAGACAGATGAATTTTCAGCGAAGTTTAGACAAGAAGAGGGGGCCTCGGGGGCCAGTGGGAAGCAGCAGCTGCAGAAGCCTCTCTCCAGGGGAGTATGCCAAACGGTTCACTCCCTCCCCAAGCGGGAGGCCCCAACCCCAAGTAACAGCACAGTTGGGCTCAGCGGATCCGGCTGGGCAACACCTCTCCCCACTCCCACGTCCTTGATACTCTCCAGGAAGGACTGGGCAGGACTTGTGTTCTTCCACCCATTAAGGCCTTCCTTCGGCAAACGTTTGCTAAGAGCTAGGTGCGAATGCTTCTTCCTTTCCAAATTACACGGGAATGCAGCTCGCTGACTAAAATAAGTGGCTCCCAGGGGTGTTTGGAATAGGCTTCCCCATCCTTGAGTTTTGGCTTCCACGGTAGTCCCTGGCCCTCCCGCCCCAGCTCTCGTTATGTCGCGTTGCTCCGAGGATTGATTTTTCCGTCCTAGTGTTTAAGCAGCAGCAGAAGAGAGTCTGCCGAGACCAGAAGGCAGCATGCGTGGGGCTGGGGATGACAGAGCCACGCGGCTCTATTCTCGAGCACAGTGGGGTGCCAGCTGCCACCCTCCTTGTACCCTGGATCAGCGTGCCACTTGGATGCAGCTGAGACAGTGAGGAGGTGTCTCGGGGACAGAGACTGGAACGAAATCCAAGCTAGACGAGGCGTAGGTTGGGATGGGAGTGGGATGTGTAGGTTCCTTAGATGTCCGAGGAGGAGTGGCCAGGTCACCTGCCATCTCAGAGCTGGTCAGCAGTGCGGTGGGACCCGGGCCCGGTGAGGGCCTTCTTGGCAGGGGGAAGCTCACACACAAACAAGCCAGTGCACAAGCATCCGGGGACATAATAAATCCTTGCCTGGAACCCTCTTCTGTCCACACTGCTCACCTCCTCAAGCGTCACCTCCTCAGAGAAGGTGTCTCAAAGCTCGCAGCCTGTCATTCCTGTTGTCACACAATTTCAGAGATCACTCCATACTCCTCTCCTCCATGGAACTGGTGAGTTTTAAGTTGCAAATGTTTAGTGTGATTATTTGACGGTATTTGATAACCAGAGCTAAGAGAGGGGACTGTATCTGTGTTTGCTCAGCACTGCATATGGCATGTGCAGAGGTAGGACTTCTCGGCAGTTAATGAAACTCAGGCTCGGGACGCTCCCCTGCGCAGACCCATTAAGAGCTGGTAGTCATTCTAGAATGTTCTAGTGTGGCAAGCCACAACAAGGGAAGCATTTCTATATCGGCATGGCAGGCCATTTGCCCCAAAAGACCTCAGAATAAGGACCCAAATGCCCAAGACACTAATACTATGTTGTGACTTCTCTTTCCACATTTTGAAGGCCTGTCACGAAGAGAATACCCATGACGTGACATGCTTGCCAGCATTGCCCACCGTTGTTTTCTGATTGTTGACGGTTTGGGGGATTTCAAATTCTTTCCGCAGAATGCCATCGTAGTGAAAACTTCCAGAATTGGCTTATACTTTTGGTTTTGTTATTCCCGATAACACACTCCTAGTAGAGTGTCACCCTTCTCATCTTCCAAACACCCTTCCCAGTCTTCCTGAAAACACTCCCCCAGCTCAGGTGGAGGCGGCCAGCCCTCTGGAAGCTGGTGCTCAGGGATCAGCCCAACACGTCTCCAGGGAGATAGTTTTTCTGAGAACAGCCGTTCCAACCAGTCAACATTTATTGAGTGTCCTCAGCCCATGGAAGACACCAGTTAACCAGTGTCGAGCTGGCTGTGTCTGGAGGAGGCCGGGCGTCCCAGGAAGCAGGGAGGTGCTCATGATGGGGGCTGGGCTGGCCAAGACAAGCAGGGTCTGGGAGATGCTTGGTTGGAGAGACAGAGGTGAGGAAAGTGAAGTTCAAAGACAGGAATATGGCCACAAATACAGGAAGGAAATTACTTCCCAGGACACATGGGCTGTTGCAGAGAATGATAATGATAATGCGCGGCTATAGTTTCTTGAGTGCTTACTGTTTGCCAGACATTTTTGTATGTATTTGAAGTATATTCTTTTATTTCTCACGGCAACTCCAGGAGATGTACACTCTTTGTATCCCCTGAGAAAATGAGGCCCTGAGAGGTAGAATAACTTTCCTAATGTCGCCCAGCGCGTAAGGGGTGGCTGCAGGGCTTACACCGTGGCGGTCTGAGCTTGTGGTCACCGTGCCCCCCGAAGCACAGAGGCCACCATTAGGGTTTCTCTGTGGCAAGTGTAACAGGCAGATCCCCGAGGACTTTGCCATCACGGACACCTCACGGGGAAGGCACAATACAAAAGTGCTCTTGGACATCTATGAAGAAAGTGCTAAGCGGGGCATCCCAGGGAGTCAAGGAGGTCCTGGAAGAAGGTGGCATTTGAGAAAGTGGAGAAGGGGGCGAGGAGATTCCAACAGGCAGAAAAGGTGGCAAGGATGTGCCTGTCCACTCATCTGTGGCCTGGGAGGAGTTTGAGGAAAGCCGGAGGCCTCTGACTGCTCCCCTGGAGGGTGCTCGGTGGTGGTGGGGGGGCCTTTTGACCGGACGCTGCTTCTGCCATCTGTGGCCTGGATCTGAGCCATGACTCATAGAGTCCGCCCTTGGGAGCGGTGACGAGCTAAGCTATCCGTCTCGAAGCTGCTGGCACACAACTGGACGGAAAGGCAATCCCCGTGAAGCCCTTATGAAGGGAGATGGGCCTTATGAAATCTGTCCCACCTGCAGATGACCAGGCTGACTGCTCCCACGCAGTGGGTTCATCAGAAAACGGTCCTTGCCACAGCCGCAGACAATTCTTTTATCAGGATTAATACTTCAACTGCCAGGCTGGGGGGGTTTTTTGGTGGGTTTTTTTTTTTTTTAGGTTTATTTTTATTAAAAGCTAGGGGGATCAGCCTGGGGCAGCACTGTCCAGTAGAACTTCCGGTGATGATGGTATAATCTGGTCTGTTGAGGGTGACAGCCATTAGTCACCTGTAACTATCGAGTGCCCAAAATGTGACCAATGTGACTGAGAAACTCAATTTTTCATTTCACTTAATTTCAATTCATTAAAATTTCATTGGCCCCCAATGAAATTGGCTAGTAGCTGCTGTATTGGACAGCGCAGGGCTGGGGGGTCGTGGATCAAAATGAAGGACCACACAAATCTGGGAACACAAAAACAGTCCTCCAAATCTTATGTGACATAAGGTCTTACAGGTCTTATAGGTCTCATAAGACCTTATAGGTCTTATAGGACCCCGGTCATATAGAGCGGCTAAATCTTATACAATGTGTTTGTTTGTTTATCTTAATTTTTTTAATGTTTATTTATTTTTGAGAGAGAGAGCGAGAAAGAGAGAGAGAGAAAGAGAGCACACACAAGCAGGGGAGGGGGTGAGAGGAGGCACAGACGATCCGAAACAGGCTCTGCCCTGACGGCAGAGAGCTGGATGTGGGGCTCGAACCCACCAATTGTGAGCTCATGACCTGAGTTGAGGTCGGTTAAGGACCGACTGAGCCACCCAGGCGTCCCTACGATGTTTTCAAAGGGGACAAGCACACGTGTTCCCCTCTCCAACTAACAGTGAGGTGTTCTGTAAACCCTGCTGATTGTCAGAGTCTGGTTTGCAACCCTCTCAGGAGCTTCCTGGGTGTGTGATCTGAAATGAATCCCTATACTCAGAGGACAGAGAGAGACCCAAGAGAGGGGCAGGCCATTCCGGGTTAGTAGGTGGACATTTTGTCTGTTTGTCTTTAAATTTTTTTAATGTTTATTTTTGAGAGAGAGAGAGAGAGAGGCAGAGCAGGGGAGGGGCAGAGAGAGAGGGAGACACAGAATCCGAAGCAGGCTCCAGGCTCTGAACTGTCAGCACAGAGCCCGACGCGGGGCTCGAACTCATGAACTGTGAGATCATGACCTGAGTCGAAGTTGGACACATAACCAACTGAGCCACCCAGGTATCCCTCTTTGTTTGTTTTTAAAGTTTATTTATTCTTTTTTGAGAGAGTGCACACATGAGCAGGGAAGGGGCAGAGAGAGAGAATCCCAAGCAGGCTCTGTGCTGTGAGAACACAGCCTGATGCAGGGCTTGATCCCACAAACTGTGAGATCATGACCTGAGCTGGAATCAAAAGTCAGCCTCTTAACCAACTGAGCCACCCAGGCACCACTAGGGGGCCATTTTAATAAGCAAAAGGAACTTACATATGAGGCTTATCTTAGGCTGCAGTAAGATGAGTAGATCCCTGCACACCCCCAAATCTTAAAAGCTTATATAGAGACCTTAACTGGATTCAGTCATGTGCACCATGCAGGTGTTCTCAGCACATCAGCATCTCAAGGCCATGTTCTTGGAGCAGCCGCTGGGAGCAGGGAAGGCAAGTGGAGTCCACATTCTAAGGACAGGGGACAGGTCTCTGAGTACCCAGGTTCAGCTCATAGGTCAACTGTGGTCATGTCCTCTCAATGACCTTCCCCAACACAGATGCAGGGATGACCCATCCGTTTGAGGGTAGAAAGTATAGAATGGAAAAAAAACTGAATATTCCTGAGACCAGGACCAAGGACCAGGACCAAGATGTTTGCTCTTGATAATTTTTTATTGGCAACCTTTTCTTCCCTTGAGTCACAGACCATCATTTTCTTTTGTGTTTCTTCCCTTTTTTTTTTTTTTAGGAATAAAAATTCTTTGAGTGCCTACTATGTGTGATAACATCTTTCGTATGTTTTCTTTTATCCTCACATCAACACTCCAAGTTGGGTATGACTGAGGGATTGCATTTGAGGAAACTGAACCTAAGAGAAATTGGGTAATCTTAGGAGTGTAGAGTTCCAAGTTCTGAGCCCATTGTGTAGAACACAAGAAAGCGATGCCCCAGACAGCTGAGGGGACCGAAGAGAGCTTGACCTGGACTCCATGTAATGATCACAGGATCGTCAATTATCAGAGTTGGAAGGGGACTCAGAGAACCCCCGTCCAAATACCCATTTTGGACCCATCAATACCCATTGATGAACCTCTGAAGTCAGTGCAAACTATTTGCCCTGATTGATAGCAAGTCAGTACTGGGGGGAAGGAGATGGGGTGCGGCAGTTATGTGTAATAATTTATGTTAAATACACCATTTGGTTGAGTTCTGGGGTGGAGTCCCAGTCAACTGTCCAACCCAATGTAATTCCAAAATACTCAAGATATTTACTTGTATTTTTCTAACCCGGTAAAGCTATGGTTCCCAGATTCTATGGTCTCTCTTCAAAATCCTTGGGAAACTTTCTCAACCACCTCCAGACCTTCCTAATTCTACTCCTGTTCTTTTTATCCCCCCCCCCCCCCGCATCCTATCAGACTTTTATGAGGTACACTGACACACTTTCCCAGTAAATTTTTCCTTGCCTCCCCCATGCCTTTAATTCACTCCCTTTTGCCCATTATAAGTGGTCTTCCTTGCCCAAGAATACCATTTTGTCTGGGCAGTTTCTTTCTTTGGAGGGCTGGGGGCAGGAGAAGGAGAGGGAATGAAAGCTCTGGCTGACAGCCTGCTGGAGTGTGCCGAGTCGGGCACACCCTAGGAACATCCACGTTAAGGATTCCCATCCCATCTCATTACAAAGTGCAAACACAACATGTGACCAGGAAAGTCTGCACAAAGTCAGCTGCACCTTGCTGCGGCAGGCAGGCAGTGGCCAACCCAATGTCCATTCCTTCACCCCCTTCCCCTGCTAATACAACCCTGATTTGATTTAACAAGTTGAACAGATTCAGGTGATAAAACATGATTCGTCTAAGCCAGCCATGACTCTCCTGCTCCCTTTTACAGGCTAATTGATATATCAATCTCCCTTGGTGGCCAATGAGATCTGTTTGGCCAAGGACACTGTGGTGTGGTGCAGAATAATGACCTCCCAAAGATGCCCACGTCCCAGTGTTTGGAACCTGAGAATATGTTAGATTACATGGCAAAGAGGAGTTAAAGTTGTAGATGGAATGAAGGCTGCTAATCAGCAGACCTATAGGGAGAGTATCCTGGGTTATCCAGATGCACCCAATGAAGTCGGAAGGGTCCTTAAATGCGGAAGAGGGAAGCAGAGTCAGCGTCAGTGTGATGCAGCATGAGAAAGCCTTGGCCAGGTATTGCCGGATTGGACATGGTAGCTTGCCACGAGTCAAGGAATGGGGGTAGCTTCTAGAAGCTGGAAAAGGCAAGGAAATGAATTCTCTCCTGGAGCCTCCAGAAGGAAGGTAATCCTGCCGGCACCTTTATTTTAGCCTGGTGAGACCCATTTCAGACTTGTGACTTCCAGAACTGGAAGAGAATAAATGTGTTCTTTTAAGCCACTACGTTGGTGGTAATAGTTGTTAGCAGCAATAGGAAACTAATACAGACACATCGGGACACTCTGCTGTGGGGCTTCTGCCAAAGCTCTTGGTTTTCTGACAGAAGGAAAAACATGTCTGGTCCTACCCTGTCCTTCACTCTTCCTGCCTTGAAAACAGACACCATAGCAGGACCTGTGGTAGTCTTCCTGTGACTATTAGGTCACAGCATGCAGATGAAAAGCCACCTGTCAAGGATAATTGAGAGCAAGAAACAACGAACCTGGGGACTTCATTATATCGTGGAGTTACTAAAATAACTGTAGAACTGTGAGCTTTCAGACTGTTGTTATGTGAGACCACGAGTCCTGTGTGTTAAGCTTGTGGGTTGGGTCTCCTGTTAATTGTACGCCCATCAGAGTTCTTCCTGAACAGCAGATGAACAAAAGCCCTCAAGAGCGAAACTGTCATTTCCCAAGTACCTACTATTTATATGTTAAGCATTATAGAAAGTGTGTTACCTGCTTATCTCACTTATGTCCAGTAAGAAGAGCAGGTGGTTTAACTGGGAAGGGAGACAAGGGGGCAGAGGATATGGGCCATAAAGAGCCCATTTGCAGCTCCCAAGCCTTAAGAAAAAGGGAAGCTGGCTCCTGCTCTTAGCCCCACCCCCTGGGAAAGCCTAATCCCTGTATTTGGAGTCTGGAAAGGAAGGAGGGCTTTTGGGCAATTCTCCCACCTGAGAAAGTGGCGGACTTCCCTGGGCAGTTGCTGAAATGTGGACTTCAGCCACCGGGCCACAGCTGGAGGCCGTGGACTGAGTTCTGGGGGACCTCCTGACACCCACCCACAGCCTCTTAAAATTTAGAGAAATAGGACTAGTATTTCTCTTTCAGCTTCTCCGAAGAATGGAAGGCAGGGAAGGAAAGAGAGAGGGAGGTCTTGTTCCCTCCAGGCTGGGTATGGAGCTGGGGTTCGGGATAGGGTCGGGGTGACTGAGGATTGCAGCTCCCAAGGCTGCCTCTGCAGTCGCTACCCTGTCACTTGGGTAGATGCCCAAGGGGAGCCCATTCACCCTTGTGTCCCTGGAGGGGGCAGGAAATTGCATGCAGAGACTGCCCCAGCACTAATGCTGGCCAGCAGCACCCTGAGTAATAGCAAACCACTCATTCTCCCTTGAGCCACTGCCAGCTGTGGGCACGGCTAACGGTCCCCAGTGTCCCTTCCTGCAAAGTGGAGTGAGTGTGGGCAGGAGAGGAATTGGACGATAAACTGAAAGTCCATTTAGTTAATACTGCGATATAGTGATTTATAACAAGAAACGCGTATTTGGTCTTTGTCTCCATTTCTGGCACAAGAGCTTCTAACCCTTGGAATGTGCTATAATGAGAGCGATAAAGATTTCTCTTGCTATGCTAATGAAGTAACTTTTGGACCACACCCAAAGATGGGAGCTGTTGCCTGCAGAACTAATCACATAATTGAAAGGTTGAATCTTTCGGTCCCAGCCCCTTGAACTGGGGAGGGAAGGAGGGAGAGACTAGAGGTTGAATCCATTATCAAAGGCCAACGATTTAATCAATCGTGCCTTTGTGATGAAGACTTCATAAAAAATCAAGTGGAAGTGGGGTGCCTCGGTGGCTCAGTCCCTTAAGGGTCCGACTTCCTCTCAGGTCATGAGCTCATGGTTCATGGGTTTGAGCCCCGCATCCGGCTCTGTGCTGACAGCTCAGAGCCTGAAGCCTGCTTCAGATTCTGTGTCTTCCTGTCTCTCTTCCCCTCACCTGCTCATACTGTCTCTCTCTCTTTCAAAAATAAACATTAAAAAAATAATTTTAAATGCTTGAAATGGTTTTATGTTCTATTTTACCACAATTTTTCTTAAAGCATTGCACACTTCAGGGGCGCCTGGGTGGCCCAGTAGGTTGAGCGTCCGACTTTAGCTCAGGTCACGATCTCGCGGTCCGTGAGTTCAAGCCCTGCGTCGGGCTCTGGGCTGATGGCTCGGAGCCTGGAGCCTGCTTCTGATTCTGTGTCTCCCTCTCTCTCTGCCCCTCCCCCATTCATGCTCTGTCTCTCTTTGTCTCAAAAATAAATAAATGTGAAAAAAAAATTAAAAAAAAAAGCATTGCACACTTCAGACACAAGCAGGTCTCCCGGTGGCGGCTCCCAACTGCTGTCCGATGCCCAAGGCTTGTGGGAATTTGTGGCCACAGCTGTCTGTGGCCTCCTGAAGGAAAATAATGGAGAGAAACGAGGTGCTGGGTGCAAAAATCTGTGAAGCAAAGTGCATCCCCCAATTCCTTCCAAACTGCTGCGTTCTAATCCAGCAACGAGCACAAACTGAGCACCTACTACATATTCAGCCCTAGCCTCTTCCCCGAACTCTCATGCTTGTTCGTTCATTCACTGAGCAGATATGAGTCCCAGCTCTCTTCCACACACTATACATCAGTGAATGAAAGAGAAAGGAAAAAAATCCCTCCCCTCGTGAAGCTTGCATTGCAGTGGGAGACAGACGAGAATCAAAAAATAAGTTGCAAAAAAAAAAAAAATTGCATAGTGTGTTAGAAGGTATTAAGCGTTGGAAAAAAAATAGAGCAGGCACAGGAGACTCAAGATGCTAGTTTAGGAGGCTCGCAATCCAGTGGTCGGGACAGGCCCGCTGAGAAGGTGACTTTTTTGGGTAACAGCTTTATTGAGATATAACCACATAGCACACACCCATGTAACATGCATGCGCTGAAAACTAGTTGTATATAGACTCGTGAACCCAAGGATCTCAATCGATTTTCCAACATTTCATCATTCCAGAAAGAAACCCTGTACCCATGAGCTGTCATTCCCAATTCCTCTCTTCCTCCAGCCCTAGGCAACCAATCTACTTTCTGTCTCTGTAGAGTTGGACGTTCTGAACCTTTCCTATAAATGGAACCACCCTCTATGTGGTCGTTTGTGTCTGGCCGCTTTCGTAATGTTTTTGAGGTTCATTCATATTGTAATGTGTATCGACACTTCATTCCTCTTGATGGCTCAAGAACGTTCCATTGTATGGACATACCACATTTTGTTTATCCATTCATCTGTTGATGGACGCTGGGGTTGGTTTCACCTTTTGGCGGCTGTGAACAGTGCTGCCATGAGCATTCGTGTCTGAGTTTTTGCATGAAGGAGGTGACTTAAGCTCAGATGCGAAGGAAATGAGGAAATTTAGCCATGCACAAAAATGTAGGGGCCCTACGGTGTAACCTGTGCGGTGTGTTTGAGGAAAAGCGAGGAGGCCTGTGGGAGGCAGAGAATGGAAAGAGATAAGGTCTGAGGGACATGGGTGGTCAACTCACGTGAGGCATTGCAAGCCACTGTAAAGATTTGGGCTTTTACTTGAGTAACACGAGAGCCATTGGAGGGTTTTGAGCCCAAAAGGGGCATGACCTGACTCGGTATGAATCCTCTATTTTACCTGGAAGGGTTCTTGGAGGTGATGAAGAAGAAGAGGAAACACTGGCTAGGATAGGAGACGTGGGGAGCCCCTCAGAAGCCAGGAACACTGAATGAGCAGAGGAGGGGCTGCGATGCCTTAGACCCATTAGGCACTGGAGGGTTGACCTTGGGAGAGCAAGAGGCAGACTGAGCAGGATGGACAGGCTTCCATGTTTCCGTCCTCCTCTGACAAACACTGATTGTTCTTATCCAGAGCACTCCTCTGAGAGGCACGCCCCTCCCCTGTCCTGAGGTGGGCAGGTGCTGTCACAGGCCAGGTGCTCCCCATCCTCTGTCATCTGCTCTCCCGCCCTCCAACGCCCACCCCCTCAGCTCGCAGTAACTCGGCCTTCCCCCAGTGACTCTACTCAAACAGCTGTTTTGGTTACCAGAGATCTTCTCAATTGCCTAAATGCCCCCTCTGGGGCTACCAAATCTCCTGGTCTACACCGTGGAGAGCTTTGCTAGTGAAGTTGGCACGTTGCCGGCCACGAGCAGCATCGACCTCAACCGGGAGCAGGTTAGAAATGCAGAATTCCAGGCCCAGCCCCAGCCCCACGGAATCAGTCGGCACCTTAGCAAGGGGCCCGGCTTTGAGAAGTACTGTTGTGGTTTTGTTTTGTTTTTTTTTTTTTTCCTGTCCATCTTTAGAAGCTTCTTCTTCCACTTTGTCAAAGTAAGGAGTGGGAGCTGCCATCCTGTACGTGATTTTACTCCCATGCCTCCGTGACTGGTAAGCAGCAGGCACAATTTGAACCCCAACCCTGGGTTTCCCTTCTCTGGTCTTGGGCTGGTAAGGCCACGTCCCAGTGGCGAAGAAGTCAGGATGGAAGAAAAAGAGCCCAAACACAGGGGGTAGATGTGGATGCTTATGGCTGATCTATCAGTTGGGATTTCTCAGTTGCAAGCAGCCTAGGTTTTCTGGCCAAAGAGAACTTATTTGAAGGATACCAGATTTTTACAGAATTGATGGAAGGTCTGAAGAGCCATGCCTGGAAATAGATGGGAAGCTGGGCCACTCCAAGGCCTCAGACGCAGGATAGGCAAGGATGGCCTTGTGGTGGAACAGTTTACTCAGAATGCCCGAGAGGCGGGAATCCTACTCTCTGCCTTTTTTGTTTCATTCTCTTCGAGATTCAGGTTCCAGGGAGGGCTTGTAGCTTGGCCCAGCTAGAGGCACAGACCTGCTCGTTAGTTAGGGATGGGCCTGGCGGACTATATATATCATGGAAGAGTAAATGCCCCCAGAGGGAACCCGCGTGCCGGGAGGAAGGAGGCAGACTGGTAGACGCTCACAGAACAACCAAGGTCCCTTCAGTGGTATCGCTAGCAAGCACTGTTTGATTACGGAGCTCATCTTCCTGTTGTCCTTTCGTCTCTACAACCTCTGCTCTAGCAATTCTCTCCGACACCTCTTGCCAAATTGTCATTTTTGCCTTGAGGTTCCCTACATTGCTGCTGCTAATCAGCCAGATCAAGATAGTCTCAAAACCAGCCAATGGCTGCCCCCTGCCTGCAGAACAAAGTCCAAATTTCTTGGTGCGCGTTAGGCGCGGGCCTTACCTGGCTTCCCATCCTTGCTTTTCATTTTGACTCCTCACCCTCTCCAAATACACCCACATGAGACCTGACAGCATTTCTGGACCCTGCCTTCCCACCCTGGGCCTGCCGTCTCACCGTGGCCGTTGCTGGAATTTCATTCCGCCCACCACCTCCCGGCCCATCACCTATGATCTCCGCGTCCTGAAATCCTCCCCGCTGCCAGCACTTCACCTGGTGCTTTCGGTCAGTAGGCTCATCCCAGGCGCCCCAAATCCCTGTGAAACTGAGCCATATATATAGGCCAGGGATCCATGGCTCACCTGGAAGGCTCAGGTACTCTGGGGCTGTTTGTAAGTGGATTCTACCCTTACCTGGTCTGCACTCTAGGCTCAGGGACACTGACCTGAGCCTCACACCCTGGTCCCACCGGGCTGGGGATCTGTATGTGCTCCTGCAGCACGGTGGTCCTGTGGGCCTCTGTTTGCCCTCCCCCCTGACTCAGCCTCCTAGTGTCCCTGCCTCCTGCCAGGATCTCAAATAAGAACTCTCTGCCTTGGCCCAGATGGAACTGTCGTTATGCATGGCATCCGTGCAGGCCACTTGGCTCATCCTCGGTTCCTACTTCCGGGAAGCCTTCCTTGGTTTCTCCAGTGCTAACTAATCTCGGGCTCTGCTCACTTAGCGGTTGGCACAAGCCTCTGCTATGGTTCTTACTGCATTTGCCTCCTGGGAACCTCTGCCTGATCCTTTCCACCCCAAGGTCTTCCCAGGCAAGGCCTCTGTCTTCCAAAACCTTGACACTGATCATCTTATAGAGTAGTCACTCCACTGGTATTTGCATGATGTCCTAGAATCTTTGCTGCAACTCCAGCAAGTTCAATGGCCAGCCAGACCCCAAAGGGCCCTAGCCGTATACTTCACAACCTTCATCTTCCTCGTGCGGGAACCGAGACCCCACCTCAGGGCTGGGGCACCGTGTTTCTCAGCCTGATTCCTCACGATAATATTTAAAGAAGCACATTTTCAGAAAAATAGGGGAAATTCTTCATCACGTGACCTTGCCTGATGCCCTTCTAGAGCATTCCACTTGGAATAAGAATTCATCCCTCTATTTCCTTTTTTTTTCAAAGTGCCTTCATGCATGTCAGATTACAGCTGGCCTTGAAGAAGGTGGAGCAGACCAGCCTTTATCTTCACATGGAAGATGAAATAATGAAGGTTCTGAGAGGTGCAGTGATTTCCCAAGGCCACACAGCTATTAGTGGCAAAGACAGGACCAGTGCCTAGATCTGACTTTCATCTCTCACCTGTCTGAAATTCCATAGCCCACGATCACTTAGGAATTTTCATCTCCTTTGGAACTGTCTTTCATTAGATCCGTACTGGGAGTCCCTGAGTCCAACACTAGCCCTTCAACCTGATGACAGCCAGAGATTAGAGCCAAAGGTGGCTGTCACAGAGGTGACAGTTCTCTTTCCCTGCCCCTCCACCATAGGAAACCAAGCTTGGCAAATCTTGACTTCTCTGTAGTGCCGTTTAGGTTACCAAATCTCTGCACATTCTACTTCTGAGGATCTGAGAGGATGTCTTAGCTCAGGCTGCTATAACAAAATACCACGGCCAAGGTGGCTTATAAACAACAGCCATTAATCTCTCTCAATTCTGGAGGCTGGGAAGTCCAAGATCAAGGTGCTGGCAAATTTGGCTCCTGGTTGAGGACCCAGTCCTGGCTTGCAGACAGCTGGATGCCTTGCTGGGGCCTTCCATGGTAGCAAGAGAAAGCTCTGGTCTGTCTGCTTCTTTGGGCACTAATCCCATGATGGGGTCTCCACCCTCAGGACCTCGTCTCAACCTAATTACCCCCCGAAGGTCACGCCTTCTAATACCACCACATGAAGGCTTAGGGCTTTCGCATATGAATTTGGGTGGTGGAGGACAGATTTGGTCCCTAACAGGAGATGTCAGCTCTTGCATCCATAAGCTGCAGAGTGTAGAGCCTGCGTCTCTGTGCCTAAAGGATTTGGTGGAGTAAATGCTGCCGTCCAAGGGACAGAAAGTGGAGCCTGAAGTGCTGAGTGCTAATGCTGACGGCAGACATTGAAATAGGAGCACGGTGCCTTTAAGAAGGATGAGGGCACATCTCTGGGGTGGAGCCCGGCCCAGTTACCCAAGCGCTTGGAAGCTGCTAGGACCTGCCCTTGTGGAGACCAGGCCTTGCGGTTCTGGTTTGCAGTCCAGGCACCGCTCGGGGCCCCGCTCCCCTGCTTCCCGGCTGCCACACGACTCAGCGTTGGCACCAGTGAGAGCCCTCCCACCCACACACCCACGAGCTCTCTGTGCCGTCTTTCCAAGCCCAGCGCTGACGGCTGTCATTTCCAAACTCTTCTCCAGGCCCTTCTTCTTCCTTTCAAGTTCAGGCCCTTCTCTTCTCTGTTTAAGATCAGCTTCCCCACATTTTCCCTTTCCTGCCGGTGCTGGGGGGAGCAGCTGAAAGTAAGGAAGAGAGCTGGTTTTCCAGGCTGACCTCCCCTGATGAAGATGAGCTCCCCAGGCTGCTGGCTGAGCACCTGCTTTGAAGTGTGTGTGTGTGTGTGTGTGTGTGTGTGTGTGTGAAGATGAGCTCCCCAGGCTGCTGGCTGAGCACCTGCTTTGAAGTGTGTGTGTGTGTGTGTGTGTGTGTGTGTGTGTGTGTGTGTGTCCTGAGCTGGAATCGATGGCTCTCTGGAAAGGAGCAAGGTGTCCAATGCCTGCAGTATTCCGGGTGCACACAGTAAGTGCTCAGCACAGCACCAACTGGCAAGGATTAAGAAACGCAGAGTAAAAGGGGCTCCTGGGGGGCTCAGCTGGTTGAGCATCCAACTCTTGGTTTCAGCTCATGTCACGATCTCACGGTTGTGACCCAGAGCCCCATGTCGGGCTTTGGGCTGAGCGTGGAGCCTTCTTAAAATTCTCTCTTTCTCTCCCTTGTTCGCATGCTCTCACTCTCTGAAAGGAAGACAAGAAAAAAGAAAGACAAGAGAAGAAAAGCAGAGTAATGGAAGGAGGAGGACTGGCCTGGGGAGGGGAGACACCTGGCTTCTCTCTCCAACTCCACCTGTAGCTTGTTCACAGCCCCTCGGTGTCGCTAAGCAGCCTCACTCTGTAAGAGGCAAACAACCCCATCTCACCTGCTCCAGCTGACACAAGACCAAGTGAGAGGCGTGATGAGACCTGTTCTTCCAAGGACCAGGGGGCAGAATCAAGATGGGTGGAAGTTACAAGGAGGCAGATTTCAGATCACAATCAGGAAGACATTTCCATTTACCAAAGTCCTTTCTACAGATTCCTAATCACCCAGAAAGCCTTCTCCCCTGGGAACTAGTCGAGCAGCAGACTGGTCATCTGGCAGTGATCCCGCACGAGAGGGACTGAACCCTGAGCCATAAGGCCCCTTTGAAATGGGACAGTCTGCATGTTGGTTTATGTGGAAGGGCTTTGGGAAGAATCAATGTGAGGCTGTAAGTATGTCGATTTTTCCGTGCCGTTTCCAGAAGGCTGGCCAAGTCTTGGGATGGGAGTTGGGTACTAAAAGCCAGGGGAGAGCAAACTGGCAGCCTGGGTTCTGACGTCACAGAAATGCCCTGCCGTTTTCAGCGGCACCTTTTGAGTCGAGAGCTTCTGTGTCTGCAAAGCGCGTTGATGGAAGGCACAGGCTCTTCCTGCCTAGGGTCCCAGCGGGCTGACTCCAGTGGGAGTCACCTCCCCGCCCCGCAGAGCCCAGGGCTTCCCTGGCTGTGCCCAGAGTCGCACAGGGAGGAGGGCGATGGTGGGGAGGGCCACTCAACGTGGTGTGCCCTCAAACATGAAATCTGACTCTGCGAAGCTGGTAAGAGATCAGTCTGCCCTGCCCTCCTGGTGCTTCTTGGACTGTGATCAAAGGAAACATTTTCTCCTACCTCTTTCAAAGCCTACCCTTCAGCTCCGACACTGAGAACGTGTTCCACTCTGTAGTGGTCCCTTTGGTAGGATTCTGCTCCAATGCGTAAGAATTGACCAAGTGCAGAAGGCCAATTTTGGCGGTGGGCTTCTGCCGCCAGTGCCCCCCTCAGGAGCCCCTGCTCTACTCCCCACCGTCCACACCCTCCGGTGTCTGCCTGCCTGTCTCCCATGCAGGGGAGACCATCTCCTTTGACTTGGGGAGGATAAAATGTTTTTGGTAGGGAAAACCAAAGATGAAGGGGATATCAGACATCCTTTTTTTTTTTTTTTTTTTTTTTTTAAGCTGGTCCTATAGACTGGTGGAGAACCCAGCCTGGGGGCAGGGGTGGGGAGGGAGGGCAGAGCCTTGGGGCTCAAGGAGATGGGTCAGGAAACCTGAACACAAGTGTAACTGCTCTTTGGGGCTCGAAAGAAGATGCATGGCTGGGGGGGGGGGGGTGTGGTGGGTAGGGTGAAAGGGCCCCAGCTCCCTCTGGTGCCCTGAGGTCCAGACAGATTAGGAACATCTGAACCCCCACCCCCAGCCATTGATATGCCCACTGGGGATACCGGCAGGGGAGCAGGGCACCACAGAAAAACATTGGGAGCCCTTGGGAGGTAGGGGAGGGGAGAGGAAAAGCCCAGGCTGGTTTGAGAAGCAGTTAAGGAAGGAGAGTAACCAGAGTGGAACACAGATTTGGTTTCATTAGGGTTTTGTTGTTGTTGTTGTTGGGGTTTTTTATGTGAGAGTGACAGAAGCGTGTTTACAGGCTGAGGAGGAACTCACAGAAAGGCAGAAGCTGAGCGATCAGGACAAGGGAGATCATTGATGGATCAAAGATAGAGGGAGGGCAGGAAAACAGGAGGTGGGAGGGGAAAGGCAGGAGAGAGGTGGGGGCCCAGCGCTGGCCTTTATTCCACTACGATCTGGAAGGGAAGGTTGCTCACAGCCCCGTCTGCGGCCAGGGTCTTGGGGAAGTGGGAAATGGTCGCTTTGCGAGGCTGAGGGGCCTCTGGGCCCCCCGCCCCGGTGTAAGCCTCAGCTGGGAACAGGGGACACGAGGGGAGATGGCCGGAGAATCACAGGTGGGCCTGGAGAGTGTAGACATTCACCTACCCAGGCGGAGGGGCTGGGGGAGGCTGGTCTGAAGACCCAGGGCGCCCTGCTCTGGCTCTGTGCCTAAGGCTGTAAGGATAGGACATTGGGCACACTGGAAACTTCGGATTTCCACTGACTGCTTGGTGGAGCCAGTGGAAACTCATTTGCCTGGCTGAGGAGCTGATGAAGGTGGGGAAAGCTGGCTAGAGACTCACCGCTGTTCTTGGGAAAAGCAGAGCCTGTTATCAACGGCACTACCCTCTGCCTGGAAGAGCAGATATTCAAGGCAAAGCAAATTGCCCACGGCCCATCAGATTGTTCCCTGGGGAGGCAGTGGCCAGTGGAAACAATGAGAATCCGGTGTTCAGGAGCCCAGCCTCACTCTGCCTCTGACAGCTGTGGGACTTTGTTGAGGTCATTGCAACCTCTGGCCTCGGTTTCCCCTTCTTCTCGGGGGGTATATTTCTGGCCAGCTGGGAGGGAGGGCAGCTCCACGTCATCTAGTGAGGGAGCAGCTTCAGAGCAGTTAGACCTTTCCAGAAAGTTCAGGAAGAGCGTCAAGAGCGAGGTTCTCCCCTCCTCTCCCCACCCCACTGGAAGCACAGATATCCCAGTCTGTGTCCCCATCACACGCAGCCTCCCGTCTGCCCCTTGTCGCATGCCCCAGCGCTTGCACGAGCTTCTGTTGCTGCTGTCCCCAGCCCGGCTCCCAGGGCCGCTCCCGAGCAGGCTGTGCTCGCTGGTGCGGTGGCTGCACCCAGCACAGAACCAGAGCGGCCCCGACTCACTGGCTGCAGGCAGCTTGTTCTCTGCCCCCTACGGAGACTGGGATTGATTTAGCCTGTTTCCGTGGCAGCACCAGCTGCATCTGCTTCCCCAAGAGGCTGAGTGAGTCACGGCCACCCACGCTAACCCTTGGCACAGCACAGCCCCGCCAGGAGCACGGATAGTAAGTCAGCAAGAAGATGGCAGGGCACTTTGCACCGTCTGGTGGCTTCCTGCGCTGGGTCCCAGGTCTGGTGCAGATAGTGCACTGGGCGCAGGGCCCTGGGCGGGGCTCACCCACCCAGAAACCTGGCAGGTCTGCCCATGAGAGAAGTTAGAGAGCGGCTTCAACTGACTCCAGAGGGGCCCATCTAGGCGGCAGTCAGCAGCTGCAAGGCCTTATGGGAGAGCACTGCAAGTTTTCGGACTCTCAGTCCAGTGCTCTTTCCACTACCCAATGACCCGCTTTCAAACGTGTTTTTCACGGCCACCTCTGCACCCAGATCGGCCCCAGGTTCCTTCTGGCTCCCATCCGGGGGCCTGCCTTGATGACACACATCTGCCCTTCCCTCTGGTCAGCAGCCCTCAGCCGGGACTCAGGCAAATTCTCAGCCCCCACCCCGGATGTACTGCAGCAGAAACTCCGGAGGTGAGGGCTGACAGTCTGTGTTCGCACCGGCCCTCCAGGTGGTGCAGATGCCCCCCCCGATCACCCCTGGTCTAAGGAATGGGTCTGAAGCAGTGTCTTCCTGACCCCGGGAGGAAGGGAGCGTTTTGGTCCCTATCTCTGTCCTCAGAGCACAGCTGCAAGGGTCTCTCGGTTTTGTTTGAGCCACACTGGGGGGCTTGGGTAGGCGAAGACCCCAATGGCTCCAACTCTGGGGTCCTAGAGTTTTCCTAAATCATGTCCTTCCTCTAGATGGTTTGTGTCCCATGGTGAGAAACTGGTGCTTTTTTTCCTTTGTGGAAAAGGGCAGCACTACCTTCCTCACCGGGCAGAGGACCTCGTGGGGAGAAGGGAACCCACCCATTGGAAATGAACAACCCTGCCCTGGTGGCCAGGCCCAGGACCCGCAGAAGTACTTTCCCGAAGAGCTGAGGGATTCCAGCTGAGGCAAAAGCCCAAAAATACTTACCGATGTGCGTTACTTTTTGGTCTATCAGCCGCCCCCCCCCTTTTTTTTTAATAATTTCTGATCACCTCTGTGCCGGCCCCAATAAAGGACCCAGTGGCCTGAACTTCAAAGAGCTTACAGGAGGGTGGGAGCATTAGAATAGTTTAGGCCATGCCCAGGGAGCAAAAACCCCCAAAGTCTCAGTGTCTTAACATAACAAAGGCTTATCCTGCAAATGATTCCTATGAAGGTCTGCTCTCCTCCACAGAAGCGCTCAGGGGCTCGGACTTCTGGCTACCTTGGTCACTGCAGCAGGAGGAGAAAAAGCTGGAAGGGGGGTCAAGCACCCACCCAGAAGTGAATCCCGGCACTTCTGGCATCTCACCGAACAGAATTAGTCACGTGGCCCTGCCTAACCTCAAGGAGGTGCATGCAGGAAGCATATGCAGAAAGGAGAGAAAAATGGATAGAGTCTGACATTATGAGACGTAAGTACATGGAGAAAGACCGCTCATTTATTCATTTGCTTACTCTTCAATCAATCTTGACAGACTGTTTACCACACATCAGGCATCTGGCCAGACCCTGGGGATAGCGTGTCCCCAGGGCAGCTGGTCTCCCGCAATCCAGGGAGTGCCATTAACATTGTATTCTGCAGGAATAGCTTCCCCCCCCCCAGTGGTGTGACGCAGGACCCCTGCTTTGATTCTCTTTGTTTGTGTTCTGTCATTATTATCTGTCTTCCACACCAGAAAGAAAACTCTGAGAGCAGGGATTTTTATCTGAGTTGCTCGCTGCTCCATTTCTAGAGCTGAACACAGTGCCTAGGGGGGCTTGGTCAGTACTCGTTAAGTAAATGATTCAACATGGATCATTATTAACTGTTTCCCACCAATCCCTGCCTTCGAGGAGCTTACGATCTGTGTCAAGAGTGGTATAAACAATTGACTAAAGTATAAAAAGAAGTTTCAGGGCAGATCGAGTGAAACACGTGTCAGGTAAAAGCTGGGCTATATAGCTTGGGGACACAGAGAGGCAAAAGGTCATTTGCAGCACAGGTGAGGTCGGGGAAGCTGGCAGATGAAAAACAAAGGTGCAGGGAGGCCAAGGGGCCCGACAGAGGGTGGGATGCAAAGCGGGTGGGAGGACCCTGCCATACCTCTTGGTCTGGGGTTTTCTCTTCTCCCCACATTAGTAACTGGAATCTTTATGCAGCAGTTCGGTTTTCCAGTAGCCTCCGTGTGGAACCACAGCTTCTCAGGAAGGCTCCAAGCCCCCCAGGCTCAGAACTTGGTTCGCTTTAGGAGTTTCCTGCCCATCTGCCAGGAGAGGGGGGATCATCTAGCCCTCCCTGCCCTGCTCTGCCTCAAAGCACTTTCCCCCACGCCTGCTGCCCAGACAGCCTCCCAGAGGCAGTAGCCAGCCAGAGGGGCATCTGCGGAGAGGCTGGGAAGGCTCCACCTCAGCCAGGCTGGCCAGAGGATGGTTGAGCCAGAACCTTCCCTGCAGGCGAGAATGGGGTTCATTGTTTTCACTTAAGCTCGCAGTGAAAACAGTGACAGAAGCTTCCCATCTGGCTTCCAAAGCGCTTTTGAAACCATTCTACCTACGGCAAGTCCATTAATTTTGCAGGGGCTCTAAAGACAGGGCACTTTCCTCCATTCAGGCTTTGTCACTCCATCCCCACGGCTGTCTCCCTCCTGCTTCTCTGCCCTTTCCTCTCTCGCCTGCCCTCCTTCCCTCCTGCAAACCTCTCCCTGACCAGCAGGCAAGCATTGCCCGAGGGCCTGCTCTACATCAGGCCCCCGCTTGGTGTTGGAGATTCTTGGAGGAGCAGGACGAAGGCAGAACGTCAGGGGAACTTCCTGTGAAATGGCTGTGGCCCAACCACCACACCTGCCCGTGATGCCTGCTTTCACCTGTTCCACCTTCTGCCCGCGCCCTCTCACAAAACACCTGCCTTCCTCGGATTCCCCACGCGCACCACGCAGTGAGCCAAGAGTTCGCGTGCATTCTTTCCTTTCGTTTTTCACATCAGGGAGATTCTATTCGTATGGCCATTTCCTAGATAGGGAGATTAAGGCTCAAAAGGTTATAGAAACTGTCCAAGGTCCCACAGCTAAGAAATGCCCAGCTGGGGTCCCTCCCAGTTTCTTACTGTGCCGCGCTGTCTCCACCAAAACTCGGCAGTTGACCATCTACGCTCAGAACAGAGAAATGGCTAGAACTTTTTTTTTTTCAACGTTTATTTATTTTGGGGACAGAGAGAGACAGAGCATGAACGGGGGAGGGGCAGAGAGAGAGGGAGACACAGAATTGGAAACAGGCTCCAGGCTCCGAGCCATCAGCCCAGAGCCGGACGCGGGGCTCGAACTCCCGGACCGCGAGATCGCGACCTGGCTGAAGTCGGACGTTCAACCGACTGCGCCACCCAGGCGCCCCAGAAATGGCTAGAACTTTAGCACTGTCGCCACCACCCCTTCCTTTTGAGAGTTAGCTTAAAAAAAAAAAAAAGTCTAGTGATTTTTTTTTTTCCCCTAAAGACCAGGGATTAGAGATCAATGTCTCCTCATATCCCTGGCGTTTTAAAACCTGGATGTTTTGACCATTTCTCTACCCCCTAGACAGTAGGAGAAGCCTTTCTGACCCTGCCACTTTAGCTTTCTGGTCCGACACAAGAGCTGTGGCCTCTGCCTCAGAACTCATTCCTGGAGTTCCAGAAACTGCACGGGGCCTGGGCTGTCTTTTCACATCTTCGTTGGGGGGGGGGGGGGGGGGGGGGGGCGGGGGGCGGTTCGATGGTCTGAGAAGTGACTGGCACTGCTGGTCTACTGGCAGCCTTCACTTGTGTCCTCTTTTCACCCCATCGTCCCCTGGGAAGGGCAGGAAGTGGCAAAGACCCCCATGGAGGTTTCTGAAGGGTCGCCTCTGGGCAAACGGGAAACCCTGGAGGGCCGACTACCGGTTGCTGTGTGATTTGTACGTTGCATGTGGTCTTCAAGCATTCTCATAAACTAGCCAAATATCTACAGCTGGGTCCACAGCAAGATTTAGTTATTGTGGTGTTTGAGGCTGTCAAGTCTTGATTTGATTTTGGGGGTCATATTTCACCACACTCACCCGCTCCAGCCAGCTCCAAGTCCCTACCCCAGAAGTATGGGGAGAAGAGGAAGTTGGGGGGGGGGGGAAGGGGGGGAGTAACGACTCCCCAGGTGGTCTTTTCGTGTCACCCAGCTCTCCCAGACAGTTTTGGTGCTGACTGCCTCCGGGAACACTGACTCTCCCCCCTTTCTTCTCATTTCACTCCTCCATCAGTACTCTGCAAAACCTTCACACTGAGCTTTGTCTCGAAGATAGCCTTCGGAGCAGTAATCAGGCCTCCATTAACTACAGCAGGAAGGGGGACAGCTGTGGAACTAAAGGCATGCATCTGGGGATCCAGGAAGCATTGGGGAACCCACCAGCACCTGGTAAAGCTTGGGACCCGGGCCAGGTCCAGAGTAAGGACCCCAGCACCTAAGGAGTCCGGTTCTAGAAAGACTGAGTTACTGAGGCAGGCTACCAAAGTGGGGACTCATGTGGTACAGGGTGAAGAACATTACCCAGCTTTAGCAGTCCAGGCAGGGATTTGTTATCACATCCATGGCTTGTTTTCTAGAGCTGAGGCTTAATAATATCTGAGTCCCAGAAGCAAGAGTAACTCTATGCTAAGTGGCAGGAAATTAAAATTGAGCCATTGACGTCTCTCCAGCTAAAGTCAGGCACACCAGACCCATAATTTTGTCCGCCCACCTCCCCCCATCCCACCCCACCCCCAGGTGGTGAACCCTCTGCCCAGTTACCTTCCCCCCCGACCCCACCTAAACATGGCTTCTACAGAATCATCAACTGTTTTGTATAACATAACCAGTTTTTCCCCCTTGGCCCCAGTTAACCAGTCCAAGGGGAACATCTGACCAAAGATAGGCCGACGAGGGCCCTTCCTCGAGATATTTAACTTGGGAAGCATGGTGACTTCAGTAGACCCCATCAATGCCCAGTACATATACCCTCACCTTTACTCTCTGTTCTGACTTCATATGATGAATTTTCTTTAATGGATTCTCTTCTGCAATCCATTGGCCAAGAGATTCTCCGAATGGGTAATGTGCCATTGGTAACCTGATGTGCTGCTTTTTCACTTAGGCCCAAAAGCCAAAAGATCAAGAATTTTGTCGTTTTATTCATTGGGTTTCACACAGCTTCTTTTGGAGCGGCTTCATTTTGAAGCCAAAGGGTTCCTTTCAACACTACAGCTCTCTCCCCAGCCTCCAGAATCTTTCCTGAATCCAGAACAGCTGAGTGGCCCTTTTTATATCAGATACTGGGCCAAACCTTCCCTGATTTCAGTTAAACTCCTTAAGCTAGGAATTAGGTGAACATAGAGTAAGCTGTCTTTTTAAAGAAACAGACTGATTCTGACCTAGAACCATATTTAGCTATTTTTGTGCCGTGCGCTTATTTAGTAGATTGTAAACTTCTGTTACTATTTTGTTAGTTTGAGAGAGAGAGTGTGTGCAAGTTGGGGGGTGGGGTAGAATGAGAAAGAATCTTAAGCAGGCTCCATGCTCCGTGAAGATCCCTGGGATCATGACCTGAGCTGAAATCAAGAGTTGGACGCTCAATCGACTGAGCCACCCAGGCATCCCTGTAAACTTTTGGAGAAGTGTTGGGTATCTTTGTTTCCCTTGGCTCCTAACACTTAGTCAATATTCAATAAATCTGAGTTCAATACATAAATGAATCATTCAATCACATTCCTTATGTTAAATATAAAATTCATGATTCAAGTATCATTAATCAAATAGATAAACCCATAGGATACATTTTAAAGTGTACTGTTATATATACTAGAATGGTTTTAAAATAGACTCCAATATTGGGGCGCCTGGATGCTTCAGTCGGTTAAGCGTCTGACTCTTGATCTCAGCTCAGGTCATGGTCTCACAGTTTGTGGGGTTGAGTCCCCGTGAGGCTCTGCACTGAGAGCGTGGAGTCTGCTTGGAATTCTCTCTCTCTCTCTCTCTCTCTCTCTCTCTCTCTCTCTCTCTCTCCCTCTCCCCCCCCCCTCCCCCGCCCCCCGCTCCTGTGCATGCACTCTTGCTTGAAAATAAATACTGGAAGAAATAAAAATTAAATAGACCCAATGTTAATAAAATTGAGCAAAACAAATTGGTACTTTTACATATAGCACAGGGGCACAGAAATTCCTACCGCCTTGAAGGTGAGAGGAAATTGGAGGGCCCAGGCGAGAAAAAATATGCTATAAATTTATACCTTTGAGGGGCACCTGGGTCGCTCAGTCGTTTAAGCCACCGACTCTTGATTTCAGTTCAGGTCATGATCTCACCGTCATGAGATCGAGCCCCGCATCGGGTTCCAAGCTGAGCATGGACATAGAGCCTGCTTAAGATTCTCTCTCTCCCTCACCCTCTGCCCCTTCTCTGCTTGTGCTCTCTCATGAATTAATTAACACCTTGATTCTACTTGTAGGCTGGTGACCTGGGTGAGGTGCATGCACATGTATGGATGAACACATAGGATTCTGGGCAGCTCAGTGGAAGCACAGAGGTGAGGAGAGACCCTTTGCTCCTGACTGCCTCTCCATGCCTCAAGGGTTCCCAACTGTACCCTGCTTTAGAATAGGTCAGACTGCTAGAGGATACTGTTTTTCTGGCCCGCCCAGCACCTATTCCCCCCCACTTCTGGTAACAGCACCCTGATTTTCTGCTGGGGAGCCACTCTTCCTCTACTGTCCATGCTGGTGACTCTTGCTCTGGAAGTGGACACATGTCCCTGTCCTGGCCAAACGGTGGGTTCCATCTCCCTGGCCACAGTGTTGACTTAAGAGGAGCCCTACCAGTCAGCTCAGGCTAGGTGGCTGGGATAGAGCAAAGAGGGACTCTTTCCCACAGGCTGAGCCCAGAGATTTGGGGTGAAGTGGGGAGAGGAGGGGCACTGAATGGGGAGTTGGTGCCTGAGAATAAAACCGACCCGGGGTGGTCAGTTTAAACGGCTCAAATTCTACTCAGTTGAGCGCCCAAGCCGAGAACCTCCCTATTTTCTCAAGCCAGATTGAGTGGGTTCTTAATGCAACAGAGAATCCCATGGATGAATACAACTGCTGATGGTCCTGGCAATCAGAGCGGGGAACGAAGGGAGAGAGGGCCCTGCCAGAGTCACGTCACTGTGGTGCCAACCTGGACGGGCTCCACTTCCGTGCCTTCCCCATTCTCTCCCCTGACGGCATCTCACACACAGGCAATAGTCCTTGAGAGGCTGCCTGCAAATCCCAACAGCCCCGAGGGCCCCTGGCTTCCCTCTCCCCTTCCTGCAAAGGCACCAGTGGAGCCGGCGGGGAAGGGGTGGGTTTCCTGTGAGGGCACTTAAATGCGTTCAGAGCCATTTTTAGACTTTTTATTCTATAGACCAGAAAATTGCCGAAATTAGGAGACGTTTGAAGTGGCTGTTCATCAAGCCCAGAAGCGATTTCTGCTGCCGCTATATTTAAAAGCCCAGCAGCAGGTTGTTTGGGCTTATGTCTTGCTGTTATGTAATAAACATAATGTTAAGCTTTGGAAGCCCCGCGCGATGGTTGAGAAGAAGGGAAACAGCAGCCTCACGGCAACGCGTGCCCTGGAAATGCTTTGCAGAGGCTGGGGAGAAGGCAATAGAGCTTTCCGTGTTAAATAGTGTTAAAAATAACAGCGTGTGCACCGCAGATCTTAATTACTATGTAAATTCCCAAAGGAAACAGTAGAAAAGAAAAGAAAATGGAAAGGAAGTGGTGTATTAATGTAAGGGGGAAATGTAATCAACAACCAAATAGCTGTTTTTAACAGGACAAAGGAACTCAGGTGTGGGCTGATCTGTTGTAGGAAAGGAGATTGTATTAGTTTTCTCTGCTGTGTAACAAATGACGATTGGCCTCATGGGCTTGAGACAGTGCAGCTTTATTATCACACAGGTCCGTAGGCCAGACCTCCAGCCACCGAGTGGCCGTGTTCTCTACTCAGGGTCTCGGGAGGCTGAAATCAAGATGTCGGCGGAGGAGCCACATCTGAAGCATGGAGCCCTCTTCGGAGCTCATGTGGCTTTGGACAGAATTTAGGTGCCTTTGGTTGTAGGACTGAGGCTCCCATTTTCTTGTTGGTTGTCACTGGGCACTGCCCTCAGCTCCCAGAAGCCTCCCACGTCTCCTCACCATGTGGCCCCTTCTACAGGCTCTCTCACAACATCAGCTGTTAGCTACTTCAAGGCCCCAGCAAAACCACTCTCATGCTTCCAGTCTCTCTGACTTCTTCCATCTCTGACCTCTACACTGTCTTTTAAGGGGCTCACCTGATTAGGTCAGGCCCACCCATCTCCAGGAAGGAGCTACACAGGATGTACACCCTGCGGGGGCAGGAATCTGGGGGGCTATCATAGAATTCTACCTCAGTGATCAAACTTTTGCACAAAAGCAGAGCCACAAAACATGTAATCTTAATACACTTCTGTTATGGACTGAAAGTTTATGTCCCACCAACGTGTAGTTTTGTGCCCCCATTGTGATGGTATTTGGAACAGGGGGCTTTCAGAAGGTGATTAGGTCTAGACAAGGTCATGAGGGTGAGGCCCCCACAGTGGGAATGGCATCCTTATGAGAAGAGGTGGAGAGGCCAGAGTTCTCTCCTTCCACCATGCAAAGACAGGGAGAAGACAGTCATCTTCAAGCCAGGAAGAGAGCTCTCACAAGGAACTGAATTAGCCAGCACCTTGATCTTGGACTTCCAACCTCCAGAATCATGAGACATAGATGTCAGTCTGTGGTATTTTGTTATAGCAGTCTGAGTTTGACTAAGACAACTACAATACTGAAGGTCCCATTACTTTACCTCAATATGAGCCTTCTAGAAAACAAGTTCTTCAGAGGCTGTGAAAACATCCAATATCTGGGGTTTTCCAATGAATGCGTCCTTCCCTGTACACCTCATGTGTTTATTCATTCAACACGTGAGCTCCTATTCTCTTGGCATTGTGCTTGACCCCAGGACCGGGCTTCTTCTTCCCTCCCACCCACAGCAGAGGGCTGAACCACTCACTAAAATCTGATTTGCCATCTTGTAGGTTGTTTAGAATTCCTCTCATCTGGCTAAGAAGCTCCTGGCTCTATTCTGGGCTCTGGTGGGGGGGCGGGGCTTGACTCAAAGGAGGATTGAACCCAGCGATCTCAGCCCTAGAACAGAGCCCAGGAAAGGAGACCACCCCCAAGACCTCTTGCTCAGGGTCTTTCAGTCTCTTTTAGGCTCTTGTGATGAACCTTTCTCCACTCACTGTTCTCCACTTCCCTGCCGAGCGGGAAAATGAGCCCCATGTGAAAGCAGTTTTGGGACTGGGAGTCCCGCCATATCCTTGTTCAGGTTAAATTCACTTAAGTAACTGAGAACAGACAAGAGTTAGATTTCCTAGGGCATTTCTTTATGCTGAGTGCTTAACCAGGAAGAATGTTAAACAGGCTACTGAGCTGAGGGCAAATAGGTGTGACCAGTTCCCCAACCTCAGTCACAGAAGGGACTTGAGGGATTGGCCCTTGGGGGTCCCATGTGTCTCCACAACCTAGATCTGCATCTTCTAGAATTCTTTGCACAATAGCAGACCTATTGTGAAGACTTCCCTGATCCCCACCCTCATGCCCCAAGCCAGTAAGATGTTTACTTCCAGCACCAGAAGAAGGAGGGGTGTGGCAGAAATGGGAGACATGCTAACCATAACTAACCTAAGTCAGATTGCCGGGCTGGCCACTAACCAGAGCTCTGCCTTGCCCTCTGGGGACAACATAAACACAAGGCTGGATCTCCACACAGTAGTCTGAAGGGTTAGAGCTCTGATTCCAAGCTAGCCATGCCCCCTCTGATGCTATTTTCTATTCCTCCCTTTGCAGAAGAGGTGCCTTGGTATAGACAACAAAAAGACCTCTCTACCACCTGTCAGAACTGAAGGGGGTAGCTTAATTTCTCTCAACTTCCATTTCCTCATCTGAAAACATAGGGGTAATTATCCCTGGCTTACAGGATCGTTTTTGAGAACTAGAAATTATATACCTGGCATTGTGCTTGGAAAACTACCACCCCTTTAAGAAAGGGTTGCTCCTGCTGTTACTGTTATCTCTGGCTCTGGGTATATAGTTTTTATGGCTCTGCCTCCTCAGCTAGGTTGTGAGTTTGAGATCAAAGATGACATCTTTACTGCTGCTGACAATTATAGTACCTGACAAAGAGGAGGTGCTCAGTCGGGGAATAAGTGTTGAGACTCTGGAATTTGAGCAAGGGGCAGCAGCCACTAGGAGCTAAGAGTCTCCTGCAGACAATAGGTCTGCAATTTTACTCTATTTTCTGGGTCAACGGTTCTCAAATTCTTTGTATTCAGGACACAGCCAAAGAAACAGACATATTCAGACACTTGTGAGTCAGCAATAATTGTAACTCTCTCTTTACTAGTGAAGAACAATGTCTCTCAATATCTGTGAAAGCGATCATGTGGTCCCACCATTTATTGGGATGCCTCTGATTGACCCTGTGGTTGGGTAGCTTACTTCCCTGACCTCCCTCACTAATGTGCACAAGACTTCTCACATGGTCAATTAACCACCATATTTCTTGGTCACTGGCTTGACAACACAACTTCCACTTTTTCACAGCACTGTAGGCGGTAGCTATGGTGGATTGGCCTGCCAGTCTCAGGCAGGCACTTCGCCATTGTCCTTGGAATTCTGGGATTGAACTTTACAATTTTTATTTGTCAACAATCCCGAAGGTCCTTGACATGTAACCATTTGTAAATCATTTCGCTAAGATGCCGATTTTTAAAAATTAGTTTATTATACAACTAACACATGAGTATATAAATACATATATACACCGCAGAATGCTCTTACAATAGAGAAATACACAGAGGAAAAACCTGTAGATGTCTTCCTCTTTTTGTATCAGTCAGAAGAAGTCATGTTATACTACAGTAACAAACACTCCCAAATCTCAGTGGCCTTGTAGCCACAAATGTTTATTTCTTGTTCACATTACGCATTTTTTATGAGTCTGCTACAGCTGTGTCTCTTGCCCTCCTCACTCCAGAACCAAAGCTGATGGAAAAACCTAACTCTGTCTGGAGCATTGTCAATCTCATGCCAGAAAGAAAAAGACGAGGCCAATGGTGCCCTGACTTCCAGAACTCTGTACAAAAGTGACCAATGTCACTTCTTTGACTAAAGCAAGTCGTATGGCCATTCCAGAGGTCATCAGCATGGGGATAACCTTACAGAGAGGAGCATGACAAAGGAAGAAACTGGAACTTTTGGTGAATGAGAACCTGTCTCCACCACCTCTTTCTAGGATGACTTCTTTCCCAGAGGTAACTGCTCTCAACTGTTCAATCCCTTTTCTTACGTATTTGAATTTCTATTTATTTATACTTATATAGAGAGAGGCATACACATTAACATGGAATAGTACCCATATTGCTCTGAAACTTTCTCTGTTCACTTAATATGTCTCAGATACCTTTCCATTTCTGCACCTAAAATCTACCCCACTCTTTCTAACAACTGTATGGCATTTCATGCCATAGTATCTTTACATTCTTGGTGTACTTTTGGATATTTTCAAAATTGTTTGCTATTATAAAGCCGCGATAATTATCCTTATACATGCACATATATTTGTGCACACGTGTGTTTCTGAATAACAGGTTTCTAGAACTAAATTGTTAAAATAGAGCGTGTGTGCGTTACAACTTTAGTGTTGCCAGTTTGCCTTGAAAAATGCCTTCATCAACACACACAGCCGTCAGCAACGTAAAAGTTCCTGATTTTCTGAATCCTCAATGACTCAATATTATCAAACTTTTTGTTGATCTGATGAATGGTAAAAGTGGTAGTTCCTTATTTTCCGGTATTTAATGCATTTCTCTCTTTATCGATGAGGTTGGGTATTGCTTGCATTTACCATCTGATTTCACATTTTTTCTGTTGTGAATTATCTGTTTCCATTCTTTGCCTGTTCTCTAGTGGTTGTTTTTTCCTTCACATTTGAAAGAGCTATTTGATATATTTTCTCAATAGTAATCCTTTGTCTGTACCACTGGTTGTAAATACAAACATCTCTTATTTACCATCAGGAACTTTCTTTTTTTTTTTTTTTTTTAATATTTATTTATTTTTGAGACAGGGAGAGACAGAGCATGAATGGGGGAGGGTCAGAGAGAGAGGGACACACAGAATCCAAAACAGGCTCCAGGCTCTGAGCTGTCAGCACAGAGCCTGACGCGGGGCTCGAACTCACGGACCGCGAGATCATGACCTGAGCCGAAGTCGGATGCTTAACCGACTGAGCCACCCAGGTGCCCCCATCAGGAACTTTCTTTAAAAACCAGACACTGATGTTAAATGTTAAATGTTAAATGTTAAATGTTAAATGTTAAATGTTAAATGTTAAATGTTAAATGTAAAAGTAGGCCCTCTCCTATCAATTCATCACTACTAACCAGTTTCCTACAACACAGAAAAATGTCAATATGTGTAATATATCAGCATGTCAGTTGCACGAAACAAAACATTGCTTCCTGATGACCAAATGGTGAATATGACTTTTAAGGGATATTTACATGTGTATAGTCACATGGCTTGAGTATCGTCAATATCTGACTCAATCCCCTTGTTGACATTGGGCACTTTCCACAATATTTGCATGTGATTCTGACATTCTTTCCGAATGGAAAGTTACTAGAGAACTCCCCCCTTCCAATACCACTTTGTTTAAAATGTTATATTGAGGGCACCTAGATGGCTCAGTTGGCTAAGCATCTGACTCTTGATTTCAGCTCAGGTCATGATCTCACTGTCGTGAATTGAGCCCCATGTCGGGCTCCAAGCTGAGCATGGAGACTGCTTAAGATTCTTTCTCCTTCTCTCTCTACCCCTTCCCCACTTGTGCACATGCTCTCTCTCTCTCTCAAAACTTAAGTTCAAATTTTAAAATGTTATATTGAATTTAGGGGATGTACAAATAAAACTTTCTGTATAAACCTTGCTCCAAAGCACGATGTATTGGAGAGCGACATTATGCTCTGTGAAGTCTGAGTGTCACAGCTAGGGGGGTTCTTCTGAGGAAAACGTTCCTGGGAGATTCTTCTCATAACTAGAAGTTGACCACCCTCTACCCATTTCTTTCCCTGTCCCTAGCAACCACCATTCTACTATCTGTTTCTGTGAGTTCAGCTTTTTAGATTCCACATACAAGTGAGATCATATAGTGTTGGTCTTTCTATGTCTGGCCTGTTTCACTTAGTGTAACGCCCTTAAGGTCTATCCATGGTGTCACAAATGGCAGGATTTCCTTCTTTTTATGACTGAATAATATTCCAGTGTGTGTGTATACCACATCTTCTCTATTCATTCATCTGTCTACGGACATTTAGGTTGATTCCGTGGCTTGACTATTATCAATAATGCTGCAGTAAACACAGGGGTGCATATATCTTTTCAAACTAGTGTTTTCATAGTCTTTGCATAAATACCCAGTAGTGGAATTACTGAGTCCTATGGTAGTTCTATTTTTAATTTTTTTGGGAACCTCCATACTGTTTTCCACAGCGGCTGCACCATTGTTTATAATTTTGTTCACGGCATCTTTTGTCGTTGCGCGATTTGCCATTTTCCTGTCCTCAAATTTGTCATTATTTTGTTTAAGGTTGCTGGGTTTGGAGTCTTGCTTTAAGTGACTTTCCTTATCTCCCAGTGTTATTTTTTTTTTAATATGAAATTTATTGACAAATTGGTTTCCATACAACACCCAGTGCTCATCCCAAAAGATACCCTCTTCAATACCCATCACCCACCCTCCCCTCCCTCCCACTCCCCATCAACCCTCAGTTCGTTCTCAGTTTTTAACAGTCTCTTATGCTTTGGCTCTCTCCCACTCTAACCTCTTTTTTTTTTTTTCCTTCCCCTCCCCCATGGGTTCCTGTTAAGTTTCTCAGGATCCACATATGAGTGAAACCATATGGTATCTGTCTTTCTCTGTATGGCTTATTTCACTTAGCATCACACTCTCCAGTTCCATCCACGTTGCTACAAAAGGCCATATTTCATTTTTTCTCATTGCCATGTAATATTCCATTGTGTATATAAACCACAATTTCTTTATCCATTTATCAGTTGATGGACACCAGTGTTATTTTTTTAAGTCACCTGCATATACATATATTTTAAGATTGTTAATTTTGTTTTACGCCTGGCTCTTTAGTCACAAGGAATTAATTATTGGGGAAGATGGGAGGTGAAGGAGGTCCACCTTTCCTCTGTCCCCAAAGCAGGCAGCATATCGGCCCAATACCTTTCTCCCACTGGTTTGAAATACACCATAAATTAAATTCTCAGCATTTAAAAAAGTGTATTCTGTATCTTCAGGCATCAAATTTTACAATGCAGCCTGTGTGTAGGAGTGCAAATGTTGGGGAGCATTTACTCTACTAATCTACTCTACTACTAATCACCAGCATCTGTGCATCAACACAGGCGTTCTCTGCTCATCGTACTCACTGTCACACAGGTAAAAACTTTTTTATGTGACAAACTATTCTGAGAGCAAGACAACTGCTGATGGTGCGTGGCAAGGGATCTAAGTGAAATACCATTGCAAATAACGAGTCCTGTCGTAATAAGATCACGGAAGTTGCTAAGGGGTCATTTTCAGAATGCATTTTACTTAGGACCTTTATTGATATGATGCTGTTGAAGAATTCAAGGATTTAATAGCTCTGGGCTGAGTCCCTGGAAACATTCAGGTTCTACTGTGTTGGGAGCTTCCTGGGTCCTGGAGATTCTCCTGCAGCTGTTACCACCTCAGGGCTGGTCAGGGTTGAGACTTCTCCAGGTGTTTCCATCCCACATGCTTTGTGACAGGGAAGGCTGCCCTCTCTTGCCTTCATCGCTTTCTGTCCCCATCAGTCGCTCCTCATCCCAGGGCAGTCTGAGTGCCCCTTCTCCACGCCTCCAAAATGCCTCCTACAAATCTAGTCTAAGAAGTTTGAAGACGCGGAGTCGGGGTAGAGGAGCACAGGAGAGTTCAGATGATGGCTGACATTATGGCCGCTGCCTTTGAGCCCACTGTGTCCAGGGGGATGGACTTAAAACACGTAACTAGCAGACGAGTTGACAGTTGCTCAAAGAGAGGGATGAACGGAGTAGAGTAGGAAAAGGGAGTGATCCAGAAGTGTGTTTCCTCTCCTCTTCTCCTCTCGTCTCTCTCTCTCTCTCTCCCTGTCTCTCTCTCCCTCCCTCTCTCTCTCGCTCGCTCTCTCACTCACTCACACACACACACACACACACACACACACACAGTGAAGATTAGATGACAATTTAGAACAAGAGGGGCCGTCTGGGCTGAGAAGACCATCTGAAAGCTGCATCAAGAATTTTGAGAAAGCCGTGGCCAGTTGGTGGTGGCCATTCCGGGCCAGGCACCTCCTAGCCATGGGCTGCCCTCCAGCCAGCCCATAGGTACCCTTCTCATTCCTTCAGAGGGTTTCACCCCCAGAGACCAAGCCCTTGTGCCCCAGCCAGGGCCAAACGTCCTGCTCAGCCACACCAAGCTACTTGAAGCCGCATCCCTGAACCCTGGAGGGTTCCCACCCTTCCAGGCCAAGGGGAGACCTCTCTGCTGTCCCCAGCTTTATCTTTAAAACTGAAGCCAGGTTTGTGTTGCTGATCATGTATCTGTGCTTATTTTGATGTAAACATTATGTTTTCAATTTCATGCCTAACCCACCCTCCCCCCTCTCACGAGGTCCCAGTGTAAAATCCAGTACTGCTCTGTGCTTCCCGGTACTCATTACAAGTGTAATTAATTCGTGTTTGCCCAGTCATTTAGCTGCTGTCCTTCCCACAGGACCATCAGCTCCTACAGGGCAGCCGCTGTGTCTTTCTTGCTCACCACATTCTCACTGGCTCACCAGTGACTGTTGAGGGTGTGACTTTTAGCCTCCGGGGTTATAAGAGCCTTCTTATAATAAGGCTGACATGGAAATTCCAGTCTCATGCAGATCAAGTGTCCCTGCGTCCTTTTACAAGCAGAAATATCTGGACAGGTGGCTCACGAAGAGGTCATGGTTCCCCAAGGGACCAGGTGAGAGGTGCTATCACTGCTCAGGGCCCTGTCAATACTCTTGACGCTCCCCATTGACCATGAGACTATGATGTCACCTGCAAATACATACAAAAGGTGCCTATTCTGTAAAGCTCTCTAAGGAGAATTACTTTAATCTCGTTCTTACTGTATTAAGTACATAACATCATAACTCACAGTTTCCCAGATTCAGTTCAAGGGCAGAGATGATTTGGTAGTTATTTGATTTATAGAAGTTTTCTCAAGTTGGAGAAGAAATTGAAGCATGTTTTGCTGAGGGTAGGAAAACAACTCCATTTGGAAGAGGAGCTAATATCTCAAAAAAGTAATTGTAAATTATATCAATTGCGCTCACCTTTGGGTCTAATTTTCCCATTTCCTACAAGGTTTCGGTGACAAGCCTTATCCTTACCATTCTTGATATTCACAGAGCACTCTTCAGAAGATTTATTGGTTAAAAAATGCAAATTCCTTAAAACAACCAAGTGCTGTCTCCGAGTTCCATGCAAAGATGTGGTTAGACAAACTAGTCAGAATTTGAAGACAATGCTAGAGAAAAATAGTAAGAAATCAGAATTGTGGAATAATTACCAAAATTGCTTGCATTTACTGAACGGCTGTTATATAGCAGGTACTGGGCTGAGTTCTTTATATGGATTAGCTTGTTTAATGGCAACCATTTGAGGTAGGGAGAATGATTATTCCCATTTCCTAGATGAGAAAACTTATATGTGGAAAATGTATAACTTTCCCGAGATCTTGCCTAGTGGAAAACAAAGTCTGAGCTTTGAGGCTGGTTTACATCATTTTCTGGTCCAGGCTCTTCCCACTGGTCATGAATAAGCAATCAACATTGGTGTTTGAGAAAGGAAGAAACTTCCATCATGCCAAGTACAAGTGCTAGTGAGCTTGTATTATTCAACCCAGGGCCTAACAGATTTGTTTCAATGAACAAATACATAAAGATCCTTTGTAAGTGGCTCATTTATTGACTCTTAGGTGACTGAAAATCTGTTGTTCCCTGAAAACGTTAAGCATTGTCTCTCCCATCCAAACCCATCACAGTCTAACAAATAACATTTTCGTGAGTTTGGTCCGTTTCAAAATTCCAGCAAGACACAAATTTCTGTTTGGCCAGCCATCAAACAGAAAGTCCTGACTAGTGCTCTTTTGAACAGCGTGTTGACACCCACAGTCTCTGTTTAACTTCTTTCTCCGATAGCAGCAGCCCTGGGGTTTCCTTTGGTCACTGGAGTTGGTTGGAGTTCATAGATGTTGCATGCTGCATTTATGGAGGACTCACTGCAGGCCCGTTTTGGGATGGTATGACCCTTGCCCTATAGCCATTGGTCTTCCTGTCCAACCTGGTCCACAACCATCCTCCACTTTGGAAAACATTTTCAATTCCATTCTGTTCAATGCAACTGGGGTAGGTTGAACAGACACTATCGGCCCAGTGTTGTGCTTCTCCAAGTCAGGGGCAGGGGACTCTATGTAAAATATCAACGATAGCTGGTATTTATTGACTGCTTCTGTCAAGCATGACTTCATTTTATCCCTCACAGTCACCTTCCTGGTCCCATCTTTCAGAGTGGTAGAGCCCCAGGTCACTGAGGAGGTAGGTTGATTGTAGATCTGACATCACAGTCTGAGCTTTTAACCTCGACTCTTTGGTACCATTTTTGTGAGTGCCAGGAAGGCTGAAGACAAGGGCTGGAGGAAGAATCAAGGAAGGAGTGGAAATTGAGCTGGATTTAAGGATTGCATTGGAAAGACAAGGATTTGCACTGGGAAAGAGGCAGAGCAGGAAAGCAGAGAGGCTCTCTTGCTTCTGTTCTCACCATAGAGCAGTGGAGAAGGTGAATTAGACTATTTTGTGGTTGGCATAACCAATTAAGTTTAAATGCAACACCTGTCTTGCCGTTTGAACTCAATCTTATTATACCAGATCTCTTTGCATTTCTTTTGTTTGGGCAGATTTTACACACAGGGGTTTTAAGTCAATCAAAGAGCATCTGTGCTGAAAGGAATTATTTTTGTGTGTGTTAAAATAATTGGCCCAGTTCTTCTCTCAACTAATAAGTAAAACCTCTCTAATTCCTGTCTTAGAGGGAAGGTAATACAGTATAGGGAAAAAAGCATTCACCTAACTACACCTTTTATTTCTAGAACATGGTATGATGTCCAAGAAAATGAATTTACACAGTCTGGAGGAAGAGGTGAGATCAGCATACCTATCCTGAACTTAGCATAGACACCGTGTCCTTGACAGCCATGCTTAATTTGCATGATAAGTGAGCAAGGTATGCTAATAACAGAGAGGGAACATACTGAGAAACAGATTTGAACTTAAGTATCCTGCACATGACATCAGAATATACCACTGCCCTCTTCTTCTGCTTTGTACCATACCACCATAAAAGTGCCTCAGATAAAATATTCTTTTTGAAATATCTGGACTTTGTTTCCAAGTCATTTAATTTTCCCCTGGGTGTTGACTCTGTGTCCTTGTTTTCAAATCATCTATCACTTTCACAGTTTCAATCTTCTTGTCTTTTTTGCAGAAAGTAATTTTTCCAAAGACATATTTCAATGCATATAAGGGAGAAATTACCTGACTTTTATTTAGTGCCTCCAAAAGAGCTTAATTCTGTTTCAGAGAACACCAGAGTCAGGTGACTTCCTTCTCTATATCTGGGCAATCCAAATCTGTCCCTTTATGGAAATAAGCACCATCGGTGGCAGCCATGTGGTATGTATGGGACCAAGCCTACCTTCAGCTCCAGCAGATAGCCCTGATTGGTCTAGACCCATGGCAATCCAATTGTGGTGGCCACAGAATTTGATGTTGGGATGAGCCAATCAGCACGAAGTTCACTGTGGGAGACAACCTCTCCTGTTTCATGGGAGTAAGGCAGGATGGGGACCTCACTGCAGCCAGGCCTCCTGCAATCACCAGGGAGTTAGCCCTAGAAGGCAACCAACAGTAGGTGTGAAAGAGAGGGAAGGGAAAAAGAAACTGAGTCCTCATGTCATTGTAGCAATCAGTGACATTCACTGTACCTCTGGACTCCCAGTTAGCCAATAAATCCCTCCTTGTTTATGAGTTTTAATTCAGTTTTCTGTTACTTGCAGCCAAAAGCATTTTATCCGATACACCCAATGACTAGGCAGTTGAACTACAACATAATTCCACTTCTCAGAATGCAACCTATGCATTCCAACTAACAATAGCAATAGCATATTGGGTAATTAAGTTGCATCCGTTGATGGTACATGAGCTAGGACAGTTTATGGTACAAACCGTGGCCTCTCAGAAATGGTACAAACCTTTTCCTCTCTCCTTCGGTTAAAACCCAGTCATGTGGCCACATCTAACTGCAAAGGAGCCCAGGAAGAAAAAGTGGATTTTTGGTAACCGATTTGTAGTCTTGCCCAGGAAGAATATTCTAGAAGATTATTACATTACATGGGGAAAAAGCTCAAGAACAGTGTGCATAATATCAGCCCAAGTTTCCAAATGCCAATATCTGTAAGGGCAGAAGCCACGGCTTCTTCTGTTTCCACATTTGTTCTTTGTTCCTCTGCAGCCATGTTCTACCTCTGGCACGTTCATGGTGACCCCATTTGCAAATACACTCCACCGCTCTCTGGTGAGCAATACAGATTTTATTGAGGATCTTGTATTAGAAACAGACATGTAATCAAATCCCTCTATGGGCATCTGTTCTTTCCTCCAAAATTCTCATCCCTTGTCAGTGGTCTGTCCTCACTGTCACTCTTCTCTGGCCACATGCTTCCCTTCCACAGTCACCAGCCCTTGAAAGTCTCCTGACTGCCTGAGCAATTTGCCCCCTGCCCTTTGTTATATGTCCTCTCTGCAAAACAAAAACCTGGTAATAAACTCAAAACCAAGGATATATTTTTTCCTCCAGCGTACTCCTCAAGGAACTTAGCGAACAACTCACTGAACAGAAAAAGCCGCCTTCTTGGGGTGGGGAGCTGTTAAGTAAGAAAATAAATTTAGGGGGCACCTCGGTGGCTCAGTCGGTTGAGCATCTGACTCTTGATGTCGGCTCAGGTCATGATCCCAGGGCATGGGATCGAGCCCTGCCTTTGGCTTGGTGCTGAGCATGGAGTCTGCTTAGGATTATTTCTGTCTCTCTCTCTCTCTCTCTCTCTCTCTCTATCTCTCTATGCCCCTCTCCCGCTCCTGTATTCTCTCTCTCCCTCTCTCAAAAAAAAATGAATTTTGGGGGCGCCTGGGTGGCGCAGTCGGTTAAGCATCCGACATCAGCCAGGTCACGATCTCGCGGTCCGTGAGTTCGAGCCCCGCGTCAGGCTCTGGGCTGATGGCTCAGAGCCTGGATCCTGTTTCCGATTCTGTGTCTCCCTCTCTCTCTGCCCCTCCCCCGTTCATGCTCTGTCTCTCTCTGTCCCCAAAATAAATAAACGTTGAAAAAAAAAATTTTTTTAAATGAATTTTTGCCGTAACATTTCATTTACGTAGAAAAAAAGACTGGAAGGATATTCCCAAAATGTTAACAGTGTTTATCTCTAGGAAACTAGATTACACATAGTGTTTTTTTGCCTCCTGTGTATTCCTGTACTTTTCTATAACTTTTGTTTTTGTATTTTTCAAATTTTCTATAGCACATGCTGTATTTCTTTAAGAAGCTGGAAAAAAAAAAACATCAAAGAAATTTCTTTTTTGCTCATCAGGGAAATGCATCAAAACCACAGCGAGGTACTGCTTCATGCCCGTTAGGGTGGTTGCCACGAAAAAAAGAAAAACAGAAAATAGTAAGTGTTGTCAAGGATACAGACACATGAGAATCCTGTGCATGTGGCTGGGAACGTAAACTGGCGCAGCCTCTGTGGAACACGGGATGGAGGCTCCTCAAAAAATTAAACATAGAATTACCATACGATCAAGCAATTCCACTCCTGGGTTTACACCCAAAATAGGTAAAAGCGGCTCAAAAAAGTATTGGTACACCCATGTTTCTAGCAGCATTATTCACAATAGCCAAGAGATGAAAGCAACTCAGATGTCTCCCAGGGGGTGAATGTATGAACAACACGTGGCATACACATATGGTGAAACGTGATTCTGCCTTGAAAGGAAGGAAATTCTGACCCGTGCACATGGATAAAGCTTGAAGACATTATGCTGGGTGGAATAAGGCAGTCCCAAAAAGACAAATATTGTATGATCCACTCATATGAGGTACCTAGAGTAGTCAAATTCATAGAGACAGAAAGTAATGTGGTTGCCGGGGCTGGAGGAACGGGGAGTGGGGAGTTAGTGTTGAATGGGTAAGATGATGAAAGATGAGAATGTTCTGGAGATGGATGGTGGTGATGGCTGCACAATAGTATGAATGTACATACTGCCTCTGAACTAAACACTTTAAAATGGTTATTTAAAGTGGTAAATTTTATGGTATGGGTATTTTACCATAATCTGTTTTAAAAGAAATGTATCTTTCCAGAGGCGACTTTATGAGAATTTTTGACTTGGATAGCTTGTGATCTCTTTGGAAAGCCAGATAGTTCTATACTTTGGGCTTCCCCACTAGTTAGTATGACTTTTAAAATGAATTTGTAGGGGTGCCTGGGTGTCTCAGTCGGTTAAGCTTTCGACTCTTTATTTCGGCTCAGGTCATGATCGCATGGTGCGTGAGATCAAATCCCATATTGGGGGGGCGCCTGGGTGGCTCAGTCGGTTAAGCGTCCGACTTCAGCTCAGGTCATGATCTCGCGGTCTGTGAGTTCAAGCCCCACGTCGGGCTCTGTGCTGACGGCTCAGAGCCTGGAGCCTGTTTCAGATTCTGTGTCTCCCTCTCTCTCTGACCCTCCCCCGTTCATGCTCTATCTCTCCCTGTCTCAAAAAATAAATAAAAGTTAAAAAAAAAAAAAAAATCCCATATTGGGTTCTGTGCTGACACAGCGGAGCCTGCTTGGGATTCTCTTTCACCTGCTCCCTCTCTGCCCTTCCCCTGTTCTCATGTGCATACACTCTCCTTCTCTCTCTCTCAAAATAAATAAACTTTAAAAAATGAATTTGTAAGAGACGTAAGGAAAAATATTTCTACCCAAATTACGCAAGGCTCAGGGATTGATAAGCTATGGCTTCTCTTCCCCAAGGATTTACTATCTAGTAAATGAGAAAGACAGGTAAGCAATTAACTGCAGTCCACAGGGAAACGAAATAGTGGCCTGATGTAGAGACGCAGGCAGTGAATTCTGCCTGGGTGCTTAGCGGGGCTTCCCAGAGAAAGAAATGCTTAAACCGGACCGTGCGGAACACTTAGGAGCTTACTAATAGAGAGGAAGGGGTGCACATTGGAAAGTGGAATCGAAATGGAGGGACAGGACCGGGACATGAGGAAAGCAGTCAAACCACAGGTGCCATCCCCCGAGGCCTCTGCCCAGTCATGGGGCATCCTGGCGCTCTGAACATGCCTGGCTGAACGCCTTCGAGAAGCCAAGCTCAGGCCTGCACGTGGCAGTGTTGTCTTTCCTGGGCAGATGACCCAGGAGGTGGGCTGAACTCAGAAAGCAAAACGAGAACCAGCCACGTGTCAGGGCCGGAGTTGAGACCTCAGCCGGCTCGGTGGTGTGATTCTAGAGAAAGAGAGAGCACGCCGGGGCTTCCCGTGCAAACAGGGAAATGGCTCCCTGCATGTTGGTGCCTGATCGTGTGCAGCTGCCGGTTTTTCAGGCTGACCGCAAAAAAGAAGCCTTTTTCATTCAATCCAAAATCTTATGTAATGTTTTGCTGGCATCGTGGACGCAGCCAATCTGAGGCACATGTCTTCCCCCAATACCCACATGCACGGACTTATCTGGGGACCATGGCGTGCAAATGCTGCATCACCTTGGCCGAGGTGGAGGGGAGACCAGAGCGTGCTTGTGAGCCGGAAGTCCGCTGTGGACGCTGTGTCAGTTACTCTGAGTCGTGGGATGGGGGAGACGGGTTTAGGACAAGGAGGCAGAGGGCATGTGGGATTCTGTGTGATATACGAATGTGTGATCTTGGACCTGGAAGAGCTTCAAGGTCAACTCACTCACTAGCTTATTGTCAGTTGCTGAGGGTCACTCTTATCTCTCTGGCTGTTTCTGCTCTTTGAAGCCTCTACTATGTGCTGGTCGCTGCCTTCTGTTGGGCACTTCTATTCCAAGCAACTGCAGAGATGGCCCTCACTGCTCTTCTGTGTGCCCCCGGGCTCCCCTACGAGGCCCCTTAACACCGCTCCCAGGGCCTTGACAGTGAGCATCCACAGCCATGTCTCATCAGGCCATGGCTGGGGCACGAAGCGTAGGGAACAGGTCAAGTGGAGAAGCGCAAGAATCCAGATCCAACCACCCCTTGGGGATGAGGCCCTGACACTCTCTTATCCACAAATCACAAAGACCTATCCTCCCTTACCTTCTTGGAAGCCTCCTTAATTCCCCCAGGTGGGCCCGATGCACAAAGGGCTGGAAATTCCCTGCCTGGGGTCAGGACAGCCAGCTCTGGGAACACAAAGCCCTGGCTGTTTTCCCTGGAAGGGAAAGGGGAAAATGATCTTTTCATTGTTTTTCTTGATGGGTCAGAGTAGCAAAAAAAGATAAGCTACAATTAACTTCTCAATATCTCATCTTGTTGCACATTAATGATCTCACTCGTCCCGGAACACCTGGAGACAGATAAGCTGGGCTCCTCAACTGATACCATGATGTCAGGGGAGCCGTTGGCCCTACTACCAGCAGCTTTATTTCCTTTAATTTAAATTCTGCTTTGCTCTTAGGACACACTCCCACCCCATCCTACCTCTCTGTCCGTACGTTCTCCTAGGTTTTCCTCTGCATCCTCGGGCACAAAGCCCCAGAGAATCTGATCTGATTTTAGGGCAGAGTCAACGGTGACACAGCACGACCAAACCCTAGCAAAACAATGTCTAAGGGTTAAGAATCTGAGGTGTGAACCCTCTTTACTTCCATACAAATTTATTTATTTTTTAACGTTTATTTATTTTTGAGACAGAGAGGGACAGAGCATGAACGGGGGAGGGTCAGAGAGAGGGAGACACAGAATCTGAAACAGGCTCCAGGCTCTGAGCCCCCGACCGGAGCTCGAACTCACGGACCGCGAAATCATGACCTGAGCCGAAGTCGGCCGCTTAACCGACTGAGCCACCCAGGCGCCCCTCTTCCATACAAATTTAAAACTACCTTTGTACTCAGAATCCTGACATGTCCGACCCCGAGGAGTAGTGTCATTTGGGACTAGCCAGCTGTCTCCAGGCCCAGGTCAAGAAACTATGAGATCAAATGGCCGGAACTAAGCAAAATGGACAAGGCCCTTCTCTCCTGGCCCTTGAAATGACTAAATGGCTCAGCGAAAACACTTTTTCTTTGTTTAGCAAAGGCCTTATTGGTTCCCTTTCTCTAGAGTATTCTTTAAGGAAGCTTCCAGCTTACTAGAACCTGTATGTTTGATTTTCCATCTTGACTGGTTGCTAGTGAAGCTGAAGCCAACCTTCCCTCTGACGTCCCTACTCAGGGACTTTATAAGTTCTTTACGTTGGAAGATTTGCAGCATCGGGGCCTCTCCTCAGGCTTCCTTTTCTAGCCTCTCCTGACAATCTCTGAGCCTGAACACTTCAGTCTTGTGTCTGGAGCCTGGGATGTATGTCAACAGTTTTAAGGCTCCTTTTGCGCGTCAGCTGCTGCCCTCCTCATCTGCTTTCCCAGGTCTGGAAGCCATGACCTTTACCCTCCGCCTGGGTGCAGCCCTCCAGGGAGTTGGAGGGCATGTCTCTGTGCCTGCCGCAGCCTCTGCGCATGGACAGATATAGCATCCAACAATCTGATTTATGTTTTCCAGATTTATCGCATCACTCGCATACCCAGGCCGGCTGATATTTTAGGAGCGTGAATCAGGGTGTCTGGCGTGGCTTCCTCTGCAGCGGAGCTCGGGCTGCAGGCATAATGAAGTTGGGCGGGGGGTGGGGGGGGAGAACTCAACTTATCAGGGAGGAAATTTGTGTCAGTAACAAGTCTGCCTGGCAACAGCACTATGAAAGAGAGATGCTAGGCCCCAGCATCGGGGCCAGGATCTTCACGCGGGTGGAGAGCATCACACCGTGCAATTTTCCTCCTTGGCGAGCTGACTACACTCTTAAAAAAGAAAAAAAAAAAAAAAAAAGGAAAGTAAGTGTTCTTACAAGCATTCTCCCAAGGATATCCCCTCACCTGCCACCGAGCAGGGAGACTGCGATAAACTGAAATGTCACCAGGCTGTAGCTCTCCATGGATATGTCATGAATGAATAATATGGAGGGAGCTTGTGCAATGGAATGGGAGATGCAAAGGCAAAGCTTTGAGGGGCAGAGCTAGTGGACCCCCCGTGACTCAGTAGGGGGCTCTGCTTGGGGAGCAGAGCTCACGATGAGGGAGACAAAAAGACGTTCCTTTATTCTTTATTTTTTCCTAGTCTCTTAAGCATGTGCTGCTAAATATAGAGTTCCCCGTTTCTCAAGGAGTGTCATCAGAATGAGGGAGAAGGGATGACAAGGGCTGATCTGGACATTCAGTCCCTTGGAGGTGCTTTAAAAGCAGCAGGGGTTGTTTCTTCTTTACCCTTGGACCCCAGCACCCAGAGCAGTGGTAGGCACGACGCAGAAGCCTAATACAGGTGTGTTCAACCGAACCTGGCTCCAGCTCTGTTTGTACTTGGAGTGCCCTTGAGTGTGTCACTCTACCCTTCCAGGGATCCTTTTTACCATTCACCAGTGATCCCTTCGAGGCCGTCCCAGGTCTGACGTTCTAGGATTCCAAGGTCAAAACTAGTTTTAAAATCCTAAGAAAGCAGGGAATTAAAATATTTCCATAAATGTTTATGTCTCAGATGCCTGATCCTCGGTCTCTCCATTAGTATCACAATGTGTGCATGTAAGTCTTCAGGCTTAAATGTTCCCATGAATACATCATCCAGTGGTATCTGGGATACATTTACATTTTTAGCATCAGTGTAATTCTGTTTGGTTTTATGCCACAGGAAGTTCAAGCCTGATTCAATTAAGGGGTTTCGTAAAATGAGTTTTTAAAAAGGAAAGACAATGCGTTGCACATGTGATACCATTGTACTTTGCATTGTTACCCAATCAGGGATCTTGGGGGTGGCTCCAGCTTTGGTCCAAGAATCTGTTAGCAATCCATAAAGTTGAATATTTTACTATCTTATTTGGAAGCATGGAATTTAAGAGCTGGAACGGACCTTCAAGTAGGCAGGCATCTCCGACTAAAACAAGGGCAGGAAAGTTTTGGGTACATTTTTGCATACCGCTCGGCTCCCAATGCAGCTTTGTGGGCCTGAAAAACTGGTCAGAGAAAGCCCTGGTTGCTAAACCTGAGAATGAGGAGAAGGTCGGGAACATAAAATAGAATAGCGTCCGATCTGAGGGTGCTTTCCTTTTCAGCAAAATCAGCCATCCCAAGAGTTAAGATCCCACGTTTGAGAGAAGGAACAGGGGCAGCCGTGTGGGAGCACACAGAAAGAGGACCGTCCCAGGCAGCAGCTGCTTTTGCAAGAAGCACGCACCAAAGAGAAGCTGCCCTCTGTGGACGTAGAGCTGACGACAACTCAGCACCTTCGGGGGGAACTTTGAGCCAGTTCAGACAGAGAGACTGAGGACTCACGGCAGTGGAATCAGACCCCTGATGGGAGGAAGCAGACATGGCAGCAAAGGAACCCAGAAGAGAGACTCAAACCAAAAAGGAGAAAAGCAAAACTCCTGAGATGCCCCAAAAGGGGTGTGAGATGAGAGGGACACAGGGACGCTTACGTAGGTCCCGCGAGGCAGTGTGGCTGCAGGGAGACCCCGAACCTTCACCCGTGGGAAGTCTAAGCCCCAACGGAGGAGGCTGTCCTCAAAGTGAAGCCTGAGGACAAAGGGAAGTTGTGTACTGGCAGGAGAAAAAACAAGTCCAAAACCAGGAGAACTGAGAGCAGGGGAGGGTCAGGGCAGCAGATTGAGAACAAAGATTTTCTGGAGTTCTTTGTGATGCTTGACCTAGGACTGGGGTGACCGTTTCAAGGCACCGTGTAGAGGTTTGGACGAAGATGGTGGAATAAGGGATCCAAACAGGATCAGAACAGAATCATCTCCTTTAGACGGTGTCCTTGGGTACTAGAGGTGAATCGCAGAGCCACAGTCCGTATGTATCTGTCCCCATTGTACCTTTGGCCGCAAGTAACAGGAGACCCGGCAGAAAGGAACTTGAACCATAAGGGGTATTTATCATGTCCTAAAACAGGTCGTGAGGTGACACAGGGGAACACCAGGGTTCTTCCAGCCAGGGATCCCAGGCCTGTGGTGAGGACCCCTTTCCTCTCTCCTCTGCAGACTGACACCCCCTCAGGATGGCTCTCCTCATGACTTTGGCAGTTTTTAGGCATCCACGCAGATCCTAGTAGTCAAGACAGAAAAAAGACAAAGCCTTCACTTATGTAACTTCTTAAGAGCGAAGAATGCCTTCCCAGAAGTGCCTCTGACAACATCCCCTCACATCTTTCTAGGCACAGCTGTGTGACACCCATGCAATTGCCCACAGCAATCTTTTGGCGAGGGAAACCAGATAAACAGGCCGAGGCCTATAAGGATTCGTTCCGTGGGGCCCTCCCCTGAAGCACAAGGCCATCCGGGCACAGGTGAACAGGACCGGGAGTCGTTTTTAAAAACTTAAAAAAAAAAAAAAAGAGGGCACCTGGGTGGCTCCGGAGGTTAAGCATCTGACTCTTGATGTCAGCTCAGGTCACGATCTCACGGCTCATGGGTTCGAGCCCTGCATCAGGCTCTGCACGGACAGCGTGGAGCCTGCTTGGGAGCCTGTCTCTCCCCCTCTCTGCCCCTCCCCTCTTGGAATCTCTCTCTCCCTCTCAAAAATAAATAAATAAAGTAAAAGGTTAAAATTAAAATTAAAAACAAAGAATTGGGAGCCAGCATGTGAAGGAGAAGGCCCGAGGATCCAGACTGCACGGGGAAGCAGTTGTCCCGGGTGCCAGCAATGGTACCGAAAGGGGCGTCCGCAAACCAGGCCTGCTAAGCCCCTCAACGGACTCTGTGCCTCAGGGACAGCAGTAACAGAGGAGTGACTGAGGACAGTGGAAGTGAAGTGACACGTCAGGGCTTCTCAGGGAGGAAGCGCTCAACCCTCCCCCCTGACTCAGCCCTATTTACCACCTCTGTTCTTTCCCGCTAACATTTTACACCACCTCACTTAAGGCCCAATACTTTTTTGTCCAACTTTCTTGAGACATAATCGACATAGAACATTGGGAAACTTTAAGGTATAGACTGTGACGGTTTGATACACATATATTTTGCAAAACGATTACCCCAGCAGGTTAGTTAGTACATCTATTATCTCACATAATTATCTTTTCTATGTGCACACTGAGAACGCTGAAGATCTTCTCCCAGTAGATCTTAAATAGTTTCAAGCATGCAATACAACGTTGTTAGTCACCATGACTGACTTCGCATTCCCAGAACTTACGTCTCTTATAACTAGAAGTCTGTACCCTTTGATCAACCCCTCCCCCATTCCCCCACCCCCCCAGACCCTGGAGACACCATTCTACTCTCTGGTTTTATGAGTTTACCTTGTGTTAATTCCACACGTCAGTAGGTTTATAAGCTGTTTCCGCGTCTTGGCTATTGTGAACAACACTGCAGTGAACATGGGGGTGCAGGTATCTCCTTGAGATAGTGATCTCACTCCTTCAGATATACATCCAGAAGTGGGATTCCTGCATCATAGAGTAGTTCCGTGTTTAGTCTTCTGAGGAGCCCTCGTACTGTTCCCCAGAGTGGCTGCGCCAATTTGCATTCCCACCAACAGGGCCCAAGAGTTCCTTTTCTCCACGTCCTCACCAACACTTGTTGCTTCTTTTCTTTTTGATAATAGCCATTCAAACAGGTGTGAAGTGATACCTCACTGTGGTTCTGATTTGCATTTCCCTGATGATCAGTGATGTTGAGCATCTTTTTTTTTAATTTTTTTTGATAAATTGATAAAATAATTTGATAATTGATAAAAAAATAAATAAAAATTGTTTATTTTTGAAGGAGAGAGAGACAGAGCATGAAGGGGGAGGGGCAGAGAGAGAGGGAGACACAGAATCCGAAGCAGCCTCCAGGCTCTGAGCTGTCTGCACAGAGCCCGACACAGGGCTCGAACTCAAGAACCACGAGATCGTGACCTGAGGCGAAGGCGGAGGCTTAACTGACTGAGCCACCCAGGCGTCCCTTGAGCATCTTTTCATGTACCTGTGGGACATCTATATGTCTTCTTTGGAAAAATATCTATTCAGTTCCTCTGCCAATTTTTTAATCAGATTATTCAGGGAGTTTTTTGCTACTGAGTTGACTGGGTTCCTTACATACTTGGACATTCACCCCTTATCTGATATATGGTTTCTAAATATTTTCTCCCATTTTGTAAGTTGCTTCTTCATTTTGCTGATGGTTCCCTTTGCTGTGCAGAAGGTTTTCAGTTGGAGGTAGTTCCACTTACATATTTTTGCTTTTGTTGCTTGTGCTTTTGGTGTCAAACCAAAAAAAAAAAAGTATATATATATATATATATATATATATATATATACATATATATATATATATATATATATATAGATATAGATATAGATATATATATATATGCATGCTAAGACCAGCGTCAAAGAGTTTTTCTTTATGTTTTCTTCTAGAGGTTTTATAGTTTTAGGTCTTTAAGTCTTTAATGCATTTTAAGTTAATTTTGGGGAGTCGTGTAAGACAGGGATGCAGTTTGATGCTTTTGCACATGGATTTTGCTTCCCCAGCACCACTATTGTAAAGATTAGCCTTTCCTCTATTGGATATTCCTGCTCCCTTGCCAAACATTAGTTGACTTACTATGCATGGGTTTATTTCTGGGTTCTTGATTCTAGTCTGTTGATCAATGTGTCTGATCGCATGCCAGTACTCTACAGTTTTGATTACCATAGCTTTGTAGTATAGTTTAAAATCAGGGAGTGTGATGCCTCCAGCTTTGTTCTTTCTCAAAATTGCTCTGGCTATTCAAGGTCTTTTAGGATTTTTTTTTTCTTTTTCTGTGAAAAAAAAGTGCCATTGGAATTTTGATAGGGATTGCACTGACTCTATAGGTGACTTTGGCAAGTGTGGACACTTTAACAATATTCTTCTAATCCATAAACATGCGATTTCTTTCCATTAATTTGTATCTTCAATTTCTTTTACCAGTGTCTTATAGTTTTCAGTGTACAGATCTTTCACTTCCTTGGTTACATTTATTCCTAAGTACGTGATTGTTTTTGAAGGTATTGTGAAATGGGGTTGTTTTCTTTATTTCTCCTTTAGATATTTCATTATTAATGCATGGAAATGCAACTGGTTTTTGTGGGTTAATTTTGTGTCCTGCAACTTTTGGTGTAATCTTTAAGGTTTTCTGTATGTAAGATCATGTCATCTGCAAAATGGATCATTTTACTCCTTCCTTTCTAATTTGGATGATCTCTCTCTCTCTCTCTCTCTCTCTCTCTCTCTCTCATCTCTCTGCTCTGGCTAGGACTTCCAGTACTATGTTGAACAGTGGTGAGAGTGGTCACCCTTGTCTTGTTCCTTATTTTCCTTTATGACTTACTTTCTTCTGATTTTAAAGAAAAAGCTCTTAGCTTTTCACAGTATGATGAGTGTGATGTTAGCTGTGGCATTTTTCATATACGGCCTTTAGAATGTTGAGGGATGTTACTTCTATACCTAATTTGTTGAAAGCTATTATCATGAGAGGGTGTTGACTTTTGTTAAATGTTTTTTCTGCATTGGGAAGATCATCATTTTTCTTGGGATCATATGATTTTTAACCTTCATTCTATTAATGTAGTATAAAATGTTTATTGATTTGTATATATTGAACCATCCTTGCATGCAAGGCATAAACCCCACTTGATCATGGTGTAAGATCCTGTTAATATGCTGTTGAATTTGGATTGCTAGAATTTTATTGAGAATTTTTGCATCTATATTCATCAAGGATATTGATTTATAGTTTTCTTTTCACATCGTGTTCTTGTCTGGTTTTGATATCAGGGTAATGCTGGCCTTGTAAAATGAGTTTGGGAGCGTTTGCTCCTCTTCAGTTTTTTTGGAAGAGGTTGAGAAGGATTAACATTAATTCTTTAAATGTTTGGTAGAATTCACCAAAGAAACTATCTGACCCCAGGCTTTATTTTGTTGGGAGGTTTTGATTACTTCTTCAATATCCTTAGTCATCAGATTTTTCTATTGTTTCACGCAGTCATCGTAGGTTGTATGTTTCTAGGAATTTATTTCTCCTAGGCTATCCGATTTGTTGGTGTATAATTGTTCTTAGTAGCCTCTGTGGTCCTGATACCAGTTATAATGTTTCGTCTTTAATTAATAACTTTGTTTACTTGAGTCCTCTTTCTTCTTTTCTTGATTAGTCTAGTGAAAGGTTTGCCAACTTTGTCTTTTCAAAAAACCAACTCTTACTGTCACCGATTTTTTTTTCTATTTCTACCCTGTTTTATGTCTGCTAATCTTTATGATTTCCTTCCTTCTGATAACTTCGGGCTCAGTTTGTTTTTCTTTTTCTAATTCCTTAAGATGTAAATTTAGGTTGTTTATTTGAGGGTTTTTTTTTTTTTAATGTGGGCATTTATTGCAATATCCTTCCCTCTTAGAACTGTTTCTGCTGCATGGAATAAGTTTTGATACGTTTTGTTTTTATTTTCATTTGTCTTAAGGTACTGCCTGATTTCCCTTTATATTTCTTTTTTGACCCATTGGTTGTTCAGGAATGTGTTGCTTAATTTCCACACATTTGTGAATTTTTCAGTTTTCCTCATATTATTGATTTCTAATTTCATACCATTGTGATTTAAAAAGACATTAGATATGATTTCAATTTTCTTAAATTTGTTAAGGCTTGCCTAGTGACCCAGCATATGATCTATCCATGTGCACTTGAGAAAGATGTGTATTCTGCTGCCGTTGGATAGAATGTTCTGTACATGTCTGTTGGTTCCATTTGGTCTGCATTGTTATTCAGGTCAAGGAAAACTTATTTTGCATGAAATTGGAAGATACATCTGATGGGGCAACAATGGGATGTGGCCACTTGGGGCAAACAGCATGGGATTCAGAATCAGAGAGACTTGGTTTTTATCCTTGACTCCATTTTCTAGTTGAGAGGCACTGGGTGGTTACTTAATGTCTGCAGATCTACCTCCAGCACCACAATATCTTTGGCATGTGAGTTCGTTCATGGGAGGCAGTGTTGTGAGGGATACCATGGCAATGAATGAGGCATTCTGTAAGTCCACAAAAACAGTATTGGCCTAGGGGCTGAGAACAAGGAGGCAGGAAAAACAAATGTCCCCATTTTTCTCTTCTCTTACCCTTTGATCTCCACTACTATTCCCCACCTTGACCAAACCCAACAAAAAGCTGAAGGGACAAAGAAGGGAAAAGAATGGGTGGGGGAGGGACAGTATGCACATAGGAGAATATCCAGGACAGTTGTTGTATGTGCCTGATACATACTACCAGATGTATGGATATAAATGGATATTATTTGTATTATTTCTTACTTTTCAGAATCCTAAAGTCAAATTTTCATAAAAAGAAAAGTCAAATTCCCCATATATAAGAAAACCAGACCATGCGCTGTAGACCACATCCCCTGGCTTTCCTCTTCCTCTTTTCTCTCATCCACAGACCAAAACACGCTAAAGGAAGATTAGTATCTACTGAAATTCAACTATTTGAGGAAAGTTGCGAGAAGCGTGTTTGGAATAGTCTTGTGATCGTCCTGCTCATGGAAATCCAATATGGGCCACCTTCTCAGACTGTCTTTATGTGTCAGACAAGTTCCTCTGCTCTAACTAAACCAACCTGTCAGTGTAGCCAAACACTTGGTAAACAAGTCTGACAGAAGCTGTGGCAATGACAACGTGGAAGGCCATCTATCTTCTGCTATGATGACAGCATCAATAGTGTGTGCATCTTGAACAGTTTTTCCTAAAGTGATGATGATTCCAGATGACCATTTGATACAGCCACACTCTCTGCCCCATACTCATCAATGGCCAGCAAGTGATGACAGGTCACTCTTCCATTCTAAACTCAAGAGCCAAACTTCTGTAGTCAATGCAAATTTCTCCTAGCTCAGAGATGAGTCAGTGTGCAAGAGTAAATGGATTACACATGGGATCTGATGAGTGTAGACATTTACATGCACACCCCTCTCCTACCTCCTGTTCTCACTCTTTCTCCTTTCTCCTTTTCTCCCCATGGTCTCAGATTTTTGCCTTCCTCACCTTCTTCTTATCATAGAGCCATTACTTTGTGGTCCCCACCTGTGGATCCAGGTAAACTGAATTAGCACATCCAACCAGACATCCCAACCTTTGAGGAGTGGAGCACATCTCCTGACCCCAGAAGAGAACCAAGTTAGTTTCTAAAGCAGATCAGTTTTCCTCCTTGACACAGTAACTGATATAGCTTCCAATTTTGATTACTTTAAGACCTTGGGTGTTGGTTCTTGGTTGTTTATTCCACAAATTACATTCTTATGGTGGCTTGACTTACCAACAGATATGCCAGATACTGACCAAATAGATACCAGATACTGTTCCCTCAGGAACTAATGTTTGAATCCCTCCCATGTCTACTCCTTACCCAACCGCTGAATGAGCCAGAAAGTATAGAAAGTATTTTTAACTGGATTCCTGTTTTGATAAGATTTTATGTGTTGCCTTTAAAATAAAATGAACACATAAAGGGATTCCTGTCCTCCTGCTCCTCCAACTTGTAGCAAAAGGAAAAAAAGGGAAGCACATCGTGAAAAGAAAGACAGGGAAAGAAGGTATTCTCTCAACAATAAGAAATATCTCAGCAACTACAACTTAACGTAGAAATTTATGGATAATTCCAAAGAGGGAAAATTTTAGTACAAAGTATGTGTCTTCTAAAAGCAGCCTTTGTCTTTATGTAATGGATATGCAGAACTTTTTGTCATCTGTGCCTAGAGCTATTTGCTTCAATTATCTTGGTGGATTTCAATTCTACCTCCTCTTTTCTTGAAAGAGTGAACATTGTTTATTAAAAAAGGAGATCCAGTTCCCTTCTAAAGTATCAGGTGCCTATAATGTCACAGAAGAAAAGTGTCTATAAACAGCCTCCTCTGCCGGAGTGGGTGTAAGATCCTTGCTCAGATAAGATTATTAGATCTTAGCATCACATCTGAAGGAGGTATAAGCTTGAATGTTACACCCTTAGAGCAGTGTTTCCTAACCCAATTTGCACATTGGCATCACTGGGGGATTGGTTTGGTAGTATATACATACACACTTATTTCCTGAGCCTCATCCTGGAGAATATGATTTAATTGGTCTAAGGTAGGGCCAGACATCGGTAGGTTTTAAATGCTCCTTAGTGGTTCTAATGTGCATCCAGGTTGAGAATCACTGCCTTATAGCTTCAGTAAATATGTCCATGCCTGACTTTGTTGCCCTGTAAACTAGATAACTTTCTTCTGAAATTCAAAAGAAGATTCCTGAAACTGTTTTCCTATCTATAGCTGATGACATCCAGCCCCAAAGTAGAAAAGAATGTAACACTTGAAGCCTACAAGGGCCAGAGTTGTGAAAAGCCAAATATTTGAATTTGAACACTGGGAAAACTGTGATGATGTTTCCTTCCCTCCTTCCCCACCCCACCACACATGCATGCTTGTGTGTGCATACTTACATACATACACACACACACAATGACATACTTGGTTCTACAAACAAACCCCAGTTTTGGCCCACCCTGCACAAAGCACTGAAGCAGCTAATGTCTGTTTGTCAAAATGGTCTTCCTGTCCTTACTGGGCTGCAGGTGGCTTCCTTAGTGACAAGTTGTCTTCCATCTTAAGTTATTTTTTGTGATTCCAACACATGTTCTCACAGAAATGGTGTGATTATGGTGATACATTTCCTAAGCTCATTATAGTTGTTAACCCAAAATATATCTGAACCAAAGCAAACAAAAAATTCTAGGGTAATCACCGTGGAGTTAAAGTACAAACCACATGGGTCCTTCCTGTTGGGTTCCTAATACATCAAGGTGTTCCTTGAAAGAATAAGGACAGAGGCAGGAAGAGTAACGTAGAATGGCAATGCTACAGAGAAAAAAGAAAGAGATGGTGAGAACTGGCTTTGGAGAAGAGTGAGCCTAAGCACTGGATTTTAAGATCTAATGGGTAGGCTGAGGAAGATGTAGGTGAGGTGGTGTGATGGGGGGTGCCTGTTTCACAGACCACTGACATGCACAAGGAGGCATTTGGCAATCTTACAAATTCCCAACTATGTAAACAGGGAACTCTTTATGGAAGCTCTGTGTTTTTTCCAAATTATACATCCATAGAGATTTTTCTCTGATTTTTGTGAAGGTCTTGGTGCCTTTGACTGTGTTTTCAATTTAAACAGAAATTGAACTCTCTCTTGCCATTTTTCACAAAGAAACAAAGCGTTGTTACCGAGAAATGATGGGGACTGCAGCTAACTAGAAGCAGATGCTCCGTTTCCTCTCCAGCCTGAGCTTCCAAGATAAGCTGCTGGCCTATCTCCATTTTTTGTTCAAGAAATAAAGACATCTATATAGAATACCCTGATTTTATCCTGGAAGTACTAGTTAATGCAATAAGAAAAGAAAATGAAAGATATATAGGTTTAAGAAGGAAGAAATTAAACTATCTTTATTCACAGAAGACATAATTATCTATGTAGAAAACCCCAAGGAATTGGAACCAATAAACAATTATAGCAAGTTTGCAGGGTATAAGGTTAATTTACAGAAATCAATTGCTTTCTATATACTAGAGATGAACAAATGGGATTCAAAATTAGAAAGATACTGGAGCACCTAGTGGCTCAGTTGGTGAAGTGTCCGACTTCTGCTCAAGTCGTGATCTCACAGTTTGTGAGTTTGAGCCCCACGTCAGACTCTGTGCTGACAGGTCAGAGCCTGGAGCGTGAAGCCTGCTTCAGATTCTGTGTCTTCCTCTCTCTGCCCCTCCCCCACTCATGTTTTCTCTCTCTCTCTCTCTCTCTCTCTCTCTCTCTCTAAAATAAATATTTTAAAAAATTAAAAATAAAATAAAATTAGAAAAATGCCACCATTTCCACTAGCATCAACAAGCTTTAAATATTTATGTACAGATATAACAAAATATGTACAGGATTTATATGAGGAAAACTGCAAAACCCTGGTGAAAGAAATCAAAGAAGATCAAAATAAATGGAGAGGTATTCCACGTTCATGGATAGAAAGACTTGACATTGTTAAGATGTATGTTCTTCCCAACTTTATCTATAGATTCAACACAATCACAAATTCTGGAATAAAAATTCCAGTAAATTAGTTTGTGGATGTCAATAAACTGATTCTAAAGTTTATATGAAAAGGCAAAAATCCCAGAATAGCCAACACAATAATAAAGAAGAAGAACAAAGTCAAAGGAATTAACCCAAATTCAAGACTTACTACAAAACTACAGTAATCAAGACACTTTCATATTGCCAAAAGAATAAACAAATAGATCAATAGGACAAGATAGCCCAGAAATAAACCTACACATATACAGTCAACTGATTTCTGACAAATGAACAAAGGCAATTCAATAGAGACCAGATAAGTCTTTTCAATAAATAATACACACACACATGTCAAAATTCAGTATGGATCAACCTTTCACAAAAGTAACTCAAAATGGATCATGAACTTAAATGTAAAATACAGTACTTCTGGAAGATACCATAGGAGAAAAGCCAGGTGAGCTTGAGTTTGGTAATGACTTTTTTTAAATTTTTAATTAAAAAAAATTTTTTTAATGTTTATTTTTCAGAGAGAGAGAAAGAGAGAGCATGAGCAGGGCAAGGGCAGAGAGAGAGGGAGACACAAAATCTGAGGCAGACTCCAGTCTCTGAGCTGTTGGCACAGAGCCTGATGCAGGGCTTGAACCCACTGACTGCGAGATTATGACCTGAACTAGAGTTGGACATTTAACCGAGTCACCCAGGAACCCCATGACATATATATGCATATATATAATATTTATATACATATATATATATGCATATATATAATATTTATATGCATATATATGCATATATATAATATGTATATATATATATATATATGTAAGCTATCATTACTTTTTAATGTTTATTTATTTTTGAGAGAGAGAGACAGAGAGAGCACACAAGCAGGGGAAGGGCAGAGAGAGAGAAGGTAACACAGAATTCAAAGCAGGATCCACGTTCTGAGCTGTTAGCACAGAGGCTGACACAGGCCTCGAACCCATGAACTGTAAGATCATGACCTGAGACAGAGTTGGACGCTTAACTGACTGAGCCACGCAGGTGCCCCAGTAATGACTTTTTTGATACAACACCAAAAACACATGATCCATGGGGGAGTGGGGGAGGGAACATATCAGATTTCATTAAAATTTAAAACTCTCTTGCTCTTTGAAAGACACCATTAGGATAATGAAAAGACAATACACAGACTTAGAGAAAATCTTTGCCCAACACGTATTTTGTGGAACTTGTATCTAAAATATACAAAGAACTCTTCAAGTCAATAAGTAAACAAACAACCCAATTAAAAATGGACAAAAGATCTGAAGAAAAACTTCACCAGAGGATATACGCAGATGACAAATAAGTTTATAAAAACATGCTCCACGTCATGTGTCATTAGGGAACTGTAAGATAACACAGCAATGAAATACCACTACACGTCTATTAGAATGGCTAAAATCCAAGACACTAGCAACACTAAATACTGGTGAGGGTGTGGAACAACAGGAAATCTCATTTATTGCTGCTTTAGAAGACAGTTTGGCAGTTTCTTATACAGCTAAACATAACGACACCATACGGTCCATCAGTTGTGCTCCCCGTTAAGTACACAAATGAGTCGAAAACTTGTGTCTGCATAGAAACCTGCACACAAATGTTTACAGAAGGGTTATTCATAATTTCCAAAACCTAGAATAAGCAATATGTCCATCAGTAGGTGAGTGGGTAAACAAATCGTGGTATATCCAGACAATGGAATGTTATTCAACAGTAAAAAGAAATGAGCTGTCCAGCCAAGAGAAGACATGGAGAAACCTTAAATGCATATTCCTCAGTGAAAGAAGTCAGCCTGAAAAGGCTACATACTCTATGATCTCAGCTGTATAACATGTTGGAAAAGGCAAGACTAAAATGATCAGTGGTTGCCAAGGGCTCGGGAAAAGGGAGGGAGGGATGAAAAGTGGACCACGGAGGACTTTTAGGGGAGTGAAACTATTCTGTATGATATTCCAGTAGTGGATACCTGACAGTATACATTTGTCCAAAACCTATAGACCTATACAAAAGAGAAAATGAACCCTATATATTTTTCAAAAATGAACCCCATATGAACTCTGGACCTTACTTAATAAAAATGTATTCGGTTTTTTAAAATGTTGGTAACTAATGTGTTTTTCTAAATTTGATACAAATCCACATTGAACTGGGCCAAACAAATCTGAATCCAGTTACCTCTTTGAGATACAGGAGGCTTTCCCCTCCGGAGTCACCAAAATTATCAAGTGAGCAACAAACAACAAAAGCTGTGTTGAAATGTGGTAGGTGGTCAGGTAGGTGTGCTCATCTTCAAGTGACTTACTGTTATACACCAGGCAGTGCTGATAAATCCACGTCCTAGGAAGATCATAAATTATGACATATCATCAACCTCGTAGGCCACTCATAAGTGGTCACAGCCACGGGTAAGAATGGCCCGCTATGTTAGTACTCCAAATTAAATGCACATATGAAGATGTGCCAGCAGTGGGAGATGGAAGAGGAACTCTCTATGGGACCAAGCTGTGAGTCAATCAGAAAAAGGAAGCTAGATATGCCTGGCCAAAACAAATAAACAAACACACAAAACGTTCAAAGTTTTAAAATAGAATGAGGGGCAGCTGTTTTTTAAGTTTATTTATTTTGAGAGAGAGAAAGAGATACAGCAAGAGAGAGAAGGAGGGAGAGAGAGAATCCCAAGCAGGCTCTTCACCGCCAGCACAGAGCCTTACACGGGGTTCAATTTCAGCAAACATGAAATCATGACCTGAGCCGAGATCAAGAGTCAGACGCCTAACCAGCTGAGCCACCTAGATGCCCCAAGGGGCAAGTTTTCGAGAAGGAAACCACTCTATCTCCAGGTAAGGTCCAAATCAGTTCACTGCAAATAAACTGAAATCATCTCATTTTCTACGCCCAGTACATGCCTTTTGCATTGATCTGCATTGGACTGTCCTCTGGTAGATTGAGAGAGACAAAATGGTCGATAACATTTGCAGTTCAGTAAGAGAAGGCAGGTACACAAATAACTAGACTTGATAAAAGTCACATCTTAGAGGATTCTCTGCAAAGAGGAAGATGAGGGAGGAAATAAATGAAAGCCTGCGGAAGAGGGGCATTTTGGAAGGGCCTTGAAGGATTGGTAGAATTTTTATAGAAGGAGATCAGACAAGGTGACAGTCCAGGTCAAAAGAGAATTGTGAGCAATGATCCAGATCAACAAGGACAAATGTTAAGTGATGCAATTTGGCTGGAGTAGGGCATAAACAGAGGGATAATGGAAAGTGTGACTGAAGGGCAAGATATGAACATTATGTGAAGAATTCTGAATGTCAGGCTAAAGCATGTGCACTTAATTCAGTAGGCATTTATCAAGCATTAAGCACCAGATACAACTCAAAAATTGTCCTTTTCTCTGTCCTTGGGTCTGGTGCTGATGGAAAATTTGCTTTCTTCCCATATGTATCTACCTTTCTTCTCTTGTTTTCCCCTCATGTCATCCTTCTTCTCTCCTTTCTTCCTCCATTCCTGATGAATTTCAGATCTTTCTGCCTACTCCTCTCCCCTTAGCAGGGAGCAATGGCTGTGGCCTAATCTAATTCCATTCCCTTTGGCCTTATTTTTAAGGATTTTTTCTTCTGGGCTGTTTCTAACAGCCTAACCTAACACAAGTCCTAAATAAACAGCTCTCTGATGTCTGGCTTTTCTTTTTTTTCTTTTCTTTTTTCTTTCTTTCTTTCTTTTTTAATCTTTCTCATATCACCAGGTTAACAGCTCCATCAAGAGATGAAAAGGCTTTTGCTATGTGGTTATGAGATGACAGATAGTGTTGGTGGACCCCAAAGTAGAGGGGTTTCCATAATTTGCTGGAGGGTGATAGTTAAAGCAAATCTAAAAACAAAACACAACCAACCAGCCTCAGGTGCAGCCCTCACTAAAAGCAAACAACCTGTCAGTAGGCATGTCATTATCCCCACTTTATTCATTCTGCAAGCATTTATTGAGCATCTACTCTGTAGCAATCACTGTGTAGGTTTAAGGGATGGAATTGTAAGATACAGTGTTTGTATGTAGTTCACATCCTGAAGGGGAAGAAAAGAAAACATCACTAGTGTAATAAGTAGTATAGAATTGTGCTTTCCAAATTTAATGTGTGTACAACATCACCCAGGGATCTTATTAAAAGTACATTTTTATTCAGTAGGTCTAGGGTTGGGCTAGTCTGCATTTCTAACCTGAGGCACTCCAGTGATGCCTATGCTACTGGTCCTGGACAACATTTGGAGGAGAAAAGGTCTAGAAAAGTTTCCAGAGATCTTGGAGCAAAGCCACCAATGGGTTTTCTTTTTAATGTGAACTCTCCCAAATAAAAAGAATTACTTCAGAAAAAAGGAAACCACAAAGAAGGCTTGGGAAGACGGAAACAATGGGAAGCCTTAAAAAAATGATAAAAATCAGTTGGACATTATGACTGTAAAAATAATGAGTAATTTTTATGACTTTAAAAAAGGTTAAAACTAAAAATCTAAGCAACAATAATAAGATGGAGAGGATAAATGCAAATAAAATAAGTTTCTGACTGAATTGGGAGGATACAGATAATGACAAGTATTTGACTTGTTGGAAAAAATATACTTAAATATGAAGTTTAAGAAGAGTTAAAAATGTACTCCTTGTTATAATAACTCAACACTGCCTAAAGGAAGCCTTCATAATCAGATTTCCCACACGTATCATTCACAATGTCTAGGATACAATAAAAATTATGATACATAGGAAGAAACCAGAAAACTTCACCCATAGTCAAGAGATAAGGCAAACAAATATCATCAATGAACCAGATGTTGCAATAAGTAGACAGGGCTTTAAAGCAGGAATTATAAATATGTTCAAGGGCTTAAAGGATAATATGATCATAATGAATGAACAATGGGGAGTCTCAGCAGAGAAATGGAAACAATAAAGATGAACTGAATGGAAATTAAAGAAATGCAAAGTACAATATCTGGTCTTAGAAAAATTTGCTGGCTGGATTTACCGGCAAATGAGTTTGCAGAAGAAAAATCAGGAAATTTGAAAACTGATAAACAGTAATTATCCCATCTGAGAAAAAGATATTGTTAAAAAAATCCCATAATCTCAATAACATATAGAATAATATTAAACAGTTTATCATAAATGTAATTGGGTCCCAGAAGGAAAGGAGAAAGAGAATGCTGGAAAGAAAAAGAGGATTTCCGAAGAAATAATGGCCAAAAAACCCCAAATTAGATGAAAAATATAAATATTAAAATCTAAGAAGCTCAGCAAATACTAAGCAGAATAACAATGAAGGAAACCACACATATGTCCATTAAGTCAATCTAATGAAAACCGAAGATTGAAAAAAAAATTGTGAAAGCAAGTGTAGAAAAGAAAGCACATTGTATACAAGGAAACAATGATACTAACGATGTCAGTCTTCTCAGAAAAAATAATGAATACAAGAGACAATGGAGCGACTTTTCAAGGTTTGAAAGAACAAAACTGTCAACCAAAAATTTTATGTCTAGCAAAATATTCAAAAATTTAAGTGAATTCAAAAGACATTTAGAGGGGCGCCTGGGTGGCTCAGTTGGTTAAGCGGCCAACTTCGGCTCAGGTCATGATCTCGCGGTCCGTGAGTTCGAGCCCCGCATCGGGCTCGGTGCTGACAGTTCAGAGCCTGGAGCCTGTTTCGGATTCTGTGTCTCCCTCTCTCTCTGACCCTCCCCCATTCATGCCCTGTCTCTCTTTGTCTCATAAATAAATAAATGTTAAAAAAAAAGACATTTAGATTGTTTTTTAATGAGAAAATTGTCAACAGCAGACACGCACTACAAGAAAAAATATTTCCTAAGATTGAAAGAAAATAACACAAGCCGGAAACTCAATTCTGCAGGAAGGAATAAAGAACAGCAGAAATAGTCAGTACATGGTGCATATAAAAGACCAATGTCAGGCTGCCTGGGTGCCTCAGTTGGTTAAGCTCCATCTCTTGATTTTGGCTCAGGTTATGATCTCATGGTTCATGAGTTCAAGCACTGACAGTGCAGAGCCTGCTTGGAATTAAAGTACTAATTAAAACACTATAATGTGGGGTTTATCATGTAAGTAGATGAAACATAAATGACAACCATAACATAACATAAAGGATGAGGAGGTAAATGAAACTATACTGTTGCAGAACTATTACATTTTACATGAAGTAGTACAATATTGTCAATAGGTTGTAGTAAATTAAAGATGCATATTTATAGTAGAGTGATGAAAAAAAATAATACAAAGAAGTATAGCTACAAAGCTAAAAAAGGAATTAAAACAGTAAAAAAAAAAAAAAAGTTTTGATTAACCCAAAAGACAAGGAAGGAAAATTGAGGAACAACAACAACAAAAAATAGATGGACAAAAAACAAATGGTGGGGCACTTGGGACTGGTGGCTCAGTTGGTTAAGCATCTGGCTCCTGGTTTTGGTTCAGGTCATGATTTCATGGTTTGTGGGATCAAGCCCCTCATTCAGCTTTGCCCTGACAGCATGGAGCCTACTTGAGATTCTCTCTTTTCTCTCTCTCTGCCCCTCTTCTCTCTCTCTCTGTCAAAATGAATACACATTTTAAAAAGAGTTTTAAAAGTTTAAAAAAAACACACATGGCAATTGACACACCTAAATCTAGTCATATTTATAATTATATGCAGAGTTAACAGATTAAACATTCCAACTAAAAGAGATAGAGTGAATTAAAAAAAAATGGAGACCCACTCATATCCTATCTACAAGAGACACACCTTAAATGTAAAGAAAGACTCAGATAGATTGAAAGTAACAAAATGGATAAAGATATACCTTGAAGACAGTAAACATAAGAAAAGTGGAGTGGCTAAATTATTATCAGACAAATGGATTTCAAGACAAGGAGTGCTACGAGATAAAAATGTACACGTCATCATAATAATAATGTTTCAACTCATAGAGAAGACATAACAATCGTAAATGCTTCTCCAAAAGTTAAACACACTTATCTATAGGCAGCAATCCCATTTGTAGGTCATTAACTATGAGAATGAAAACATATGTCCACAAAAAGACTTGTATAATAATGTTTATAGTAATTTTATTCACAATAGTTTAAATTTGGAAACAAATCAAATGTTCATCAACTGGAGAAAAATTTTATACATGGATCCAATGGAATCGTACTCAGCAAAAAAGTGAAAATAAAAAACTGATGGTATATGCAACAATACAGATAAATTTTATATTATGCTAAGCAAAGATACCAGAGACCAGGGGGCACATGCTGTGTGAGTTCTTTTACATGGAGTTTTAGAACAGGCAAAACTTGTCTATGCCAAAAATATTCATCATCTTGGTAAACATGCAGGTTACATGGATGCATGCATTTGTTAAAACCCATAAATTGTATGTCAAGGGGGAAAATTGTAAACAAATACAATTATAAAGATGTATAAAGCATGATGTCCTCAAAACAAGAGTTTCTTTGAAAAAATAATAGAAAAGAACACATGGTGACTTCATAAGGAACAACATCTACCAAGCACAGCAGACTCTCTATTTTCCCATTTGGAGTTGGCAACCGATGATTCAGAGGCTTTGAATGGTAGCATCTGAATATACTTATGTGCATTTCTAGCTGATTTTTGTGTGCAGTGTAGGATCAGGGTTCAGTTTCATTCTCTTGTATATGGGTATTCAGTTTCCCCAACACCACTTGTTGAAGAAACTACCCTACCCTTAGTGTGTATTCTTGGCACCCTTATGAAAGGTCAGCTCACCACATACATGTGGATTTTTGTCTTGGTTTTTAGTCTGTCCCACTGGTTTATATGTCTGCCTTTATGCCATTGTATTGTTCTGATCACTGTAGCTTTGTAAAATATTTTGAAATTGGGGAATATGATATCTCTAGTTTTGTTCTTTCTCAAGACTGATTTGGCTATTGGGAGTCCTTTGTGGTTCCATATGAATTTTAGAACTACTTTTTCTATTTCTCTAAAAAATGTCATTGGAATTTTGATAGGGATTGCACTGAGTCTGTAGATGGCTTTGAGTAGTACGGACATTTTAACAATATTAAGTCTTCCAATTCATAAACACAAGATGTCTTTCCATTGTTTATGTCTTACATTTCTTTCAGCAATGTTTTCTCATTTTCTGTGTACAAGTCTTTCACCCCCTTAGTTAAGTTTACTCCTAAGTTTCTTATTCTTTCTGGTGCTATTGGAAATGGCATTGTTTTCTAATTTCCTTCTCAGTTCATTGTTAGTATAAAATTCAGGTAAACATAGCTTGTAAGAAACATACCTAAATAAACTACCTAGCTCCACCAAAATTTTTGAAATAAAGAAGTAAAAAAAGACTCCCATGCAAATACTAATTGAAAGAAAGCCTATATACCTGCATTAATAGCATACACAACAGACTTTAAAGAAAAAGTGTTTGATAAGCTTTCGGAGCAAAACTACAAATGAAAGAAAAGTCTACCAATAATAGTAATAGTTAATAACTACTTAAGGATAAAGTGTCATGATCTGAACTTAAATTCAACTGCTTCACCAAAAAAAGAGTTAATGGAGAAAAATGGCAAAATGTTAAAAACTTGGGGCACCTGGGTGGCTTATTCAGTTAAGCGTCTGACTCTTGATTTCAGCTCAGGGCATGATCCCAGGTTGTGAGATCAAGCCCTGTGTCAGGCTCCCTGCCCAGAGTGGAACCTACTTAAGATTCCCTCCCTCCCTCTGTCTCTCTCCCCCCGCTCACTTCTCTTTCTCTCTCTCTCTCTCTCTAAAAAAAAAAAAAAAAAAAGTTAAAAACTTTTAAATGTAAGTAGAAGTATTCATTTTTCTATTCCATTTATTTCATAACTATTTCAATTTTTCTAATTTAAAATTTTTTCAAAATAAAATGAAATCCTGCAAAGTAAAAAGTTAGGAGAAATTTACTTGAACAATTCATGAGCTAAAGAGAAAATTAGAGGGGCACCTCGCTGGCTCAGCTGGAGGAATGTGTGACTCTTGATCTCAGGGTCTGAGTTCGAGCCCCAAGTTGGGGGTAGAGATTACTAAAAATAAATCAAAAACATTAAGAAAAAGAGAGAATATCAGAAGAAACTATAAAATATTTAAAGTGAAAAACAAAAGCATTACATATTAAAACCTATGGAAAACAGCTAAGGCAGTAAATAAAGGGAAATTCATAGCCTTAAATGAATTTATTAAAACCAGAAACATTTAAAATAAGCCCTTATGCTCAAATAGCTAAAAAAAAGTTGAATAACAGAGTAATTCCAAGAAAATAAGATGAAGCAAGTAATTAAGATGCGAGCAAATGTTGATGGAATAGAAAACAAACAATAGATTCAACCAACCAAGGACTTGTACTTTTTTTTTAAGGTTTATTTATTTTTGACAGATAGAGACAGAGCACGAGTGGGAGAAGGGCAGAGAGAGAGGGAAACCGAATCCAAAGTAGGCTCCAGGCTCTGAGGTATCAGCACAGGGCCCAATGTGGGGCTTGAACTCACAAACCATGAGATCATGACCTGAGATGAAGTTAGAAGCTCAATTTACTGAGCCACCCAGGCGACGCCCCCCCCCCCCAGGACTTGTACTTTGAAAACTTAAGGAATACACTACCTAGAAAGACTGAAACAAAATTTAAAAAGTTCAAATAAACAATATTAACAAAAAAGACATAATAACAGGCATAGTAGATATATTAAAAATCACAAGTATAACAATACGATAAATATTGCCATTAAGTTTAAAAACTTCAACAAAATATGTATTCTTTTCTAGAAAAATATGGATTATTGAAATGAAGAAGCAATTACCAAAATTAACCTAAGAAGAAGTAGCAAATCTGTATAAACCAACCCATTAGGGAAACCAAGTCAATAATTTTAAGTATAAGCATACCCACCTCTCTAAAAGCACCAGATGTGTTACCTGCAAAGTTTTGGGAGACTTTCAAGGAACAGATAATTCATGTATTTAAGTTTTTATTCAGAGAGTAGAAAAATAAGGAAAGTTTCATGTTCATGGTCATATCCACATATAACATGAGCGCTATAAAGAGCTCTGGCTAAGCCCTAAGGGAAATCAGGGATATTTTCCTATAAAAGACCATACCTGAGCTGAGTCTTAGAGGATATACAGAGGCGCCTGGGTGGCCCAGTGGGTTAAGTGTCTGACTTTGGCTCAGGTCATGAGCTCACGGTTCATGGGTTTGAGCCCCGTGTGGGTCTCTGTGCTGACAGTTCAGAGCCTGGAGCCTGCTTCAAATTCTGAGTCTCCCTCTCTCTCATTCTCTCTCTGCCCCTCTCTCTCTCTCTCTCTCTCTCTCTCTCTCTCTCTCTCTCTGAAAAATAAACATTAAAAAAAAACTTAAGGGGCGCCTGGGTGGTGCAGTCGGTTAAGCGTCCGACTTCAGCCAGGTCATGATCTCGCTGTCCGTGAGTTCCAGCTCCGCGTCAGGCTCTGGGCTGATGGCTCGGAGCCTGGAGCCTGTTTCCGATTTTGTGTCTCCCTCTCTCTCTGCCCCTCCCCCGTTCATGCTCTGTCTCTCTCTGTCCCAAAAATAAAAATTAAAAAAAACTTAAAAAAAAAAGGTTGAAAAAAAAAAAAACTTAAGAAAAAAAGGCTATATAGAAGTTAGCCAGACAAGAACTAGAGAATTGAAAGCATTCATTCCAGCTAAAATGAACATTTTAGAGAGGACAAGAGACAAATCTCTAGAGAGGGGCAGGGTGGTCTTGGATACCGTGCTTAGAAGTTTAAGCCTATATTGTGAGAATGAAGGGGTACGGTGGAGGATTTTTTTTTTTTAATGGGAGAAGGTAATAGGTTCAGATTTACATCTTAGAATATTCCGACAGCAATGGAAAATGGGTTGGAAGGGAGCAAATCTGACGCCAGCAGACCCCATGTAAGTGGAAGCTGGCTTCTTGTGAAGGTCACCTGCCCCATATTCCTTGGTTGGTAAGTGCTTGAATGGGGCTTGCTCTTCATAGTTTAGGGGCCTAAACGTCACAGTTTAGACAAAAGCAGCAGACAATGTGCTGAGAAAGGATGAACTTGTCAATAAGTGGTTTTAAGTGTGACTATTTTAAAGCCCCAATCTGATGTCCTTGAAGTCCAACAAGCTCTTCTGAAACCTGAGTGTACAGTAATTCCTGTCAGTTCAGCCATAGGATCTCGTTGTTGGAGGGAAGCCCAGAGGCCCCTCTCCCGCCCAGGACGGGAATCTCTTCCAGAACACACCCAACAGATGGCCTACGGGCCCCCGTGTGAACGCTCTTCACCTTCAAAGGGAGCTCCCAGGCCTCCTCTTCCTCTGCTGGTCAGATCTAAATGCAGAAAATTCTCTCTCATGTGGAGCCAAATTCTTCCTCCCTGTCAGGTCACCCGTCCGCCACCAATGTCTTCTCTCTGAGTCTTCTCTTCTCAAGGAAAGACCATGAACCTTAGAGAGAGTAAGCATTAGGACATGGGATCACAGGGCCATCGTAAAAGTTACAGTGTTTTAAATATACCAATGGTCGCACACCAGTGTGAATGTCCTTCATGCCACTGAGCGTAAATAGTTCAGATGATAGGTTTCGTGTTGTATGTGTCTTACCACAATTAAACACTTGAAAAGTAATTTCAAAAAGATGCCAGCGATATGCTGTCCAGTTAAAATAACCTGTCATGGTGCTTTGAACTTTAAACATTGGTGGCTCTTCAAAATGACACTGGATTCTTGTTTTGCCTCTTTCTAACTCATTCTTGCGTTCATCTCAGAACATCGTCAGAGTTTACTCCCATGCCTCTGTCTTTCAGCCAGGGTCTCAGTTTATCTTTGGGAACCAGGTTTTTCTCTCTTTGTCTCCCTCTCAATCCTGATGGTTCACTGGATCATATAAAATTGCTTTTTTAAAAAAATCTAAATTAGTATCATTAGCTCAGTTATTTCAGGGCAAAAAATTATAATACTTTGAACCCCCAGTAGTCTCACGTTGCTCTAACACAGTTCTAGCAAAGGAAAGATCTTTAAAATGGTTGCATCTCAAAATGGTAAGATCTTAACCTTTACAAGAAGAGTTTCGTTTTTTTGTTTTTGGGTTTTTTTTTTTGGATTGGACACCTATATTATTTATTTTTATTTTCAATTCCATTACAGCTAACATACAGTAATATTGGTTTCAGGTGTACAATATAGAGATTCAACAATTCCATACATCACCTCATGCTCATCACAACAAGTACACTCCTTAAATGGCATCCATATTTAAACACCAGGAATAGTTTTTGTTGTTGTTGTTTCAAGATTTTACTTAAATTCTAGTTGGTTAACATATAGTGTAATATTGGTTTCAAGAGGAGAATTTAGTGATTCATCACTTACATACAACACCCAGTGCTCATCATAACAAATGCCCTCCTTGATGCCATCACCTATTTAACCCATTCCCCATCCACCTCCCTTCTAGTAAGCCTCCATTTATTCTCAATAGTTAAGGGTCTCTTATGGTTTGCCCTCCTCTCTCTTTTTTCCCTTCCCCTATGTTCATATGCTTTGTTTCCCAAATTCCACATATGAGTGAAGTCATGGTATTTGTATTTTTCTGACTTATTTCTCTTAGTATAATACTCCCTAGCTTTATTCACATCATTGCAAATGGCAAGATTTTATTCTCTTTGATTGCTGAGTAATATTCCATTGTATATATACCATATCTCCTTTATCCATTTATCAGTCCGTGGACTTTTGGACTCTTTCCAACTTTGTTTTCCTCTTTCTTTTTTTTTTAACTTGTTTTCTTTTTTATTTTTTTAAATTTACATCCAAATTAGTTAGCATATAGTGCAACAATGATTTCAGGGGTAGATTCCTTAGTGCCCCTTACCCATTTAGCCCATCCCCCTCCCACACCCCCTCCATTAACCCTCTGTTTGTTCTCCATATTTATGAGTCTCTTATGTTTTGTCCCCCTCCCTGTTTTTATATTATTTTTGCTTCCCTTCCCTTATGTTCATCTGTTTTGTCTCTTAAAGTCCTCATATGAGTGAAGCCGTATGATATTTGTCTTTCTCTGACTAATTTCACTTAGCATAATACCTCCAGTTCCATCCACATAGTTACAAATGGCAAGATTTCATTCTTTTTGATTGCCAAGTAATACCCCATTGTGTGTGTGTGTGTGTGTGTGTGTGTGTGTGTGTGTGTGTGTGCGTGTGTATCACATCTTCTTTATCCATTCATCCATCGATGGACATTTGGGCTCTTTCCATACTTAGGCTATTGTTGATAGTGCTGCTATAAACATGGGGGTGCATGTGTCCCTTCAAAACAGCATCCCTGTATCCCTTGGATAAATACCCAGTAGTGCAATTGCTGGGTCATAGGGTAGTTCTATTTTTAGTTTTTTGAGGAACCTCCTTACTGTTTTCCAGAGTGGCTGCACCAGCTTGCATTCCCAAGGAGTTTCATTTTTAAGAGAAGAGTCTCAGAGAACACTCACAACCCAAAGGAATCAGTGATACTAGCGAAGTTTTTAACTGTTTCATCTTGCTAATTCACTAACCAGTTATCTGGGTATGAGACTAGCGTCGATGATGGTGTGTTGAAATTTTTGATTTTCAAGAGATGTTTACTATTACATTTTCTTGCTGGGTGCGCCTGGGTGGCTCAGTCAGTAGAGCGCCCAACTCTTGATCTCAGGGTCATGAGTTTGAGCCCTGAGTTGGGCGTAGAATTTACTTAAAAAATTTATTTTAATTTAAAAAGTTTCGGGGCACCCAGGTGGCACTCTGCCTTTCAAAAATAAATAAATATTAAAAACAATAATTTCTTTTTTCTTGCCAAGGAGTGAACCTTAGTTTTTCTCCAGGGACGAAATCTGTCATGACCACTGCTCATCAAACAGGCCAATCCCTGTTGTGCTGTTCCTGCCCCAGCAGTCATGACCTTGAGTCTATGGGGTCCTTCTGTGCCCCCACCAACCTCAGCCTCATTAGTTCTATGGCAGCTGTTTTATTTTTATTATTATTTTTTAATGTGTTTTTAGTTTTGAGAGAGGGAGAGAAGCAGAGCGTAAGTGGGGGAGGGGCAGAGAGCGAGGAAGACATGGAATCAGAAGTAGGCGCCAGGCTCTGAACTGTCAGCACAGAGCCCCCTGTGGGGCTGGAACCCACACACCGTGAGATGGTGACCTGAGCCAAAGTCAGACGCCCAACCAACTGAGCCACCCAGGCGCCCCTGTGGCAGCTGTTTTAGCCACGGCCTCAGGAATGCGTGTTGTTTGTCATTTATAGCTACAGATAATTTGAGTGAGGTGGGATCAACTAGAGGACATCTAACATCTCAATTGACCCCAAGTTGACAGAGCATTTTAAAATGGAAGGCTTTCAATCACGTCGGCACTGCATCAGTCTCTTTGATGTTAAAGTCTGCTGTGAAAAGTACTGATTTTTTAATCTGATATAATAGTTTGACGACTTACTCCTTTATAGTTTCCCTCCCCCTTTAAAATCTAATGTTTGCACCTCGGAGTGCACCTCAGAATGTGATTTTCCCCTAAAAATTTATATTTCCTTAAGTTTTATAATATTTGTAATAAATCTTGATTCTTTCCAAAACCACATTCTTTTTTTTTTTAATATGTATTTATTTTTTGAGAGAGAGCGTGAGCAGGGGAGAGGCAGAGGGAGAGGGAGACACAGAATCTGAAGCAGGCTCCAGGCTCCGAGCTGTCAACTCAGAGCCCGACGCGGGGCTCCAACTCACAAAATGTGAGATCGTGACCTGAGCCAAAGTCGGACACTTAACCTACTGAGCCACCCAGGCGCTCCTAAACCATATTCTTAAAATACATCATACCTAGATCACTTCCCTGTGAGATCTGTGCAAGTGGTGTGTTTTTAAAAAATGGTTTGAAAACAAATTTTGACTTCTGATAATGGCAGAGCAGCTTGTTTGGACAAACCCTCTCATAAATTATAATGATATAACTATTTAAATAATGTTTGGGGCACCTGGGTGACTCATTCGGTTGAGCATCCAACTCTTGATTTCGGCTCAGATCATGATGTCACAGTTTCTTAGGTTTGAGCCCCATGTTGGTCTCTGGGCTGATGGGGCAGAGCCTGCTTGAGAGTCTGTCTCCCTCTCTCTCTGCCCTTCCCCCGCTAGCACTCTCTCTGTTTCTCTGAAAATAAAAAATAATAAGGAAAATAAGATAATATTCAAAATAAACAAATTGTGGGGCACCTGGGTGGCTCAGTCAGTGATAGCCTCCGACTTTGGCTCAGATCATGATCTTGTGGTCCATGGGTTCAAGCCCCTTGTCGGGTTCTGTGCTGACAGCTCGGAGCCTGGAGCCTGCTTTGGATTCTATGTCTCCCTCTCCCCCCCCCCACCTCTTTCTCCCTCTCAAAAATACATATACATTAAAAAAATTTTTAATAAATTGCATACATACAAAATAGTCCTTTGAAAGTAAGCAAAGTGGAGAGAAGTCTGGCCTTAAAAGTAGAAAGTGGACCTTGAGATTTGCATGTTTGCCAGAGCAACCCACGTCTTGAGTTGTTGGTGGAGAGTCAGGCTGGCAGAAGAGCCAGAAATGGGGCGTGGGGGTGGGATCTAGAAGGGAATAAACTATAGAAGGTATGAGACTCAAAATCTATCTAAAACATTCACTCCATTTCTTGACTGACCAGAAAAAAGAAAAAAGAAAAGAAAAGAAAAGAAAAGAAAAGAAAAGAGAGGAGAGGAGGAAGGAAGGAAGGAAGGAAGGAAGGAAGGAAGGAAGGAAGGAAGGAAGGAAGGAAGGAAAAGGAAGAAGGAAGGAAAAGAAGGGAAGGAAGAAGGGAAAGAGAAAAGCAAAAGATTTTTTAAAAAATTGAAGAATGAAAGGAAGAACAGAAAAGCTGGAAGCTGAAAGAACTGAGCAGAGTTCAACTGCTGTTGAATGCAGAAAAAGGGAGTTTGGAATTTGAGTCAAGCCAAGCTAATAAAGATTACTTTTCTAAGGAACCTAACAGAATCTAGAGTCTCCACATTGTACCTTTCACTATAACCAGCATACAATTAAAAACCACTAGATATGCAAAGTAATAGAAAAATGTAACCCATACTCAGGGCAAAAAAAGGAACCCTGAGATTATCTAAATGTTGTTACACTAAGTAGATAGGACTTTACGGCAACCATTATAAATATATTCAAGTACATAAGGGAATGAATGGCTTACAGGAAGTTAACAGAATGGGGGAAATCACAGCAGAGACATAGAAAGTATAAAAACAGCACCAAAAGAAAATTGTAGAGCTGAAAATTACAATAACTGAAATAAAAATTCATTGGATGCCTTTTTTTTTTTTTTTACCTTGTACCCGATTTTCACTTCTGATTATTTATCACAGTACATAAAGTTCAAATCAGCTAACCAAACCATCATCTTTAAATTCTGGCTTAATATAATTGTAAGTACTTACATTTATATTTTGCACCATGTAACTCTGGAGATGGTGGAACTTGTCCTAGTCATATATAAACTTTGAATTGTCTACTTAGATGTAGAACTCTGAACCATGTGTCCCTAGCACTTCAAAAAATTCTTTTTAAATTTTTTGTTACCTTGATAATTTCCTAACCTCCTGACTGTCATCTTCTGCAAATTTTGTGCATTACTCATTCATTTTGCCTAAGCTTAGGATAACAGAAAGGTCATAGTATAAAGAGAGAAATGCATTTGTGGTTGGGATTTGGCCTGTATTTATTTTAGAGCATTTGAGGCAATGGAAGATTTTTTTTCCTTAAAAAAATTTTTTTAATGTTTATTTATTTTTCAGAGAGACAGAGACAGTGAGCAAGCGGGAAAGGAGCAGAGAGAGAGAGAGAGAGAGAGAGAGAGAGAGAGAGCGTACGTGAGTTGGGGAGGGGCAGAGAGAGAGAGAGGGAGACACAGAATCTCAAGCAGGCTCCAGGCTCTGAGCTGTCAGCACAGAGCCCGACGTGCGGCTCCAACCCATGAGCCTTGAGATCATGACCTGAGCTGAAGTCAGACACCTAACCAACTGAACCACCCAGGTGCTCTTTTTTTTCTTTTTAGATCTAGAGACATCAGGATAACAGGAGTCTCTTTCTTTCCTTTGACCCCCTTTATGCATTCCTGTCACCCCCACCCCCTGCTTCATGGCAACCACCACTCTGTTCTCTATGTCTGTGAACTTGTTTTTTGTTGTGTTGTGTTTGTTTGTTTGTTTGAGTCCACATATAAGAGAGATTACATGGTACTTGTCTTTCTCTGCCTGACTTAGCCCTCAAGGTCCATCCATGTTGCAAATGGCAAATTCCATTCTATTTTATGGCTGAGTAACATTCCATTGTATATGTATATCACATCTTCTTTATCCATTCATCTATAAGTGGACACTTGGGCTGTGTCCATATCTTGGCTATTGTAAATAATTCTTCAGTGAACATGGGGATACATATATCTTTTTAAGTTAGTATTTTTGTTTTCTTTAGATAAATACCCAAAAGTGAAATTGCTGAATCATAGAATAGTTCTATTAATTTTTTTGAGGAACTCCCACACTGTTTTCCATATTGGCTGTACCAGTTTTTATTCCCACAACAGTACACAGGGTTCCCTTTTCTCCATATCCTCACCAGCACTTATCTCTTGTCTTTTTGATAACAGTCAAAAAGGTGTGAGATGATATCTCATTGTGGTTTTTATTTCCATTTCCTGTTAATTAATTATGTTGAGCATCTTTTCATGTACCTCTTGGCTACTTGTATGTCTTCCTTGGAAAGATGTCTATTCAGGTCCTTTGCCTGCTTTTTAATCAGATTGTTTGGTCTTTGGGGCTATTGGATTATATAAGTTATTTATATATTTTGTTTTGTTTTGTTTTGTTTTTTTGGTTTGTCTGTGAAAGGGTCTTTTTTTTTTAAATACATGAAATTTATTGTCAAATTGGTTTCCATACAACACCCAGTGCTCATCCCAACAGGTGCCCTCCTCAATACCCACCACCCACCCTCCCCTCCCTCCCACCCCCTATCAGCCCTCAGTTTGCTCTCAGTTTTTAAGAGTCTCTTATGCTTTGGCTCTGTCCCACTCTAACCTCTTTTTTTTTTTTCCTTCCCCTACCCCATGGGTTCCTGTTAAGTTTCTCAGGATCCACATAAGAGTGAACACATATGGTATCTGTCTTTCTCTGTATGGCTTATTTCACTCAGCATCACACTCTCCAGTTCCATCCACGTTGCTACAAAGGGCCATATTTCATTCTTTCTCATTGCCACGTAGCACTCCATTGTGTATATAAACCACAATTTCTTTATCCATTCATCAGTTGATGGACATTTAGACTCTTTCCATAATTTGGCTATTGTTGAGAGTGCTGTTATAAACATTGGGTACAAGTGCCCCTATGTATCAGTACTCCTGTATCCCTTGGGTAAATTCCTAGCAGTGCTACTGTTGGGTCATAGGGTAGGTCTATTTTTAATTTTTTGAGGAACCTCCACACTGTTTTCCAGAATGGCTGCACCAGTTTACATTCCCACCAACAGTGCAGGAGGGTTCCCGTTTCTCCACATCCTCTCCAGAATCTATAGTCTCCTAATTTGTTCATTTTGGCCACTCTGACTGGCATGAGGTGATATGTGAGTGTGGTTTTGATTTGTATTTCCCTGATGAGGAGCGATGTTGAGCATCTTTTCATGTGCCTGTTGGCCATCCGGATGTCTTCTTTAGAGAAGTGTCTATTCATGTTTTCTGCCCATTTCTTCACTGGGTTATTTGTTTTTCGGGTGTGGAGTTTGGTGAGCTGTTTATAGATTTTGGATACTAGCCCTTTGTCCGATATGTCATTTGCAAATATCTTTTCCCATTCCGTTGGTTGCCTTTTAGTTTTGTTGATTGTTTCCTTTGCTGTGCCGAAGCTTTTTATCTTCATGAGGTCCCAATAGTTCATTTTTGCTTTTAATTCCCTTGCCTTTGGGAATGTGTCAAGTAAGAAATTGCTACGACTGAAGTCAGAGAGGTCTTTTCCTGCTTTCTCCTCTAGGGTTTCGATGGTTTCCTGTCTCACATTCAAGTCCTTTATCCATTTTGAGTTTGTTTTTGTGAATGGTGTAAGAAAGTGATCTAGTTTCATCCTTCTGCATGTTGCTGTCCAGTTCTCCCAGCACCCTTTGTTAAAGAGGCTGTCTTTTTTCCATTGGATGTTCTTTCCTGCTTTGTCAAAGATGAGTTGGCCATACGTTTGTGGGTCTAGTTCTGGGGTTTCTATTCTATTCCATTGGTCTATGTGTCTGTTTTTGTGCCAATACCATGCTGTCTTGATGATGACAGCTTTGTAATAGAGGCTAAAGTCTGGGATTGTGATGCCTCCTGCTTTGGTCTTCTTCTTCAAAATTACTTTGGCTATTTGGGGCCTTTTGTGGTTCCATATGAATTTTAGGATTGCTTGTTCTAGCTTCGAGAAGAATGCTGGTACAATTTTGATTGGGATTGCATTGAATGTGTAGATAGCTTTGGGTAGTATTGACATTTTGACAATATTTATTCTTCCAACCCATGAGCACGGAATGTTTTTCCATTTCTTTATATCTTCTTCAATTTCCTTCATAAGCTTTCTATAGTTTTCAGCATACAGATCTTTTACATCTTTGGTTAGATTTATTCCTAGGTATTTTATGCTTCTTGGTGCAGTTGTGAATGGGATCAGTTTCTTTATTTGTCTTTCTGTTGCTTCATTATTAGTGTATAAGAATGCAACTGATTTCTGTACATTGATTTTGTATCCTGCAACTTTGGTGAATTCATGTATCAGTTCTAGCAGACTTTTGGTGGAATCTATTGGATTTTCCATGTATAATATCATGTCATCTGCAAAAAGCAAAAGCTTGACTTCATCTTTGCCAATTTTGATGCCTTTGATTTCCTTTTGTTGTCTGATTGCTGATGGTAGCACTTCCAACACTATGTTAAACAACAGCGGTGAGAGTGGACATCCCTGTGCTGTTCCTGATCTTAGGGAAAAAGCTCTCAGTTTTTCCCCATTGAGGATGATGTTAGCTCTGGGCTTTTCATAAATGGCTTTTATGATGTTTAAGTTCCTTCTATCCCGACTTTCTCCAGGGTTTTTATTAAGAAAGGATGCTGAATTGTGTCAAATGCTTTTTCTGCATCGATTGACAGGGTCATATGGTTCTTTTCTTTTATTAATGTGATGCATCATGTTGATGGATTTGTAAATGTTGAACCAGCCCTGCATCCCAGGAATGAATCCCACTTGATCATGGTGAATAATTCTTTTTACACGCTGTTGAATTTGATTTGCTAGTATCTTATTGAGAATTTTTGCATCCATATTCATCAGGGATATTGGCCTGTAGTTCTCTTTTTTTTTCTGGGTCTCTGTCTAGTTTAGGAATCAAAGTAATACTGGCTTAAAAGAATGAGTCTGGAAGTATTCCTTCCTTTCTATTTTTTGGAATAGCTTGAGAAGGATAGGTATTATCTCTGCTTTAAACGTCTGGTAGAACTCCCCTGGGAAGCCATCTGGTCCTGGGCTCTTATTTGTTGGGAGATTTTTGATAACTGACTCAATTTCTTCGCTGGTTATGGGTCTGTTCAAGCTTTCTATTTCCTCCTGATTGAGTTTTGGAAGAGTGTGGGTGTTTAGGAATTTGTCCATTTCTTCCAGGTTGTCCAGTTTGTTGGCATATAGTTTTTCATAGTATTCCCTGAATTTGCTTGTATTTTTGAGGGATTGGTTGTAATAATCCATTTTCATTAATGATTTTATCTATTTGGGTCATCTCCCTTTTGTTTTGGGGAAGCCTGGCTAGAGGTTTATCCATTTTGTTTATTTTTTCAAAAAACCAACTCTTGGTTTCATTGATCTGCTCTACAGTTTTTTTAGATTCTATATTGTTTATTTCTGCTCTGATCTTTATTATTTCTCTTCTTCTGCTGGGTTTAGGGTGTCTTTGCTCTTCTGCTTCTATTTCCTTTAGGTATTCTGTTAGATTTTGTATTTGGGATTTTTCTTGTTTCTTGAGATAGGCCTGGATTGCAATGTATTTTCCTCTCAGGACTGCCTTTGCTGCTTCCCAAAGCGTTTGGATTGTTGTATATTCATTTTCGTTTGTTTCCATATATTTTTAAATTTCTTCTCTAATTGCCTGGTTGACCCATTCATTCTTCAGTAGGGTGTTCTTTAACCTCCATGCTTTCGGAGGTTTTCCAGACTTTTTCCTATGGTTGATTTCAAGCTTCATAGCATTGTGGTCTGAAAGTATGCATGGTATGATCTCAATTCCTGTATACTTATGAAGGGCTGTTTTGTGACCCAGAATGTGATCTATCTTGGAAAATGTTCCATGTGCACTCGAGAAGAAAGTATATTCTGTTGCTTTGGGATGCAGAGTTCTAAATATCTGTCAAATCCATCTGATCCAATGTATCATTCAGGGCCCTTGTTTCTTTATTGGCCATGTGTCTACATGATCTATCCATTTTTGTAAGTGGGGTGTTGAAGTCCCCTGTAATTACCACATTGTTATCAATAAGGTTGCTTATTTTTGTGAGTAATTGTTTTATATATTTGGGGGCTCCTGTATTTGGTGCATAGACATTTATAATTGTTAGCCCATCCTGATGGATAGACCCTGTAATTATTATATAATTCCCTTCTTCATCTCTTGTTACAGCCTTTAATTTAAAGTCTAGTTTGTCTGATATAAGTATGGCTACTCCAGCTCTCTTTTGACTTCCAGTAGCATGATAAATAGTTCTCCATCCCCTCACTGTCAATCTGAAGGTGTCCTCAGGTCTAAAAGGAGTCTCTT